>NC_082637.1:76422830-76725861 GCF_030936135.1 Gavia stellata
GGGTGTCGATCAACACCCCCAGGTCCTTTTCTGCAGGGGAACTTTCCAGCCACTCATCCCCAAGCCTGTAGCGTTGCCTGGGGTTGTTGTGGCCGAAGTGTAGAACCCGGCACTTGGCCTTATTGAACTTCATCCGGTTGGCCTCAGCCCATCGATCCAGCCTGTCCATGGACTTAGGAAAATAACCAGGGTTTGCCTGTCTACATGCATAGACTGGCAAAGATATTTTGTTCCAAGCTATATTGCTGCTGGATGCTTTCATTTACTTTTGGGGAAAGAAAATGTTATCAAGCTTTGACATACATATTTCTCCACCCCTTGATAAGAAAGTGATCTTGTTCTAGAACTAATCAGTGTTATTAGTAAAACATAATGCAAGTCTGTAAAAAAAGACAGAGAGGTGACGTCACGAAGACTTTGGAGAGGGAGATTTGCCAAATGTGTAAAAGCAATCACATACCTAAGCAAAAAAAACAGTAGTAATCTTCATACACAGATACAGGTTATTGCTCAGTGTGTCTCAGCGGTACTGTTCCCTTATACGAGACATTGTTTTCTTTGATATTGAGGAAAGTGAGATTAGCCCATGAGCATCATTTTAGTATTAATTTGTTATAGGAAACTATTGAATCATTAATATTTTTCTTGCCTGTTTCTTGCAGATAAATTTTCCTATTCCTTGTGTTATCTACTGACTTGCATTTTGTTGACTTTTCATCTTCTGAAGCAAATAAAGAAATCAGTGAAAATTTCTTTTGGCTTTCTTCCCATTATCACTCCTGGATGATAGAGTCAGTTGATGCTTTAATAGATTCAAGTGGGTGTTTTCTAATTCTGATATGTTACAAAGAATTAGCCAGAGCTAACATAGTAAGGGTCAGGGCCCTGAGAACACCCATGGGCCTTACTATGCCCTGCCAAATCTCCCTTGGGATGCCTCATACCCCTAACCATGGGTCTGGGACCCATGACATGTCCTGGGCTCCTGAGTAGGACTCAGAGGCCATGCCCTTGTCTCCAGTCCTGCCACTGGCCATGTCTCCTGCTCCTGCACTGATCCTGGACCTGACTTAACTCCTGGCCATGCCCAGTGCACAGCTCTGCCCATCACATACTAGTGATAAAAATAAACTCAAAATCCTGAACTGTGTACATATGAGTGTAACTTGCACATCCACTAACAGATAAATACACAGCTCTGTCCTAAGCTATGTCATTTTAGTCCACTAGGTCTAAAGGCTGCTCAGCTACTGCAGCAGTGACCAGCAAGGTACATCAGTAGCTATTTATGTGTCTAATTATCCAGTCTTCAAACAAACTCACAGCTGCATAAGCAAATTCAAGTGCATGTCTACCTTGCTTTCGATGATAAGTGCTACTGTTGAAAAATATTAGCTCAAAATGCAAGCACAAACACTTACTGTTTGCATCACGGTACTTTTTATTGTAATTAAGAAGGACACCTCATGTGTCACTGTTGACATATTAATTTACAGGGAGAGAGGGTCCTGAACAGGATAACTTACTATACAAGAGTAAAAGTAGAAACTGTCATGTTTAGTGACAGTTTGATATAGCAAGATGGTGTGAGCTGAGTAATATTACATGGGAAAGTCACCCAAGCTGGGTCCCTAACCCATATTTTCTGATACCAACCCTTTTTTTTTCTCTTCTGTGCACTACTTAATGCAATGTGCCTTTCCCCTTATAAAGATTAATCACAGATAGTTTTGTCATACCTAAGAAGGAGGAATTTTAAAACTGATCAAAAACAATTTATCAGTACAATGTGATAAATAAATACTCAAAAATAAAAAAATATTTCAAGTGCTATTGCTTTAAAATAAGGCCCCAAATAATACCTTGCAAAATCCTTCCAAATGGTGATTCTACTTTAAATTTTTTCTTTGGTATAAATCAAATACTTGAAGTGAAGCTAGAACCAATTGATGTGATTTGCATACTTTTTACATTGCTTGTATCAAAAGTAAGTGTTTCACATACCTTTACTCACTATACTCAAAGTCAGTGCCTGGCAAATACGAAGACTGGTATAATCGTCTGTACTTACAACTATATTAATTGATAAATTCTATGTATTGTATCAAAATGAACCAAATAAACTTTTGTCGATGAACTTCAAATTCAGTCCTCTGATCCAAAACTATGGGAACCTTTCTAATGTAGATAACTCCTAGACTAAATCTTTAATGTATTGTATTTTTTCACTGTAGAAAGAGAAGTAGAAACCTTACCAGTTTATTATGCTGAATGAAGCCAGCGTAAAAATTTATTACTAATCATCAGATGGTGAGTTTCACTTAGCTTTACTTTTCATTACTTCTATAGGTATATACATGTTTACAGACATATGAAGAGTTTTGGCCTCCTGAAGCTATTAATATGTTCAAAATGTATAACTGTTTTGAAATAAAATCAGTTTTGCCATTAGGGTGAGATTGGTTTCTGCTGTGCAAATGGACTGAACAAACTAAACAACATTGTGTTAAGAATGAAAGCACATTTTCTGTATCTCTGTATTAATCGTTCATGTTGGTCTGTCCACATCTTACTACTATAATTAAATTATGACAAATCAAAAAAGTTTTAAGTGAAAACTAGAGTTAAAATCACATGTAAAGTGTATCTACAAAATTTAATTAACACATCTCAGTGAAAACTTCATGAAAGAAAATGTTTTTAATGGGACTTGTAGGAATGTATCTTATCACACCTTGGGCTGAAGATACACATACAGAAGGGGCGCTGTATTGGCTTAAATATTCTTGCAATTTCTACAAGACAAAACTCCAGTGCAGATATACCCAAGTTACCTTTAAGCCTACCAGCTGAGGTATAAAAAACCATGCCAGCTGCAGCAACAGGGAGCTCAGTGAGGACTAACTTACTATCTTAAAAAGCAGAATTATGCTGTGCTGAATTCAGTGTACCTACAAGAAGCCTGGCTCATTTTGGTAATTAAGCTAAGGCAGAAAGTTAAAACTGGACAAGGAGGGATGTGGAGAGCTGCGGTCTGTGACTGCCAGACATGAAAGTTGGAGTTCCTGGCATCATTCTGAGTCTGGCTTCACCCCTGGCTGAAATCTCATGGGTGGTACTCACACACCTGTACTCCTGAGAACAGGCAACACAGCAGACTCAACGTGACAAAAGGCATGTGTTAGAGCTGCCAGCATTTATGGGCACTATGCCCAGCATGCGGGAAGAGAAATGACTGGGATGTGTAGGGGAAGAGCTTTGTCATGTTTCCTACCTAAGTGTCCCAGCAGAATTTGGGCCTTTTTAGATCCTGTATCATACTAATATAGACTTCTGTGGGCAAGCACAAAATCATGTAATTTCCACACTCCGGAGTGACTGAGGTATTCACTCTACTGTGCAACCACTAGCTCAGTTTTCACTGAGAGACAACAGATAGAAACTGATGCACCTGTGAGCTGGTGTTGTTATTATTGCAAGTAAGGTCTAATAGTTTTATCAGCTTCTCAGCTGGTATAAATTGATACAGCTTCAATGTTCACACTGGCTGTGCGTCCAGCCCTTAAAAATTAATGCAGGTGCCAAAAGTGGCAACGTGGCACACTATTCATCTACACAGTAGCAATAGCAATGAGCCATGCAGGCGGCCCTATACCTCACAGCAATGCATTGCTGGTGACCATAAGGGCTCTCTGCTTCATCAGAGTGGTTAATAAGAAACATGGCATGACACTTATCTCCCTGTCTATTCAGCTGCCTTATCTCTTGTCCCATTCAAAAAAAAAAAGGATATCAATTACAGTAAATTGGGGTGATGGTTTTATGACATGGACATCTGCATGTTAGGAACTGAACTGAAATCACATCTTTCTGCCATGGAACAGGTATCATATGTAATGACTTTCAGTCATCCTTGTTTCACTGTGGATTTAAACCAACAATTTAGAGGTGAAAAGTTTTGGATGTCCTTAGCAATTCCCTAAGCCAGAGCAGAAGTTCCCTGAGTTCCAAAAGTAATTCTACTGAAAGATGCCAGAGCATCCATATCTTCCCAGCAAAGGAAATACCACAAATTGTTACCTAATTGAAAACAAACAAAAACAAAGAAACACCACTGTGAGAATGAAAGCAAAATTTAGTAACTATCCTGTATTTTCTATGGGTTACATGTTGCACTTTAATCAATGAAAGTAAAATACAGGTTTTGGTTTTAGGAATCAAAAATATTTGAGATGTTAAAATCATTTATTTCTTATTTTATGTCCGTATTTACGTAAAAAATAAATTTAGTTCAGTATTATGTGTGTGTTACTGTATAAACTTGTAACTTTAAGTCAAAAAAGCCTATGTGACATAAGCTTTTCTGTTAACTTGTGTGCCCAATAGAAAGTATTCCCATCAATATTTTAATTTCAGTGAGACTGAATGAGAGAAAAAAACCAAAAAACATGTAATTCTAAGCAGATGGTTGTCACAGACTGCATACCACAACAAAGAGTTAGCATACAAGTTTATGCAGCTTGATACACTATAAGCAATTCCTGCACATAAATGCTGAATGAAATAAGCCTTGGGTAACACTTCAGCAAAATAATTCATTTTTATTATTTCCTTGTTTCTCAAAGTCTTTTTTAACATTTCTAGATATATAACAAATAGACTACCCATGCCCACTGGCAGATGTAGAATTTCTGCAATGCTGTGGCTCCTGCAGCACATTCCCTGTATTTCTAGCTTTTCAGTAAGTGTGAAAAACAAGCAGTGCGCAGCCCACAGCAGGACTGCTGCAGGCATTCCTTCAGGCTTGACAATAGAACTTTTACTGTTGAAAATCAAATTATAAAGAAATACAAGAAGTACCAAATGGCTTTCTGAAATGTAACCTAAATATAAACCATTGTCACTTTTCTTCCCCATTTACTTTCTGAATACCAGGAATTGTCAGAAACAGTTCCATTAAGGTAGCAGAGGTCACATATATGGCTATGCACGAAAGCAGTCTGTGTCTTCCAAATGGATGCATCATTTAATAACTTTGAGGGGATTTAGGTAATGCTTTTCTCGTAGGGAGGCAAGTGACCTTTGGTGAAAAGCCATATAGCATCCACACACAGTTTACAAGCCTTTGCCCAAATATGTAAACAGCTATATAAAAACCATTGTTTTGCCTACATAATACACCTTCATTTTCTCTTTCCTCAACTATTGTCTCCTCCATAGTTTACCTCTCAGCTCATCAAATGAGTCATTTACTGTCACTGTCTAGTTTTCTTTAAATTGCTGGTGAAGAATTGCACGACCTCTGAAATTTTATACACTAGCATATACCCCAGTGTGCTAGGCACTGTACCTACACAGTAAAAAGACATGTGCATCACACGGAATCGGAGAACCATTGTAACTGCCAGCAACTGCCCATGGCTAAGCAAAAAATGAGCCATCCAGTCATGCAAGCGTCCAGTCAGTAGTAATAACTGTGTGCTATCCATGTAAGAATAATTGTGCATATTTTCATTCTGATCAAATTACCTACTTCTGATGTAAGGAAATAAAACACCTTGTGTAGTTTCACACTGACAAACTGACTGGCATTTTTTTAAGACTTAGAAACGATGAAATGAATTTTTTTTGTCTACATCTCTCCCAGTTAAAAAAAAAAAAGAGGAGGGCAGCTGCTGACTACCATAAGGTTTAAGGTTTTTGTTTTGTTTAATTGAGATGTTACTGGGGAAAGGGAGTTGAAAGGAGCTTTTTGGACAGGCATATTCTTCAAAATAACATGGTAATTCTTTCTGGATTTTGTCCCACTGATATATAGAAGAACCCAGCAAACAGCAGTATGTACAGTTGTGCTTTGTAGAGATCACTGTATATATGATTTGACCTGAAAGGATTTAATGTAAAATTGCCATCATTACATTTTTTTGTATTTCTGTCCAACATATTAAATGGTAGCTGGTTGATCTGGTTTCAGTTCATACTGCTTGATTTTTCTCAAGAAGTACTTTTTTGTAGCAATTACCAGCTATGTAGATAGTCCTGAAAATCATCCAGCTTAGCAGACATGGGCTGTTTTAAAACTTAATCTGCTCTGAAAAGTATTTCATATCCTAAAGAATAGGATCTACTAAATCCTGAGCAAAACACAACATAGGTGTGGCTACACTAATATGGAGGACTAGTTTTCCAGGTGACCTAAAACTTTCCAAGCCACATCTTTCTTATACAGATCCTGTCCCTTTCCCAGGGAGATGTCCAATGCCCAGGGCTAGGGCTACCCCAGCTGCCTACCAGCCTGCCCTGCTCCCCAGCTGGGAATGGTGGGACAGTTGCCACAACCCCCAGGGGCCCACAGCCTCCACAGTGCCCTGAGAGCCTGAAGGCAGATCTTACAAGTGAAATCCAAGACAAATAATGCATTGAGGACTTTGGGTGTTTGACACCTTTGGTCATGAGGTTGCTTGCTGAGCGGCAGCCCACATTAGCCTTAGCCTTTCTTTTGGGAGGAAGCCTCTTTTCTCATCCTTCATATCCCTCAGTGTTTTCTAGTCTGGCTGAGGACTGGATTGTTTCACCTCACCATGTTCAAGCAAAATCTCTATGTTCCTCCCAAGCAGACCACCTCCATTTCCACTTCTGAATGCTTCCCATTCACCTCTGAGCTGAGGATCTCCCTGTTCCTTTATGCTGAATCTCTGTCTCTGTGATTTGAGGAGTTGTTCTTGAAGTTTACCAGCTCTCCTGGTCACCTTTTCTCTCCAGCACAGTTTCCTGTGGGATCGTGCCAAGAGAATCCCAGAACAAGCTGAAATTTGCTGTCCTGAAGTCCACAACTGTGACTCTGCTATCTGTCTTCTGGGCTTTTCTCAGGATCTTAGCTCCACAGTTTCATGGTGACTGCAGTCAAGACTGGCCTTGGCCATTACATACCCAACCACTTCTTTCTTGCTTGTGACAAACAAGGCCAGCAGACAATCTGCCCTGGTCAGCTTATCGATTGTCTGTGTTGAGAAATTGCCATCAATGCACTCCAGAAATTTCCCAGATCACATACACCCAAGTTGATTACCTGCCCAGCAGATAAGAGAGGCAGATGCGCAACAGATAGTTTTTCTTGTTGAGGGAACCATTAAGGTTTTTTTATCTTATTCAAAACTATGTTTCTGAAAAATAAAAATTTCAGTTTTTTCACAGAATCACAGAATCACTAAGGTTGGAAAAGACCTAAGATCATCAAGTCCAACCATCATCTAACATCACCATGCCCCACAATGCCTCGTCCACATGCTCCTTGAACACCTCCAGGGATGGTGGCTCCACCACTTCCCTGGGCAGCTTATTCCAGTGTTTCACCACTCTCTCAGTGAAGAAATTTTTCCTAATATCCAGCCTGAACCTCCCCTGGTGCAACTTGAGGCCATTTCCTCTTGTTCTGTCACTAGTCACTTGGGAGAAGAGGCCAACACCCACCTCACCAAAACCCCCTTTCAGGTAATTGTAGAGAGCGATGAGGTCTCCCCTCATCCTCCTCTTCTCCAGACTGAACAACCCCAGTTCCCTCAGCCACTCCTCATAAGACTTGTGCTCCAGACCCCTCACCAGCTTTGTCGCCCTTCTCTGGACACACTGTTAAATAAATGTTAAATAAAATTAATCATTAAAGTTAATAAAATGTAAGAAAGACCTGCTTCAGAATAAAACAGAAGTATTGTAAATATTCTAATTTGGTAGTAGTCTTGTCATTCAATGGGTTTATTATTACTAGAACTCTTGTTCCTTCTGAAAGCTAAGATCACATAGCCCAGCCCATGTCCTGCCTCATGCAACATTCTTAATCCTGGCAGTTGGATAAGGATGTATGGCAGCTTGAGCTGTCTATGAGTTCTTCTACACTGCTCAAACCTTTTCTACAGTACATATAGCTCATTGGAAGATGATGAGAATGATTCAGTGTAGTCTGCTGAATGAATCCTTGCAAGATTTTCTTGACAGTTCAATGGTAAAATTTCCCATGAGGATGAATGTATCAATTTTTACTCAGCTCTAATTCAAACCTTCAAGTGCAAAGGGTGCAGTTATTTTCAGTGTCACAGCACCAGTCAGACCAATTCATCCTGAGTGCCTCTAAATAAGGCATGTGCTTAAAAGCAAACACATACATTTATACATGCAATACGAGCACAAAGTGTACTTAGTGACTCCAATTGCTAGAGCGATGGCTCAAAAGGAACATTTCTGCCAAATGCATCACACCCTGTTTCTATCAGGTATATGGTATTCAGACACTCTCATGTGTTAGGAATACAATTAATAAATAATAATTAAATGCAAATAAGCAGTGATCAAGAGAACAAACAACTAAGAAGTGCTGTAATGATAGAGAGACTTCCTATTATTCATCCATGTAATTCAACTAATTTCTACAAAAATAATAATACTATAATAATACTATTATTCAAATCCAAAATTCCTTGTCTACATCTAGCAGCAGAAAGTGATGTGGTTTGGCAGTTAGGCAAGTATTGCCCATATACCAAAATCTGATTTGTTTGTGACTGTGTGCTTTCAAATAAAGAGTTTAGTTTGAGTTTCTGCTGCTAACACCAAACTGGCAAGCACTGTGAGAGGTCCAGGTTGTGCAATAGTCAGGTTCAAGTGCAGCATTGTCAACTATCTCTCAATAATCTCAAATGGCTGAAGATAGAATATAATTGATTAAAACATCTCCATCTCAGATTACTCTATACTTGACTTCTTCAGCTTGCCTTAGATACTTCAGTTGATTCATTTCCTCAAAATACACCCCATTGCTTCTCATGAATCTCTTGGTCTGATTATATGTTTGTATCACACCTCATTCGAGGTCAGTTTTCCATTGTACTTGGTTTTGAACAGAGAGATGAAAATGACTTGCCACTGCAGTTTTAGATACCACAGTGCAATTCTCTTTAGAGAAAAGAATCATGCATGTTTCAGGTTGGCAGCCCCTTTGCAACAAGCAAATAATGGGTACAAAATATCTGATCCCCTTGATAACGTAAAAAAGTGAGTTACATTCAGTAGCTGAAGTAGAAATAGCTCCAAAATTACTGCTTACTACTGAAACACATATTGTGTTATCAGAGATTGGGATTGTTTCCATAGTAAAATGCAGGAGGAAAAAAAAAAAGTTTAAAAAATCTGTGAAAAGTGATAACATATGTTTCTTAATGGAAGAGGGAAAAAGAAAGAAGGAGGACTGCACTGATGATATGGCCTGCAGTGCTCTGTGTATGGTACAGTCTTTACAGCAGGACACAGTCTGTCTGCATTGGCTGGTACAATGTTTTTACTCATACATTTCCACCAGTGTTGTTCACAGTGCACATGATTTGATATATCTCCTGCCAACCTGCCAACAGTTTTAATTGGACTTAAGCTGACTGTGCAGCAATAAAATGTTGCTGCTGCATTGACTGTGCATTTCTGGGAGGCAAAAGGAGCTAAGGGTGCTCAGCACCTTATTATCTGTTGCAGAGCCCACTGAGGTCAAGAAGATTTTTTCCAGGGGTCTCTGTGGGACTTGAATTAGGCATTACGTTTCTGGCAGGAAGCCTTCACTCCATCCAAACCTCCTTTAAAAATAGTGGGATATGACTTCCCCTTTGAACATGCTAGGCATAAAACAGCAAACTACGTAGCAAGTCCACACTTTTTACTGAGGTAATTAATTGAGTTCTGTTCATGGCTCCGCTAAGGTTGTACTGGGGGGTGCAAGAGCAGAATTTAGCTTGATAGATTAGATTTTTACCTCTGTACTTCTGAGTCATCCTTCAGTCTCGTTAACTTCCATTAAATGATCAACTCTGGGAGCAATATGCACTTTATCTGGCCAGTTACAGCAAAGCCAACCTAGTAAAGGCAGGGGTTTGGGGTTTTTGTTCAACAAATGTAAAGCTACACTGTCTGGTTCTGAGGTAATGGTCAGAAAAACTGATTGGATCCTTTCAAGGTTGCTCTGAGAACAAATCACTATCTCTTTGAAGTCTCAGAACTGTTTTTCTCCTGCTATTCTGACCTGATTATTTCTTTCAGTATTATATTTCAGCTGATGGGTGCTTGTGTTCTGTTATTCAGTCCTCTCACATTCTCCTTTCCTTTTGTCTCATTTCTTCTGCATTTTCCTGTAACTTTAATAAACTTCTTACATTTTATCTACAACCATTTAAAAAATGTGTTCACCATAAATACGGGGTATAGGGAAATAGATTAGTTTTATGCTTGTAGCACAGAAATAATTTTCATGTCCTGTACTAAATTTAAGTATCATTTCAAATAATAAATATGATTAGTGGATGACAAATACACTGACAGGTCCTTAGGAAAGGATTACTTTATACTCTCTACCATTTTATTTATATCATTACACAGAAAAATGTACTGGCAATATCTAGAAATTCTTAATAAAATCAGGATCTAATTATTTTCCCATTTATATTACTTTACTTCTTTCCCTTGGCTTCTGAAACACAGCTGATATATGCTGGCTGAAGTTTTTTTCTCCCTATCCGAAGTCATAGTCACAACACTCCCCAACTTTGCAAAGTAAGACTATATGAAAAGTCTGCCAAGATGTCAAAAAATCAAGCACAGAAAAATAACAAATAAAATGAGTACATGCATGAGAGTGAGAGACAATGTTGCAGAAGACTTTTGAATATTTTATTATATAAAGGAGGAAAAAAACCTAACAGAAAACAAAAATGAAAAGAAGTGAAACTCACAACACATATTTTTATGGCTAAGAAAATATTTCTTATTAGTCCTCCAACTGAAAAGTCTATTAAATTTAAACAAAATGTTTAAAAGTAAAAAATAATTCTAATGTTTCTGTAAGAGAGTGAGAATGAGTCTAGAGCTGTCAGCAGCTGATTTACGATTACACCTGAAACACAAGCAATTTAGGATTAAACACCTTCTCTGCTGCATTCAGAGGTTTTTTTGCACTGATCTCATGTGAGTTTCTTAACAATCTTTCTGCATGAGCGTATCTTGTGCTTTCTGGTTTATTCCCTTTGTCTTCACATCCTTTTCCAAAACATAGAAGATGTTGCATTTTTATAGTCCAGAATGAAAACTAGTTTTGAAATCTCAAAATTTATCACAAAACATTGTTTCTTTCAGCAGCTTTACATGCTTTAACAGCTGTAGCAAACAAAGCTTTCAGATAAATCTAATAGAAAACTAAGCCAGACATTGTGAAGGGTTGGTGCAATTTACTAATCCTAATTAAGTAACTAACAAAAAAGCGTTGGAAGGAGTTAAAAGGAAATGGTGTGGTATGTATGCCAAAAGCTCCTCATCTTTATCTAATGCAATAAGAGCTCGCCCTTGTTTTGTTTTGTTGTTTTTGTTAAATTGGAAGGTACTTCATACAGCTCAACAGACTAATTTGGCCCATCTGTAACATCAAAGTCATGCAAGACTTCAGTTAGGACCCATCTTTTTACATTAACAACTGAAAAGAATGTTCCAAAAAATTTTGCTTCTGGTTGAATTGCTATTAAAGTGACATTAGATCGAGTAAAGTGATTTGTAATTACAATCCTCCGGAACTGGGGACTTGAAGATGTATAAATGGAACTATGTTACATCTGCAGGTATTACAGGAGTTAGTCAAGAAAGAGAGAAAGGGAGAAAAGGCCTGGAGATGAGAGGCTGTGGTTCAGAACTCTAAAACATATGAGCATGTGTTTGCGTGCCTTTGCACACATGCAAAACATTTCCAAAAGCTCTACTGGTCCTCTAAACCAACACATGACTCAGGCATGAATGAAAGAAGTTAAATGCAGTGTTTCTCATAAGTCTTTCTTCAACTTTCCATCAACCTTTCTTCTGCCTTCCAGTTTGATTTTTAGGCTCACACACGATGTGAGAGGGGGAATATCCGCAGTGTCAAATGATACAAGGCAGAGCTTCTCGTGCTCAGTAGCCATTAGAGCACTGGACTGATTGAATAAATTGTTTAAACACAGGCTTAATGCAACTGCTAGAACTGGCAATGGTTTAATCAAGAATAGTTCAGAGATATATCCACTACGTTCTGCTCTGCACACTTACATACTCTCCACCTAATGCAATCCTTCTGTCCCAGTACCTCTGCTCTCCTTCTGCATACACAAAATAAACTCATGTAGCAGAAGGGGACTATTTAATAATAATTATGGAAAAAAAATGTTGGAATATTTACCACTCAAGGACACAAATGTTAGCAAATTCAGAGCAGATCCTGCTTATGTTGTGCCTTTGTTTTGTTTTTAAAGTATTTTAAACCTGGTAAAAGCAGTAATCTAAACATGAAGGATCTCTCTATTTGCATTATGGAATATTTCCAAAAATTAATTGCATTTGTGTGGTTGTTTTGTGCATAGCACAGTTTCCGTGACTACCTTGAGCTGTTTTAATAGCTGGATAATCTTGTGAATATCAGCTGCACTGCGTGTTAACATTTTTATTTGTATTGATTCTGTCCTATTTTACTGAAGGCATGAACTTTATAACAAGGGTGATGAAAGTACTGCTTGGTCATAAGTTACTATTACAAAACCCATCACTTCTTTTGATAGTATCTGGAATAAATGTGTTCACCATAAATCCTGGGTATATTGAAGAAAACTAAGAACACTGAACACCTTGCAGAACAGAACTTCAGGATGTGCAGTGGTTCAGAAATGGCCTTCAAAATTCTGCTGTCATCTTTGTTACAAGGGGTTTAACATATAAGAAAAATGTCCCAATTCTGATTCTCAGGTAGACTTTACACAGCCAAAGAGCAAGTACAGTTTTCTGCCCTATTTCCTCTCAAATGATATCATAAATCATAAATAGCGATAGACTGACACTCATCGGTCCCTGTTTCCGCTGAAGATAAAAGTGTTCACCTCACAACAGCTGTGAGCTGCTGTGTGCAGAAGGTACAGAAGAGAGTAAGGAATGGAACAGGCGATACCAAAGAATTAGCAAACCATGTGTGTAGGATACAGATTTGCAAAATGGACCATTTTCTCAGTGTGCACTGCAGAGTCTACAAACTGATTTACCCAAGCTGTTGATATGGCTACAGTACTTAGGGAACAATCCTGTTCAAAATCCTCTGATTTAAAAGCCTACAAGTAGGCAAGCTGCTAGAAAATGAGACTGTCAGAGTTGGAGCTAGTATTCTGACCAGAGTGCATACAGCATATGATTTAAATAAAGTTTCCTATACGGACACAGAAAATGAACGTTTTATTTCCTGGATAATTCTTTTTCATTCATTTAAAGTACTCATGTGGCTGAAGAAGAACATGATTTATTTAGGCTTTTATAAGGGTATGTCATAAAGTTCTTTTTTCCAGAGAGTGCCTGTATATAAGTAGTATGTAAAGCATTTCCTTTTTTCTGAAGTTCTCTAGGTCTTCAAAATAAAAGGCACTGCCGTATGTGCCCACATATTTGTTAAGGGAACTTGATAAGAACCTCTGAAATGCCATAAATAGAAATAAATAGCCTAGGCATAGCAAGAGAAAGAGATTAATGCTTTGGTTCCTTTTAGACCAGAAGCTCTAAATTGTACTCTTAGGAACTGGAAGGTGAAGTGAATAATGGTCTGAGTTTGGTGACCCACAGTAGGTCCAGATAAATACAAACGACCTAAAGTTCGAATGCCTTTTTAGACCTTTTTTTTGCCTTTTAATAGCTTAGATGAAAATCCAAAAGAAGACAATATCTTCCCACTGGCATTTAATTATTTTTCCTACCCTTCTCAACTGATACAGAATTTGTATATAAAAGTAGAGAAGACCGCAAAAGGCTTGCACCCAAGCAAAAAAGACTTTTCTGAAGAATAAATCTTATTAGATTCATCAAAAACCAGACAACTTAAGAAGTTTCTGGAGCTGAAAAAGGGGAGGGAAAGTAGTCACAATATCTCATTTCCCCTCATTTCCCTATTCCCATCCCACTTAGTAGTGGAGATATGTCAACCCTTTTACCTTCACAGATCAACAGTTCATTCCTGCATCATCCATGCTGATGATATCCTTTCTCATGCACATTTCTGCCCTCTTTCAAGGTTCCAGGCATGCTGTTTCGTATTTCTCCTTTGTCATCTGTGTACCTTAATGGTAGCATCCTCCAGAAATGCTTGCAAAGTTTAAAAAAGAATATATATGCTCTAGCAAAAATGTTGATATTTGTTACCTTTCCCCCTTCAGCTATTTACCCCATTGCCTTCTGTACCCCTCATATCTCTAAACTACCTAAGGAAAAGGCAAATGGCCTTTGGAAGAGACAGCAATATAAATTTTTATATAAATAGCTATGTATGCAAATTGTATATAAATATTATATATGTGTATATATATACATATATGAAGATTCACCAAGATCATCAGTACTGTGTTTTCTGCCTTTGCCATTTTCTTCTGCAATCTATAGCCTTTCTAGATAATTTCCTCGCATGTTCTTTAAGCAGCAAAACAAAGACAGTTTTACATTTAGATAACTTTCAGAACACAACACTGAGTCTGACATGGGTATTTCAATGCTATTGGCATGACTAGTGTGTTGCAAACATCAAATAATCCTCTAAATATATGTGATTCATAGCCACACTGAATGACACACATGTAAAGCCCTGTACAAAGATCCACAGGTCTGAGCATGGTTGAGTACTAAAACTTATTTTTCACAGAGTCCTGCAAAACCAGTGTAAATATTTTGAAATCTTTTTTTGTTACTGTTCAACTCAATACTACCAACAACAAACTTTTTCCTTAGAATGTGCATATTTCTTAGAATGTGCACTAGCTCTCCAGGTCCCTGTGTACTATATTTTCCCCCGATCTCAGAGCCTATGATGTGGTTTAGGCAGAGTCAACCTACAAATGAGGTTCTGCAAAGAACCAGAAGTCACACTGCAAAAATGCTTTAGAAACTCTTTCTTCTATGATCTCAGCAAGTGATAACTCTGATAGGTCCAAAACACTGCTTAAATGATGGCTTTATCAACAACCTGAGGAATTAGGAGATTTTTCAGGCAGATACCACTGGAGGCTGCAAGAAGTCTCTGAGTTGTCAACTCCTCCCATGCTGAGGGCTGCTGAGTTGCTTTCTTTCATGGTTCTTCCATACCATGGTACAGCCAGTGAAAAATCCCTCAGGAAGGCAGCATGCCTTTTTTTATTACTTTCAATTTTGTCTAAAGGCATACTAGTCTTATTTCTCTGGAAAACACCCTTCTCTTACTTGTCTCAAGCCCTTCCTTCCAAACAAGACTACTTTCTGCATTAAGGTTTCTCAGAAAGCACATGAATGCATTTTATTTTGCCTTTAATGAAGAGAACTCTGAAGAGGCTTCAATAGAGTCTGATTTACAGTCAGTAAAAGTAATACTGTCAAAATGTAGTCATAGGCTTATTCCACTATTGCATGATTTAGATCATTTCTACATGCCATAATACTTACGGTTAGCTAGGCAAGAATCTGTTACCCTTGGAGAATTGCTCTAAACATATGTGAAGAAAAATCTTAGAAATTGAGAACATGTATAGAGACACTTAGTGTCTACATAGCACCAATGAAATCTAGCACAGATAGATAGATGCTAATCTTTGACCTCCATTTAATGTTAAATTAAGAAGAACTTCATTAATAGCTATTTATTTAATACACTTAATTACTGCAGACATGTTTTGTGTAACCCTTATATTACAGTCATGCAAATTAATTTTACACCAAAACCTGCATGTTATCCTGGATCTTTCAAATACAAGACAGACAGGAAAAGCAGAATATTGGTGATATTGGTAATGTTTTTTAATTAATTTTTATTTTTGGAGGGATGGATAATACTAATGACTTGAGCATGCTTGTTTATATCCTGAAAGAGTACATATTGATGATCCTACTGTAGACCTGGAGAATAATTCCTTCCAGTCACTCACCAGTTAGCTTCTTGGTAGTGTAGTGAATGTGATGCAGAAGAGGATAGTATCTGCTCTACTGAGCATAATGATCTGTACTTGCAATAGGAAACATAGTGACAAAGGATGAGGAAAAGGCTGAGGTACTTAATGCCTTCTTTGCCTCAGTCTTTAATAGTAAGACCGGTTGTTCTCTGGGTACCCAGCACCCTGAGCTGGAAGACAAAGACGGGGAGCAGAATGAAGCCCCCACAATCCAAGGGAAAATGGTTAGTGACCTGCTACACCACTTAGACACACACAAGTCTATGGGACCAGATGGGATCCAAACAAGGGTACCCATTTTGCTGGCGGAAGGGCTCACCAAGCCATTTTCCATCATCTACCAGCAGTCCTGGATAACTGGGGAGGTCCCAGCAGGCTGGGGGTTAGTAAATGTGACGCCCATCTTCAAGAAGGGCCAGAAGGAGGGTCCGGGGAACTACAGGCCTGTCAGCCTGACCTCGGTGCTGGGGAAGGTTATGGAGCAGATGATCTTGAGTGCCATCATACAGCGTGTACAGGACAACCAGGCGATCAGGCCCAGCCAGCACGGGTTTATGAAAGGCAGGTCCTGCCTGACGAACCTGATCTTCTTCTATGACAAGGTGACTCGCTTAGTGGACAAGGGAAAGGCCATAGATATAGTCTACCTAGAGTTTAGTAAAGCCTTTGACGCTGTTTCCCATAGCATTCTCCTGGAAAATCTGACTGCTTATGGCTTGGAAGGGCACACTCTTTGCTGAGTAAAAAACTCCCTGGATGTCCAGGCCCGAAGGGTTGTGGTGAATGGAGTTAAATCCAGTTGGTGGCTGGTCACAAGTGGTGTTCCCCAGGGCTTGGTACTGAGACTGGTCTTGTTTAATAAATGTATTTATTGACGATCTGGATGAGGGGATTGAGTGCTCCCTCATCGAGTTTGCAGATGACACCAAGTTGGGAGGGAGTGTTGATGTGCTCGAGGGTAGGAAGGCTCTGCAGAGGGATCTGGACAGGCTGGATCGATGGGCCCAGGACAATTGTATGAGGTTCAACAAGGCCAAGTGTCGGGTCCTGTACTTGGGTCACAACAACCCCATGCAACGCTACAGGCTTGGGGACGAGTGGCTGGAAAGCTGCCCTGCAGAAAAAGACCTGGGGGTGTTGATTGGCAGCCAGCTGAATACGAGCCAGCAGTGTGCCCAGGTGGCCAAGAAGGCCAACGGCATCCTGGCCTGTATCAGAAAGAGTGTGGCCAGCAGGAGTAGGGAGGTGATCGTGCCCCTGTACTCGGCTCTGGTAAGGCCGCATCTTGACTACTGTGTTCAGTTTTGGGCCCCTCACTACAAGAAGGACATTGAGGTGCTGGAGCATGTCCAGAGAAGGGCGACGAAGCTGGTGAGGGGTCTGGAACACAAGTCTTATGAGGAGCGGCTGAGGGAGCTGGGGTTGTTCAGTCTGCAGAAGAAGAGGCTGAGGGGAGACCTCATCGCTCTCTACAACTACTTGAAAGGAGGAGGCTGTAGGGAGGTGGGTGTTGGTCTCTTCTCCCAAGTGACAAGTGTCTGTAAGTTGCACCAGGGGAGGTTTAGATTGGATATTAAGAAATATTTCTTCACTGAAAGGGCTGTCAGACATTGGAACAGGCTGCCCAGGGAGGTGGTGGAGTTGCCATCCCTGGAGGTATTTAAAAGATGTGTAGATGTGGTGGTTAGGGACATGGTTTCATGGTGGACTTGGCAGTGTCCGGTGAAAGGTTGAACTTGATGATCTTAAAGGTCTTTTCCAGCTTAAACAATTCTATGATTCTATGGTTCTAATCCGCAATACAGATGAATGTATACATCAAGAATTGCCTAAGCATACAATATTGAAGTTTTCTGCCTCTTGTGCCATAAAACCTAAACCAGATAGTGAGTGATCAAAGGAGGTAGCTTGCTTGTTCTTTCACTTGCAGAATCTTTTTTTTTTTTTTTTATTTACCGATTTAGTGTTCAGCTAAAAAGTGGTACTAAAAGGAACTCTGTTGTTATACTTTGTTCTAAAAAGGTTGAAAATGACAAAGCACTATCAAATATGAGACAGTACAACTAAATATAAGTAGGACTTGCTCTATGTACATTTAAAGCCAAATAACAGAATACTTTTCCACCATGGACAAAGCTTATTCCTGATTTTCAGTCTGCTCCACTTTCCTCGTGTACTCATAACAACTTAATCAATGATTGGGGTACATAAGCAGTGAATAATGGGGCCCTTTAAATCTAATGTCCCCAGCTGAAGTGATGACAGTAGAGGAAATGGGATGCATACACTACAGATGGACCAGGAGCCAGCTTCCTTTAATAGATTTACACCAGGGATAAGTAACTGGTCTGCTGTAATTAAAAAAACATCAAGATCAAAATGTGTAAATGACAGTGCAAAAATTTAGTGTACACACACACAGAGGATTAAAAATAATTATTTATGTGGTTAGTAAATTAATCACAAACTCTACACAGTCTGTGTGAATTCACCTCTGAACTACCAAGTGCTATTTATCAAAAAAAGTAGGAATACAAACATTCACAAAGAAGGGAACAGAGATAGAAAATCAGATGTATTTAAAAATCAGCCCTCTGGAATATCTACATCCAATGATTCTACATGCAGAAGTATGTTTACGCCTTCCTTCTTCGAATGTAAAATTCTCAACAGTATTCTTGAAGAGCAAGTGTAGCTCTTGAATAGACAAAGTTAGTGTTTCACAATAAAATCAGAAAAGCAGAGATCTCCTCATTGCAATGCACTTTTCAAAGGCAATTTGTATTTCTGTGTCTTGTAAAAAGCTTTCTAAGTATTTCGGAATCAAAAGGAAAACAAAAAAATCACTTTTCTGTTTGGCAGGAAACAAGGAGATCCTAATTCGTAATTGTAATGGAATCTATAAGTTCCTTTCATTAAATGTTTTTTCCCTACATAAGGTAGCACAAATTTTCACTCACCAACAGAGGAAAAGTCTTTCTCTCCCTGTAATTAAAAAATAATCCAGAAATTTATTCCATATTTTTAAATTAATCAGAAGACCATAGGATTGATCCCAGGATATTTCAGACTACCAGGGACCATGGGAGGTCTCTAGTCTAACTCCCTGCGGACACCAGGTTGCTCAGGGTTTTATCCTGTGGGGGCTGGAAAGCTTCCAAGGAGGCAGATGGCACCACCTCCCTGAGGACTGGCACTACTGACCTACCATTCTCAGGGGGAAAAATCTTTCCCTTATCTTCAGCCTCTCTGGCCCTGCTCAGCTCACTGCTGGACAGGACTCAGGACCTTCTCCCCAGAGCTGCCCCTGGCCCCACCAGCATCGCTGCCAGGGCTTTGCCTGCCTGGGACATGTCCGCACAGTGATCCTGCCACAAATGCATGGGGGTCCTGTCAGCCTCTTCCTCCTGCCAGTCCCAGTCCCAGTGAATGGCAAGCTCTGTCATCACACCTATTGGCCAAGTCCAAGGATTCAATATTTTTTTCTGACTGGTTTAATGAGTTGTGAATGTTGCCCCGAATATTTAGCAATTGTTCATGGTCTGTGATGCACAAAATAAACTGAGGTGTATTATGTGCATATGAACTTCAGAAGAACTTAATTCTCATAAATGAAGGCTATTTGACTATCTGTCCTGTTGGCTAGCCAGTATGACTGCCTTTCCCAGAAGTATAACCTTTGGTACACGTGATGCTGGCAATGCCAACAGCCTGGCAGTGTGATGTTATTTCTCGGAGAGACCTGCAAGATGACATTGTGCCTGCGCAGGTGTACATGAAGTTATACATGTGCTTATTCTATTCTATTTATTTAAGCAGCTGACTGTTCTGGTGGGGGCTGCAAACATTCAGCTAAATGTCCAGGCCCTCTCTGTGAACTCTTTTATCTGCTGAAAATTCCCCCAGAGCACAAAGTATCACTCTAGTTCTCACGAGCTGTGCAGAAAATCCAGAGAGAAAATAGAAGTCGAGATAGAAAGGAGGTTGAAGAACAGGGAGCAGGGGGATGAACAAGCTGTTCTTCTACCTTTTTTTTTTTTAATTATTACTAATAAATGAACAAAATGGCAATATTAACAAATGTAGATGGCAGTTATTTTTCATGTGCATTAGAGTTAATATCAGTAGCACTAGATCTCAGCCATAGTCACTGATTATGTGTAACTCCAAACAGACAGTAAGCCTTGAAATCTCCTGATTGTCTCATTAAGCAGACTCTATTAAGGAACTGTAAAACAATCTGCATTACTTAATCTTCTGAATCCAGATGAGGCTCTAATCAATTACAGCCATTAACTGTGGGTGCATAATATAACAAGAAGCCTAATGCATTCAACTAAGAGTCAGGTGGGTCACTATATGTATTCTATCATAGACACAAAGTTATAAAAACAGCTAAACAAGTTACATACCACATGAGGCAAACAGCTTATTGTTTGGGAAAACAAATTATTTTGTTATGTGATAGCCTGAGACACAGGAGGACCTCAGCAAACCCCTTCTCAGGTAAGGCATGCAGAATTTGGCTGTAGCTTAAGCTGCAAGTTTACAAGGAAAGTTAAGGGAAATTCTGTGCAAATTTTCCAGCCTATAGGCAAATATACAAATATCATGTGAGGCAGTTGCGCTGCTAAACTGAACAACCCTTTTCCTCTTCCTACTCTTTCAATTAGGGATGCATTTTATCAGCTCCATTTCCAGTGAAATTGAGATGTTTGGGAAGACTGAATACGCAATACAATATAGTTACATACAGTGTTCCTGAGTGGGGAGTGACATCACACTGTAAGTGTTCCAAGAAGCAAGTACCTAGCACTTTTTGAAAAATGTGCCTGTTTAATAATGTCTCAAACTGGAAACACAAAGGTCTATTAAACTAGCTTACAGCATCAGGTAAATGGAGGTACATAAAACGAGGAAAATATATTTTTTGAAATAAATATTTCTGAAATTCATCATACTTCAGGAATAAAATAAAGAGATAATTTAAACTTCAAAAGGATGTAGCATAAAACTATTTTATGCTCGAAACATGCAAGACAATCTTTTCCCAAAGAATTCCAATCTGTGAATCCAGAAAAATCTCAGCTGAGACCCACAAATTACAACCAGCACAGGTATAAAAAATATTTATCTTTTTATCCTTTACCACTTGCTTTTAGAGCAAATGAGGGCAACTGTAATACACCAAAGCATTATATGGAGCAAAATGAGTTTTGTTCATTAGAGGAAAATTGATATTAAATTTGAAACAGTGGAAATAATTTCACGACAGCTGAATGAGAAATTGAAAGGTAGCCAGCTGGTAAACCAGTAAATTGTGATTTTATGAGCTGTGAATTTGATCCACAGATGATTTTAATAAATAATCTTTGAAATCAAATTTATGTTTCTTAATTCAAAAGCATGTAGAAGTATTCTTACTTGTTTTATTTATGATATTCAATGCACAATGCAATCATGCATTATTGAGATGTTACTCAATTCTTGGTTAAGACACAGCGCAAATTATAATAACAAACACAGCAGCATTTTAAGAACTAGAGACCAAAGACCAGGAAACTATAGCTGCACAGAGAAGCAGGTGGCACGTGGCTGAAGGAGTACCATGTTCCATACTGTATAAACATAATCTTTGGGTTTTTAACTATCATATTAATAAGGTGCATGTGCATATTAAAGTAATTAAAGTATGTTTAGAAATTATGATGAAAGATGCAAAGAGTCAAGAAAGAGCTTTGAATAAACCTGGCATTCTTTGCCACTTCAGATTTGAGATGGGGACTGAGCACTTAGAAATCTTGCTGTACCAAGTCTGTGTTCCATGTTGTATAAATTTATTACTCTACTGAATGTCATAAATTTGTCAATATTACTTTTTAATCAGTATTTGGGTAGTATAGTTACCTTCAAGAAAAAGACAAACCATGCTTTTGAGACTAACAGCTACTGTGCACTGCAGATCAGTATATGATGATGGCCACAATTTCCTAGCCTAATCTTAGTCCAACTTTTATGTATTTATTTGCTTTTTATAAGTTCAGCTTTGAAGAACACTAGGAAAAAATAAAAAAGATAAAGGAGAATAATTCATTGCCACTAATCTATGAAGTACACGTGCTCTACAACTACCTGAAAGGGGGTTGCAGAGAGGTGGGTGTTGGTCTCTTCTCCCAAGTGACTAGTGACAGGACAAGAGGAAATGGCCTCAAGTTGCACCAGGGGAAGTTCAGGCTGGATATTAGGAAAAAGTTCTTTACTGAGAGAGTAGTGAAACATTGGAATAGGCTGCCCAGGGAGGTGGTAGAGTCACCCTCCCTGGAGGTATTCAAGGAGCGTGTGGATGTGGCATTGTGGGATGTAGCTTGATGGGCATGGAGCTGTGTGGTGTTGGGTGGGTTGGTTTTTGGTGTGTTGTGGTTTGTTGTTGTTGTGTGGTGTGGTTTTTTGTTGTTTTGATTTTTTTTTTTTTTTTTTGGTTGGACTTGATGATCTTACAGGTCTTTTCCAACCTTAGTGATTTTGTGATTCTGATTCTGTGAATAGTGTTTTATCTGAGTCTTGAACTGGTCTCCTTCCTGAATACTGCATGTAATTATTTTTAGTGCAAAAGTTGCCTAAGTGCACCTGCAACTCTTGTTCATAAATACAACTGATTATCTGCTAAGTCATCTGATATTTTAAAAACAAGTAAATTTTTTCCATGTTTAATATTTCAGCTGAATTTTAAATCCATTATCAACTTACACTTCAAAATTTCAGACAAATGAAGAACAGTATTTTCAGAAGTGATTAAAAAAATCTGTTTTGACACAATTCACAGCTCTGCTTTGAAGTTTTCTACAACAGAATGTCAGTGAGGTAAAAAAAACCCCAACCAACCAACCAAATCAGACGAAGGATTGAGGATTTATGTGGTCAACATGATAAGTAACCATAATGGAAGTTAATGAAGGAAAAGGTCTCTGTGCTTTCCACTAATAGATCTGGAACTGACCACTGTCAGAGACATGATATTAGACAAGTAAATCCTAAATTACACAGTACGGCTCACTACTTTACAAGTATCATCTTGTGATACTCTTTCTATTCTCTTGACTGCCACAAAGGGACAAGTGCTCTGTCAGCAGGTTGTCATCTGTATTATTGCTGGACCATGTGTGCTCCCTGTAAAACACTAGCAATTACCTGGAATGCCACGATGCTTGTGGACTTCAGTCCTTCTTAATGACAACAATGTGCAGAAACCAGTAATCATGTCAAGAGTGTTAGAACAAAAAACATATTCCAGATGCCTCGTAGAGGCCAGAAAATACCCTGCCTGAGATGACAAAACCAACTTGTAGCCATCAAGCACTCCTACCTGCCCTGTTTGACTCCTGTTAGAAGTGCTGATAACTTGAGTAGAAAGCCTGGAAGCAGATGAGGCTGATGCTTGTCTGACCAGCCCTTATCTCCATCTCAGTGCGCAGAATTTGTCACACACTGAGGCATTTATGTGGGATACGGGAAACCCATCAACACTTTCTGCCATCCAGAGCAGATATTGAACAAAGTTTTCCCAATTCTCTGCAGAATTCCCCAACCACAGGCAAAGAAAGTTATACCCATTTTTCTGTTCTCTGGTTTACTGAATAATTAATTTTATTTTCCAGTTGGAAAAGGTTCAACAGGTGATATTAAGGAAAGATGACCCAAAGAGTGTTCCAGAAAGCTAAGGGACTTCTGAATTCAGAGAGCAGAATTTGAACCCCAAACTTCTATGCTTCATTAGGCCCCAAGGTATGACGAAGGGAGGTTTTTTCCCTCTCATTTTTAGATTTTGTATAACGCAGAAAATTCTTTTCACATTACATCTTTCCATTTTATGTTCCAGCAGATATTTCTTTTAATTTATATAAAAACATGGACTCTATTACCAAGGTATGTTGGGTTTTTTATTCAATTTTTCAGTCTTTTTCAGGGAGGAGTCTGCTGCCTTGTTTCTTTTCTCTTCACCTTTCTTAAATATTTATTTTTTTGTCTCTGGATGACAAGAGAATTTCAACATGAATGTTAAAGAGGTTGGAAAGAATCCTGGTTTGTCATTTAATTTATTTATTTAATACAAAATCTGACTTTGCATCATAGAATAACTGTGTTGCTTTCTGCTTTCCCTAACAGTCCAATGAAAGAGTAATGCATACAAATCATTTTACTGTTTAAAACTTTTGAATAAAACATGATAACCTTGTCATACTAAGTGACAGACAGAAATGTCACCATTGTTTGCCTGGGACAAATAATCCATATACTTCATGTATAATTCATCTGATCTTTAAGAATATTTAACAATCCTGAATTTAGATAAATTTCAATAGTAAGGGGCATCAAAATCCCTTTATCAATTTACACATGTGCCTCATCAGTTGAAGTCTGTATCTATATCACTCTGCCTCTGTGTTAACCCTGACAGGTTTGGAGGTTGTTCTTATTTTATAGCACACAAATACTAACACTGCCCAAGTGGTATCATTCAGTATTCTACTTGTGACATTCTCTCTACCATTCTGAACTTGAGAACTTACAATAAACCAAGATTGTACATCCATCACAGTGGCATTAGCTGTGGGGACATGTATCTAGTAGTAGCTTGTCTCAAGGCCGTCAGATTCTGAAACTGGATTGAAACACTAGTCTAGATAAGATTTAAATCCCTCCCAAAATAAGATTCCAATCCTTTCCTAAAGCTTCCTGTCCATCAAACTTGAAAAAGGACAAATCTGAAAACAAAGGCTCTTGAGTGGCAGAGAGAAGGGAAAACATTTTACTGTAAAATGCACATGCGTGCACACACATACACACACTTGCACATACAGAGTCCTTCTGACACTCTTCATCCTCAGAAGAAAAACCATGTGGGCCTGGTAGCTTTTAAGGTATGGCTTTTGTGAAAGGTACCAGCCCTGTACTGTTCATTTTGCATCAGCCTAGTACAAACACTTAGAAGGCTGTAATATGGCTGTAATATGTGTAATAGCCACACATAAGAGTTGTGGCTAGACATTTCTAAAATGCAGTGATTTTTTTTCCCTTAAGACACACACTTTTGAGTAAAAATGTTGCACAATGCAAATACAAAAGAAAACTAAATCTATCTGAAGGTTTTATGTGACAACAGCAGACAATCATAAACAGGTTCTCTTTCTTCTAGTGCTTAACAAGTTTGCATGATGAATATAACAGATACTCTCAACCTAAAATTTGTGTACAGGCATGGAAAGAGGATGGCAAGTGGGACAGAATTTCTATTGTGGTAAACAAAGTTTTTCCTAAAACCATTTTCCCCCAAATAGCTTTTGAACTTACCAAAAGCTTGCTATCTCCTCATGTTTCTGTTTCCCTGATGAGGAAACTGAAGCAACAAAATATTGCAAATAAAAAAAAAGGCAACATGCAAATCTGCAAAAAGGCACTGCCTGGTGTCTTCACAGGTTTTTATTGCTGTTTCCTGGTTGGAGAAAATATAGTCCAAATGAACAAATCCCAAGGGTTGTACCTCCAGGTGCAGCCCTTTAGACAACAGGGACCTGCTGTATGAATGAAGTTCTTAGCTCTTACCACTGTTCAAAGTAGCATGAAGTATGTTATATTGTACTAAAGTGCATTCTGCTTCTACTTAAAAGAACAAAGAAAGATGACAAAAATATAATAATTTTTACACACACACACTCAAAGAGTACTGGCTTTTTTCTGGGCAGATTGACTTAGTGGTTGGCAGTAATTTCATTCAGAAGCAGCCCTATACAGGAAAATCCTAATATCTCTTTTCAGTTCTCCCAGAGTCAACAGCCCACTTTTTGAAACACTTTTCCAAAATATTTGCTACACCAGTGCCAGCAGATGAGCAGTAACTGGAAGGTTACAAGTATGATTGCAGGTGAAGAAGCAGTAACAATATTTACTATCATCTTCATAGAAAAAGATGCCAGTTTTTTATGAATTTGTACTTTAGAAAACCAGTTAAACAAGTCATGCAGTCTGTTTAAGAGTGAGAAAGAGGGAGAGGGAATAAGGATTGTTGCCATATATCTCTTCCTTGCACATTTCTTTTCTCTCTCCTGTCCAAAAGTGAACACACCTGCATTTGAAACAAAGCTGTAAGCTGCTGAAAGATTTGTTACGCTTCTACTGTGACATATCTAAGAGTATCAAATAATAAGGACAGCAATATTAACTGGAAACCCAGATCAAAGGCCTCAGAATTATCTGTATTCTTTATACACAATCTAGATAGTGGAATAATCCAACATGGCTCCGAATGTCTTAAATATGTAAAGATCAGCAAGATATTCCAGCTTTCTATGCTTCTTTCAAAAATTTGTTTTAATTTGCAACCAGGATACATGGAGGCTGACAGCAATCCTAATACCTCTTAATTATGGTGCTGGGATTTGCTGATCTGTGCAATCTCAAAACTAGGAGGTGAAAGAGAGAAAGTATTTCTGCAAATAAATTTAGACGGGACTTCAAGTCTCTGCAGGCATATAAACAGAGATGGGAGATGGCTCCTACTCTTTGTACATAATCTGATACTGAGCGACCTTGGATTGCCACTTCCCCTAGTGTATCAAAATCTGCTTAGTGCATGGGGTACAAAACCATTTGTATCATTACAGAACTACTTCTGTTATAAGAATAGTTAAGGGATTAAATTAACATCTGTAAGGGCTTTTAAAATCTTCAATTAAAGACTCTAAAAATTAAGTCCAGAACAAAAATGAATTATTTCAGTTAGAATCATAGAATCATAGAATGGTTTGGGTTGGAAGAGACCTTTAAAAAACATCTAGTCCAACCCCCCGCTGCCACGGGCAGGGATATCATTCACTAGTTGCTCAAAGCCCCATCCAGCCTGACCTTGAACACTTCCAATGATCGGGCATCCACAACTTCTCTGGACAACCTGTTCCAGTGTCTCACCACCCTCATCGTAAAAAGTTTCTTCCTTATGTCCAGTCTAAATCTACTCTCTTTCAGTTTAAAACCATTACCCCTTGTCCTATCGCTACAGGCCTTGGTAAAAAGTCTCTCTCTGTCTTTCTTATAAGCCCCCTTTATATATTGAAAGGCTGCAATAAGGTCTGCCGGGATCCTTCTCTTCTCCAGGCTGAACAACCCCAACTCTCACAGCCTTTCTTCACTGGAGAAGTGCTCCAGACCGCTGATTGTCTTTGTAGCCCTCCTCCAGACCTGCTATATCAGGCCCATGTACTTCCTATACTGGGGACCTCAGAGCTGGACACAGTACTCCAGGTTGGGTGTCACCAGAGCAGAGTAGAGGGGTAGAATCAACTCCCTCAACCTGCTGGTCACACTTGTTTTGATGCAGCCCAGGATGCAATTGGCTTTCTGGGCTGCAAGTGCACATTGCTGGCTCATACCCAATGTTTCATCCACCAGCATCCCCAAGTCCTTCTCCATCAGGCTGCTCTCAGTCCAATCTAAATACTAGATGAGGAAGGATTTATTGAAACAATACATGTTTCACTAGCAGTTCATGATGATGAGTTGAGATCATCTTACCTGTCTGAACATGAGCATCTTAAATAATGCAACTCTGAGCAGAGTAAACTACTATACCTTCTCCTTTAGTAGTCACATCCAAGTTAAAAGTTGTAGAAATAGCCAAAAAGGCAGCAAACATCATGACAATAGAAAATTCTAAGAAAGATATTCCTCTACAATAGAACTAAGATAAAGAAAACTAAATTAGACAGCTCATTTTAAAATGCTAAGACCATTTAGAGCGAATTTAGAGTGAAATTCTTATCTTACTTGCAGCTATATTACCTTCAAAAACAAAAGTTCAAAGTAGGTGGAAATTTTTTTATTCATTTTAATGAGGTTGGTAATAAATCCCTCCTGACAATAAACTGTACCCCCTGCATCCTTGAAAATTAGCTCTCCCTGTACAGGAGCATCATGTAAAATATTTACTTATGGAAAATGAGCCTCTATAATATTAATACAAGCAAACAAAAATGGATGGCTGAATCAAACAGAAGAATAGGAAAATACAAACTCAAATACTATTGAGTTTTCACTTTGAGTTTTAGGAAGGGCTACAAAGTAGAACTAAGCACTTCAATTTTCTTCTTAAACTTTTTATCAAAATATCCGGTGCTGGCAAAAACAGTTGAAAGACTTATTTTTCAAGTAGCATAGTTAACAATATACACACATAATGTGGAAGGAATATTTAAAGGACTTTATTTTTTCAGAAAATAATGCTGTGCTGAATTTTAAACAAAATACCCTTCTTTCTCTAGCGATTACTGCTCATAGTACTTCTGTACCTTTCCTATCTGCACCGGTACAGAACACAGAGCAATGTATATCCAGGTAGAAATGTACTTTCTTAGCCATGGGATAAATTAAAACAATTACAGTGCACTTTTTTTTGCCTTCTTTTTCTTTGTTCCATTCACATTACTCAGCAGTTTGCATGGATAAAAGCACAAAAAAATTAGCAAGCATTCCATTCCCTTCAAGAAATTAATGAGAAAGGGACAAAGAGAAACCAGGACAGAATAATTATGCCACTGCATTCACCTTTTCAGACAGAACAGTGACCCCAAAATTTCTCCAGCCTGTGGGGAACAACATGAGCAATTAATCTGAGGAAAATAATCTTGTTCTCTCTTTCTCCTGCATTTGCACTCTGTATGGTAAAACACTGCACATCAATGAAAAGGAGAGAATGGAGCTGCAATATGAAAAGGATGTAGCAAAGAAGATCTGGTTCAGGGGTGAGCGTAAGTCTTGAGACTGATCCTGAGACAGTGGACTTTCAGCTAAGGTCATATTTTGTGTCACAGGCACCCTGGATAACTGGAAAAATACTACCATACAAGTTTTTCCCTGGCCAGCTGTTGATGTGTATACTTTTTTTAAAAAATATAGAAATCTTCACTGAGAAGCAAATCCATTTTTGATGCTCATGTAAATATTAATACATTTTCCTCCAAAGATTGACTAGCTTTTGAGTCTATTACCCAAGCAACTATGTTTGGACATTTTTGACGAGATTTATTTTTTCAACTCAAGGCACTATCAAAATCTTAAATCTAGTTTTTCAGTATGGGAGGGGAACAGGTCGCGGAGAACTATTGCCCTTTAGTAGGTGAAAGGATAACTGAAAATTCCTCACTGCAGTTGTGTGATTCTCAGTCAGATTAATTTTTAATTCTTTAATTTCATAAAGGACAAATCTTAAAAGTATTTTTTCCATCTTCTACAATGCACAAGATTTTAAAATGTCACAATCATTGATCAAATAGCCATAATTACACAAGGGTATGACTTCTGTCTTGGTTCAAATCCAAATAGCTCAGTGCTGAGTAAGTAATGGTTGGATGAAGAATAGTTGATATATACTCTTTCAGAAGATCTACAGAGTTGATTAAAATAGTAATGGTCATGATAGATTTCACTAAAAAGAAGCAATATTATTCACATTTAAAAGCATAAATTTATACAATACATGTTATACATACCCCCAAATGCAACAAGAAAACAAATGCAGACACATATCTCTTCTAAGTTTTTAACATATATATACTGCTCCTCTCTTTCAGCATACCAAAAAGACCTCCAACTTAGCGTTCCATTTTTAAAGTTGGGTTGTGCCCCTTTACTTGAACTGAGCAGAAGCTTTCTTCAGATATTTTCTAGTACATTTCAATGGTTCCTTTTGTACAGTTAGACTTAATTTAAATAAGGTTGGTAGGATCTGGTCCTCAAACTTATCCATCACACTTATTTCCTTTTGTAACAGTAAAGCTTTTAACATCCATATCCGGAGTGCTGTTACTAGCATAATAACATGAGGCATCTGCCATCGCCATAATTTTAAATCTAGTAAAAACAAGTATCTCAGCTACAGTTAAAATAACAGTTTATTGGATGATATCTAAGCAGCTGAGAGAGATTCTAAGGAGAAAAGCATGGATATAATTATTTTTATACACATTTTGTATTTTAGAAATTAAAAATACGTAACTTTTTGTACTCTTAATTCACCATTAAGTGAGGAAGTGTTCATATTAAAGTATGTTTTATTATTAATAATAAAAGTTATGTAATTAATATAATTATTAAAATACACATTACATCATATTTTGTAAAGTATTTTATTAATGAAAGTATAATTAAAATATGTGCTATTGTTTTTAATTTAAATTAATATTTAAATTTAAGGGAGTTAATATTACCTTATTTTTAAATGTGGAAACAAGTCCACTTTAGTGGGCTCTCCAGAAATCCTACTGAGAGCATACTGGAAGGAGAATGAAAAAAGAATGATATGTCCTCCTTAAAACTCTGATCTTATTTTTGACCATCACAGTAGAAGTCAAAAAATTAATCTTCACTACAGTTTAGTGAGAGACCATTAAACTACTATGCAACACAAACCTATTAATTTTGATAAATACTTAGATACTTAAATACTTTACATCTGGTTGTCTCACGTTAACTAAAATCTCACAGAGATAATCTCACAAAGATTTTAGTTAACAAATAAAAGATACAGGGTGGTATAATCAATTGGTGGTGGTGTTACAAGACATTATGCACGGAGAACCCAAACGTGTAGTGAATGGACTTTTGAAAGGATAAAAACTGAAAAAGTTCATTTCTTCTTAATAGTGTCTTGACATCACTTCTTACACATAGCGGTGAGTAGGACAAGTTCTGGTTTTTATCCAAAACAACATGTTAACAGCACAAGTACCAGCTATGGACCTCTCTGTTGCTTTATAGCGTTACTGTTCCAATGCCAGTTCTGGTTATGTCCACCCATTTGAAATTAGCCTTGGCAGTGAAGCCAGGTGCATTAAAGAACTAAATACAAAGAACTCACTTTTTCAAGTGACACCATTTGGAGCAGCTTCTTTGAAAGATCTTCACTGACCTTTTTTTTGTGAGGATCATGCCCATTATCTTTCTCCAGTTTTATGTTCTGAAGTCCATCCAGACTGAACTAAATATGTACAGCCATGCAGAACCATACAACACAGGTCAAAACCACCATGCAGAGCTGTATAAGAAAACTTGTCACCATCCTAGAGCTCCTTACTCACTTCTGGGGTAATCCTGGGGAAGGCTGGGGTTGGTTCAGCTTACTTCAGTATGGGAGCTGCTGTTACTGCCTCTACTCTGATCCAAACAAAGGAGAAAGACACGATATAGGCAAAGCCACAGGACAGAGGAGGAATCAAGGAATTCTCATAGGCTTAGGAAACTTGAATCTTAAATTGCATTAACAGCACTGAACTTTCCACAAAGTACAATAAAAATGTGACCCAGAACTCAATTCCCTCTTCAGGCACAGAGAGGTCTATTTCTACAAACACCTTCTTTTTCAAGTCAAGCTTGTTAAGAGTCCTTATTTCCCAGCATACAAAGCTTGGAGAAGTTCACCATGATTCCAAACACCATCAAGCTAAATTATAATTTAAAGAACAGCTGTATGCCTGAATTGCCTATTTAGTAGCCTTAAATACTGTCCTGTGTTTCTAGATGAAAAGCATGCAGATTTTTATAACCAAAGCCCAGACTGATAGATTAAATGTCTTACCGGAGACCAGCTACTATGGCACAAACCAACTAAAGGCTATATGTTGTCTTTTGTTGTCTGTTCTCTACAGGTTTCAGAAATAATCCAAATGTCTGTTAAGAGATTCCTCAGAGTGGTATCATTTATGCAGTTAGCTACACTGGGCAAAGTTTAAGAGGAATGAGGATGGCTTGGAGACTAAAAAATAAGTAGTAACCACCAGAGATCTCTTTTTATTATAGCAAGACGCAAACACTCCTGGGTCAATATTTTCTAAAACACACCATCATCAAGTGGTTAATGATAAATATTTTCTTTACGTATTATTCTCCACTTCAGGTTCTGTAGGTTGTAGAAGCCCTGCTTAAATATGTGAACTGCATGGATGTTTAATCAAAGGCAGACCCTGCTATTAAGAAACACGTATCTTGATACTTGCCAGTGTATTTGGGCAAGAGATTGTTTAAAGGAATTCTCCTCCACCCACTCCCCAAAACAGAATTACATGAACTAAACTTTGTTGCACCTCAGTTAACACAGTCATAAATGAAAATCAGTAAAAATAATTCAAACCAGCACAAATATAACTCCAGAGTTTGGGTATGGACTGTCCTTTTTGTGGCAAAGCCATTTTTAAATGGGGAATGGTCCCTGATTCATTTCCCTGTACTGCCTCTAAACAAATACACAGCACAAACTAAAGAGTGAGAATGAAACGTGAGGGCTGAGGGGAAGGAGGAGATAGATGATCAAGTCACGACATGATTGTGTTCAGCTACAAGGCAGGTTAATGAGATCCTTACACAATATGGTAGGTTGACCCTGGCCAGCAGCAAAGCACAACACAGCTACGTGCTCATTTTCCACCCCAGTGGGGAGAGAATAGAAAGAGCAAAAGCAAGAAACTTTGGTTGAGTTAAAGACAGTTAAATAAGTGAATGAAAGAGGAAAAAGTGATGCAAAGGCGAACACTCACCACCTCCCACAAGCAGACCAATACCCAAGCAGTCCCCAGACAATGGCTACCCTGGAAGACTAAACTCCTCTCAGTTTTTGCTGCTGAGCATGATGTGATATGGTATGGAATATGGTCAATATACTAAACCTGAACTGACCCCCACAGTTCAGGTTTTGCCCACCCTCAGCCTACTGGGTTGGGGGGCAGAGTGGGAAAAAGATAAATCCTCAATGCTGTGCAAGCACTGCTTATCAATAGCCAAAACACTGATGTGTTATCTTCACAGTTTCAGTCACAGGTCCAAAACACAGCACCGCAGAGGTTGCTGAGAGGAAAAACAACTCCATCCTAGCCAGATGCCAGACACACCACTCGTTATGTTCACCACCCCTTCAGTTATTTCAGTGCTGATGGATGGCAACACCTTCCTTTGAATTAGCAATCTGATTTTAATTTTCTGGGGCATTCTATTTTCAGCACGGTTGTAGCTGCCCCTATGACGGTCTGATGAGCTAAATACAAGGGTATGAAAGACTAATGCAGGTTTTTATTGCTAGAAAATGTATTTATGTAACCACAACAGCAGAACATGTTTCCAACATCACTTGCACCTAATCCCTGAACTACCAGGTCACAAGATTTGTCTGGGTCTAGCTTGGGACACACACTCACCTTTTCTCAGATTGGTTAAGCAGTCTATATTGGCTTTATCATTTTAAATAGCTTCATACCAGCAGTGGATGGACAGATATTTACCCAGCTGATGTGGAAATAAGTTACCCAATGCAGCAGATATCTTGGTAATACAGAGTAGACCACCAAAAAAAGTTTTGATCAAACTTCAGCATGATTAGTTTATACAGGTTAAGCACTCTGAATCAGGTGGCTGCAGCATTTTTAACCTGCTACTAGGAATTCTAGAAAAGGGTAAAAAAACTCAAAAAAATGGCATTTTGTGTCAAGAAACACTTGTTTAGTTTTAGGATTTTAGATACCATTGTATAGATATGTCAACGTGAAAAAAATCTGTGTGCAACAAAAAAGGAGTTTTCATGCGATTCGGTTTTATGAATCAAAGAGTGAAATGAAAGGACTCTTTGACACTCCTTTATGAATTTTAGAAGCTCATCTCATGCCCATTGAATAGCCCAGTGTTTCCACTAGCAGAGATAGAAGCACAAGAACATAAAACTGGTCTTATTTGGCAACAATCTGCGATAAGTTCATCAGCTAGTTTAGCAACAGACTTTCATTTCAAGTATTCTTGGTGTAGAATCCACTGCCTCCAGCAAAAGAAACAACAGCACTGGCAATCGAAAGAGAGCACACTTTAAAAGTCTCAGTCAGTTTTCAAGCTTGTGTTGCTACAGTCATGCTAAACTGTGATCTCTTAAAACCTTTTTTTTCAAGAGTCCAATATATTCCCTGAGTGTCTTGCTGACTTTCTGCCTCCAACTCCACTTTGTTCTTTTACGTTGCCCACATGCATATGTGCCGCACAACAAATGAACCCGTATGCTCTCAAAATCTCTCTATGAGCTTTGCATTCTCTCAGAAAAACAATATTTAAAATAGTGAATCAACAGGGAAAGTAACAGTGAGAAGCTACATTTCACTGATGGTTTTAAATTTTCCTTGGTATAGATACAGCAAAGCCATGGAAGAAGAAAAGGTAAGCCAGGTGATAACACAGGTCAAAAATTGATTAGAAATAAGAAAGTGTATTTGTGATCTTACTTGTCTTTAGAAACAGGCTACATCACTTTGGGACACTTTGCAAAAGAGTTTTGTCTCCATGGTTATTCTGGAAGAAATAAAGAAGAACGAAAAAACACAATATGCCTTTTTTGTTCTTTTAAATAAAAAAAAATATTGAAGGATGAGTTTCACAGTAAGTTTCCATCTTCTTTTACATTTTTCTTCCTTTCCTTCCTTCCAGCAACATGTTTCAGACACTTCCTTCAATGCAGCTACACCAACCATGAGGCAAAGAGTTGCTGAAAAGTAAGATAGAAATCAATAAATAAATAAATAAATAATCAATCAAACAAATAAATATAGTTTAGATCAGGCTCGTCAGATCAGTGAAATTGTGGGGCTTGCACTGTGTCTTAATAAACTGTAAAACTAAAGGGAGAGGATGGGAAAGTGCAGCTGAGTGTGGGGAGAAAGAAGAGGGAATGAAGTCCATCGTCCCTGACCCTTTTACCACAGTAGTCCACAGACAGATCAGATGAAGATTATTGTGCAACCCCAGAACAAATATTTTTTAGCCTGGTTTTGCCTGTGAACTTCTCAAAGCACTAAGGAGTTACAAATTATGCTGTTCAAGAGCACAGTTTTGGTCTTCCATGAAAGCTCTTTCCTTTTGTTTTCTTCTCAGGTGTTGAAATAAAGTGACAATAGAGGTGAAAAAAAGTAAGTACAAACAGTAAAATACCCTCTCAAATTCTAGTGTTTCAGACTTTTGTTACCTGTGGTGCTGCCAGCCAGCCTGTCCCAGACAACCGTGGATTTATCCAGCTAAATTCGCTTACAGCATCTAACACAAAAACAGATGCAGGGAAAGAAATGTCACTTAGAGAAGGCACTCCTTTGTCTCCTTCATAAAGAAGCACCAATAATTCTTCCACCCCTCCAGCGGTCATCCTACAACTGTACTATAGTGATTTTACCATTAATAAGCATGCAAACATGATTAAAATTCAGCATTCTTTCTTTCATAAGGAAAAAAAAGTAAGAAGTTCCATTGACAGAAAGCATGACGTAAAGTTTGGGGACTTACTGGGGAAGTTCTAAGTCCTCTGTGCTCTGTTAATGGTGTCTTTTAAGGCACAAAGAAGTTAGGAAAATTAAGAACCTGTCATAAAGGATCCATCAAGAACAAAGGACTTTGAAACCCCAAAAATACCAAATCAGAAAGTTATTTAATACAACTGTAAATCAGCTTTAAATCATTTCTTGCACATCTTCACACTGACTACATAGTTGGCCCTTCACATGACACTTTTACAAGCTGAGAAACACATTCCACACAGCAATGGATGTCTACAAAATTAATTAAAAATCAACTTGATCATCGTTTTGAAGACTGACGTGTTAAAGATCTAAGGTTTGCTCCTCAAAATAATTTACCATTTGATTTCCTTTATAACTTATGACACTCATTTCATAGTAATCAATTGTCATCATCTGTGCAGAAAAAAGTACTAGATAAGCCTTTTTTAAGCATTTAACTTTCATGGGGACCCAGCTTTCTTTTTTTAAACAAAGTAGCTTCAGAACTCATAAGCTGTAGACACAATGGAAAGTCTCAGGTGGAGTTTAACTCTCCGAATAATTTCAAAAAATAAACATAAAATATTGAAATATTTGTTAATAAATAAAATATTTCTAAATCAATGTGCATATTTTACTTTTCAGAGAATAGGAATTTTTTTTCTTTGTTTTAAAAAGACCCTGGTCTACACATAGGCTTAAATACAGGTAAATAAACAGGTCCCCTAAAATCAGTTTCAATGGATTTGGACATTTATGGAATAAAAGTGGCTAAAATTAATTTGGTTTAGGCCAATAATAAATGTATTCTCAGTAGCTTTAGGCATCTAATTTGGGTGCCTAATTTAGAGACCAAAATTCCATATAGTTAATAGGAAAAACAGCTCTCTTACCTCCAGGTGCTCTGATGAGCTGCCTTCAGAGGACTCTGTGTGGGATGAGTTTGTTCCTCATACTGGTTTCTAATGCTTTCATTTACAAAGGAAGACTTTCTACAGAAGACATTAGATCATAGTAAGTTTTGAATCCTTAGCATAAATAAAAAAATTGACTGAGCATGGAGAATAAACTGCCACTGCCATTTACTGTTTGGTTACTGTTCATATTCAATATTGCAAGGTTTTGCATCCCTACTTCTTACTTGTAAGTCTCTCTGAGAGACATATGTTGATCATGCTTTTAGTTAGATGCTGCTTAAATACCAGTTAATCCTCACATACAGAATACACTGATGTATGGGTTCAGTATTGGAAATCAGGGATCTTGATGTTTTTTTTTTTTAATTGTATATTTTTATATAATTTATTGAAAATATGTTACTGAGGGGAAAATATACTAAAATTCATAGAAGAATGACATGCACTTTTCATGGAACAAGTTAATTTTTTTAAGAATATGTTGAAAAGGTGTGAAGGAAATTTAGTCTGATGCTGCAGTCCTTATAGAAATGATCCTTTTTGCTTTATGCTGGTTACCAAGAAAGATCTAATCTGATGGTGTTTGTTTCACTTCAGTCCAGCTAAGCAAGCTGCAAATCTTGAGAACTTGAATTCCAGAAAATTTCCTCAGTAGGTCCTGAATGACTTATCTTGCCTTATCTATAACTTGTGAAAACTTAGGGGACTGGGGGAATCCACATAGAGAGAAAAGCTCTATGTTCAAAGAACAAAAATGTCTTTCATTTGTTCAAGTACAGTGACTTCTCTGAAAAAAAGTGGGAAAGGATGTACCAGCCAGATTAAATCTAAACAAATTGAATACTAAATGGAGCATCTACCTGATGCTAATAGAAAAAGAAGAAATATATAACTTTCACAGTAATTCTTGTCTCCATTAGGCAAAGGCAAACGTTGCTGGGAGAGGAGAGGAGAGGAGAGGAGAGGAGAGGAGAGGAGAGGAGAGGAGAGGAGAGGAGAGGAGAGGAGAGGAGAGGAGAGGAGAGGAGAGGAGAGGAGAGGAGAGGAGAGGAGAGGAGAGGAGAGGAGAGGAGAGGAGAGGAGAGGAGAGGAGAGGAGAGGAGAGGAGAGGAGAGGAGAGGAGAGGAGAGGAGAGGAGAGGAGAGGAGAATCAGGATTATTTCTTCTGTAGGTATGCTGTTGACTAGGAGAAATACTCATATACTGCCACCTCTCTTTTGTGACCAATAACTAAATGATAAATCCCCAGGTTCCCTTGTGCTCAGTTTTTTAAGACTGAAACAAGAACTGTTGGTTCTTATAAATACTTTAAATCATATACCTATCCTTTCCTCTTCCATCCAACAGAGTATTTATAAAAAGCTACGAAATGTCTTTTTTTTTTTTTTTTTGTTAAATAGCCAGAAAGTCTGTTCCTGAACAACAAGCAAAGTTTTCAGGATATATGACTTGAGCTTGCAAACTCTAATGTTTATAAGCAACGTACTATGATCCAAAGACATCAGTAGGTTTTGCTTATGCAAGTAAAACTATTAACAAGGGTATATACAGCCTTCAATCCATAATTATTCACAAGGATGTGAATTTAAAAATTTCTGTGAATAAAATATATCTGCGTGCTCCTTTACATTAAAAAACCATCACAGTGCATAAAAATCAATGTAGTACCAGCAATTTGTTCTCTGTAGAACAATATTTATATGTCAAATGATTTCTTATCTACTGAAATATATTTATTATATAATGTACCAAAAAAAAAAAAAAAAAGCATTTCCACCTCATAAAAGCTATGTGAACAGGATGATGCAGGAAAAAGACTCTGAAATTCAGTGGTAAATTAACCTGAGATGCTTAACTTCTTGCCTTGAATCCATCATTGGTCAAAAAGACAATTATGTTATTGTCACGGAGGAGAAAAATCTGAGAGCTTGTTTTGATTGAAAACTCTATAAAATTACCACCTTGCAAATTCATATTATGTAGTTCAGTACTGAACCCTAACCCAAAAACTGCAGCATTTCTCAAATTTTCATTGGAAGTTGTTCAGAGGTAGATTGATATTTTCTGTCACCAAGTGCCATTAAAAAATTTTGCCTATTCTTGACAGACTTCTTGAAGTCTACACAGGAGCACCAGTATGCAAAGATATATACAAATCTCATTCATGTGCCCTAACTTTGATGTTTTACAGCTGATGCAGTACCAACAACCTTTTTCCCTGAAATCAGAAGCTGCTCCAGTAAGAAAATAGTTGTTCTTCTCAAACAACCACATGAAAAAGCAGTGTGCTCTTTCCAGAACTGCCCTCTCAACTTCTGCTGCACCCTAAACCGGCCACCAAAAAGAATTGAGAGATGAGTGAAGAACAAACCATACATATGAGCTTCAGGTCAAAGTTTCTACAAGCAAACGTGATGGCTTAATATATAATGGTTCTTCAGGAAGGAGCCAGGCCCTTACAGACAGGACAAATAATAATTTAAATAATAATAACAATTAAAAAATACACTTAAGTCTGTAAAGATTTGAAATCTGCACTTAAATCTGAGCTTTTTCAAAGTCTAAGAGTTTAAAGAGGATAATGAGAAAATCATAGGAAAGTGGGTGAAATTTGAGTACAATATTCCAAAGCTCTTTCCATATACTATTTGTATCAAGATGTAAGAAAATAATCTATTTAGAAATATGTACTTTATATTGAAATCTGAAACTTTATCCCTCAAAACTTATTAAACATCTTCATTAGTCTTTACATGCGTGAACAAACATTTTTGTGTAACACAGTCTACTCCAATTCTAAGGTTTTCTTCTCCTGTGAGGAAAAACTTCATCTATTTGTTAAAAAAAATTAATCAGAAGCATGAGAAACAGATAGACCTTGCAGACAAATCAGTTTTTCAGGAGATTGTTTGAGTCCTAGGTCCTGAAAATAGATTGAGAGAAATAGAAGGTGGCTTTCCTCTGAAATTTTGCATGTAGAAAACATACTGGTGACAATCTCTAGGAATTAGTTTGAACAATATTATAACTCTGTGTGATTGTCTAAGAAATATGGTGGGTTAAGTAGATTTTAAAAGTTCACACATGTCTCATGTACAAGATTTAGGAACATCACTTGCACTTCTTTGTCTCCTTTTTCACCCAAGGCCATCAAAGAGCTTTTTGTTTTGAAATTTTGTCTTTCTATGTATACTTCTCTTACCAGCCTATGATTAGTGCACTGCATAAAGAAACTTACCACTTCATTTTAAGTATAGAAATACCAAAAATTGTAAGAAAAAAATACTCTCTTGAATTCACTGTTTACTAACATGCAGTCTTACAGTGGAGAACATGAAAGAGCACTGAAGTAAACACAAAAACTGACCCATTGGTTGCTCACTCATTTTAAGAGATTACCACCTTCTACCTATTTTTTTTCTCTCTACCCTGTCCTGATGTGCCTATATCCATGTTTACCACTGCTTAACAGTTTTCTTGTTCATCCTCTGACCTGGCTTTGTTGAGTGACTCTCATTTAACTTGTGAAAACCAAACCATTTCATTTTTGTCCAAGGACTGTTCTACACAATCACGTTAAAGGACAAAGTAGTGAGCAATCAAATAATAAAAATGACACTGGTAACTTTGAGCACTTGAGGTCTTTGACCGCTGAATCCAGACCCTATTCAAGTGAAAACTTGCCTGGAAACAATGAAATGTAGAGATGTCATATTTGCTTAAAGTCCTCAACACATCTTTCAAAAGCAGACTCATTTTGTTTCCATAAAAATATACAAACAATAACTTTTTTTAGGAATGCTTGTCACAAAGGATACATTCTGTGAAAATGAAATTTGGAATTTAATTGATATTACTGCCTTTCAGGGAGTGTAAGATTAGAATTTTAGCCACAGTGAAGTTAACCTTTTCATAAGACTCTGATTTGACACTGTAGTGAACTTTTTATGATTAACAAGCCCATAAACCTTCAATATCTAACTAAGAATTTTTCTGCAATCTGTGTCTTTGTCTGCGTTCTACTTAGCAGTCTAGTTCTACACAAAGATTTATGTGACTGAGAGAAGATTCACAAGATAACACAAAATGCTGCATAAAGCCCCTCCTTTTTTTTTTTTTAAGAAATAGATTTTATCTGCATATAGTTGATTACAAAAAAAATAAAAAAAAAGAAAAAAAACCCTTAAATTTAGGATCTTAAATGTAGACCAAGCATTTTTTTAAAGTCCTCAGTACACAAAAATTACTATTGCACTCAAATAACAAAATCCATGACTGTACCAAACTCTAATTTTGCATTACAGGCTTTTTTTGGCTAATGTTGCTCCTAGAGGCTACATAAAAATATTATATCAAGCATTACGGGTATATATATGTTACTTCATATATATAAATATGTATTTTATACATATGAATATTATATGTAACATTAGTAACTGAAACCTCTTTAGAAAAATCTTATAGAGCATCAGATATAATTTGTTGTGTAAGTTCCTTAGTGTTGAGCATTTAGAAGGTAGAAAAATCAGATAAGTGAACAATCATGGGTTTGCTAGTGCTAGTTCCAGGGTTTTTTTAAATCTTAAACAAGACATGCTGTGAAGTTTTGTGATGTTTTTACTGGAAAGTAATAAAAAGTTACCTCAAACATGGAAGTTTTTGAAAAATTTAAGAATGACAATTTTCTGCTGTATAATAATGGCAGATATACCCAAAACATCAAAGATTACTCTGATCCCTTTTCTATGTAAACAAATGAGGCCAAGTTCAAAACCAATATAATCAGGCTCAACTCTGTTATAGGAGTTTTTAGCTGCTATACATCTCTATCTCATTAATGCTACTGTGATGTTGGAAGTGGAAGAGTTTACAAAAATTTTTAAAAAAAGTTCACCATGGTGTTACATCTAACTCACTACTTGACAATGGTGTTTCTTTGAGCCTAATTTCAAACTGGAAAACTTCATTATAGAAAGGCAAGAGTTTCCCCTTAATATCCCAGTCTTGATATCTCAGATGCAAGGTACTGTAAAACAGAAAAGCTAGAAGAGTGTGTTGGAAACTCACATTTAACAGATTTTTTGCAAATAATATTTCCATGAAGGCTAGCTGAATCACCATTGCACGTTCACTGTAATTCTGAGACATCTGCTTGGTTCAGCAGTTTTAATACACAGATCAATTTTGCATTACCTCCTTCTGGCTGTGAGTGCCTGTGAGCACTCATAGAGGGAGGTCATAAAACATTTATAGGCCTAAGAATGTAAATTGCAGCAAAGAGTGAATCCTCAGTCTGTGGACAAACCCTTGAAAGAGATTTTTCTGAGAAGTCTGCAGTAAGCATTTGCTCTGTCTCACACCCCATAAAATTTTCATTTTCATTTCTTTTACAGAGTTTACCTTTTGATTAGTATTTGGGTTTCTAATAAATAATACTAAATGCCACATATACTAAAAATAATATGCAATAATATTTATTGCCTATTATTAATCCACCATATACCAGAAAGGGGGGGGGGGGGGGGCGGGGAGGGGCGGTAAACAATGTTCCAGTTCTTCTCTAGGTGATAAAGCCAACATATAACTCAAGAAAAACAGAAAGATCACATTGACAAGAGTGCATAATAGCACTCTGCAACACTAGGACTGGCTTCTTTCAGATCAAACATGAATAGAAAGACAGTTTATTTAGGTTTTTTTAATATGACTTTCTTGTGTGACAAAGTTCATATTGAGCACTAAAATATCCAACTTCTCCCTCAATATTCTGTCATCAAAACCAAATAATCTTTTTAGTTAAGCATGCTATGGTCACTGAGCTCCTAATTAAGAAGCCCACTTGAAGCTTCATACTTTACAGCATAGGCTCCCAAGCCTTCCTGAAAAAGTCTACAGTCTGAAAATAGTACAAAGATTTCAAGTTCTGAAGCATGCGTGAAGTCAGTAATGAGAAACCCACAGAATTCTCAAACTCTTTGTGTATGTACATCTTTCACGATTTTTGGAATGGCTTACTAAGAAAACAAAAGGGGTAAACTTGGCTGGATAGAGATGAACATGCCTTCTGGCAATCACTAACAATAGGTGTGACCACTGTCACTAAATCAATGCTGAAACTATTCTATTAAGAAGTGAGAAACAAGGAGAAATACACCATGAAATTATTATAAAAAGTCAGTGTTTAGCCACAATGACCCAGCAGGCTGCAGGTATTGTCCGCATGACACAAATTCTGCTGGGAAGAAACTATGAAATAAGGTAGGGAAAGAAGTCAATAGTGCTGACAAATGAAATCAGGAGATCGTCAAACGCAATATACATCTCTATTCATGTCAGAGGACCGATACAGATCTATGTCTGACAACTGAGTAGTCTGTCCTACTTAATCCCTGCTTTGACGTCCTCTCCCACAAATGTTAAAAAGCTATGTTATTAATTCAAAAACTAGAAAATTACTAGTCTTGAATCTGGTAAGAATCAAATGACTAAACAGAAGACAGTAATCCTGTGCATGTATATACATGTTGAGAAGGTGTTTTTGAGAAGGTTTTGGTGTTACAGAATCACAGAGTAGTTGAGCTTGGAAGGGACCTTTTGAGATTGTCTAGTACAACCCATACACTCTTTTTCATACACCGAATTATAGTTGGAATTTCCTTCTTCACCAATACTTAAGCTGTTCCTTTCAAACCACCTCATGCAACGCAAACAGTGCACTCTCATAATCAAGTGCACAGGATTCAGGAGAAAAAGAATCAGCAATACACAATTCGGTTAGAGTGACATTTATTAAGCTCTGAAGGTCTCATCTGAATGTCAGTGAATGTCATCTGCTGATTTTACAATATTTACTTCTTATATACTTTGTAGGTTGAAATGGCATTTATATGTCTTGCCTTTCTATGGTAATGAAAATTGAAAACTAATATCCACAACGCCTGGCGTTTTCCCCAGCCACTCAATAAAATTCAGGACCTTTAACCACAACTTGAGTTTGGCCTTAGAAATGACAGATGAAACTTTTAACATCTAGGTAGGGCAGGTAGTGGAAAATATATGCAAATACATAAATGTAGGAGTCAGAACATGCACTTTCTCTCCCTACCAATACCAATGATTTTTTGTTTTCTTTCAAATTTGGCAGTCATTTAATCTTATCTGCGTAATGGGGATAACAACTATTTGACAGCGTGCTCAATCACAGATTCTATTCTTGGACCCTGGGGATGCAAAGTAGCAATTACACACCTTTCTTCCTCTGTCACCTCTGGTCTGTTGTCTCAGTTACTATCCCCAGCTCAGCTCCTTACCTCTCTCATCCCAGTCCTGGTTCTCGCTTTCACTCAGTGCTACACTGTAATTCCAGTCTTTCCTTGTCACTGAGCTCTTCACCTCAGTATCTGCTCTTGCTAAGCTATTTCCAAGGGCTCATCAGTTATTTGCCTTTCTCCATCCTCTATGGGAGCTATGACAGCAGGAGCCTGGAAAGTACAGGAAAGATAATTTTACTGGTCTCTGTTTTAGTACCTTGTACTGCTCCAGTCTCTTGCTGCAAGAAGAAAACACAACAAAATTTTTACTCAAACCTAAAAGCCCCAGGCTGGATCATGTGTGGAACAGACCATCTTTCACAAAGTTAAATGCCACACTCTGAAATTAGTCTTCATGAATCATGTGGAAAACTGTGACATTTTTCATTTTTTACTAAAGCATAGAATTTGGCCAAATTATAATGATTTAAAGGATTTTCTGGCAGAAGACAAATATAAAAACTAAAAAAAACTCTTCACCCTCTCCACCCTCTCCACCCAGGCAAATTCAATATCCTTGACAACTTTCAAGACCCTTTCCAGACAGGGCAAAGAATTTCTTAGCAAAAAGAAATTATTTTTTCTTTTTTTTTTTTTAATGGACAGATGAAAGTATTTTCCCCTGTGTCTCCTGACAAATAAGCTGGTGTTTCCAACATTGCTACTTAAATTTGGCCTGAGAGAAATACATTATCTAGATCAAACTTTTGCAAAGTTACACAAAACTTAAAAAGGGTAGTTCAAATGTTAAGTGTGCCATAAGAAGTAATGTTATTATCTGAACCTCCTGTAACAATGCTGGATCATACTCCATAGATCATAATTTCCTGTAAGAAGAGAGATGCACTCTACAAATGACTGTGAGTGAGTTTTAACACTTTCCAATATTAAAAAATTAATTCTTTCCGATTGTATAATGAAAAGAGAAAGGTAAGAGTGTGGAATGACCATAAAATTTTTTAAGAAAAGTCTGGAGCAAATTAAATGTGTAAAGCTTCCACACTTCTCCCTTCTGATTCTGAAGGCCAAAGTCTGTACAAAAAATATTTTATTTTGGTCCATCACAGCAAGTCATTCAGATTCTATTCTAACATTTTTCTGCTAAAACTACAGTTCATCTAAAGCATTCAAGGTTATAATTTATCTCTACAATCAACTTCGATAGATTGTTCCACCTCTAAGTGCATCCCCCACTCATTCTTCATTGAGAGGTGTAGGCATTTTTTTTCTCCCCCTCCAAATTATTTCCACACTCTGTCAAAAATTAGCCAGTGGAAGCATGGCTATGCATGCTTATAACAAACTGAACCAGACCATCATATTTCAGTGCTTTGAGATGAGTCATGGAGTGCCTGTAACTCTCAGGATCAGGACAGAGTATCTCAGAAGGGTTGTACAAAGTCCAGAGGTGTGGCAATTTTAGTTCCAGACAGTTTTGCTTCAAGAAAATCAAGAATGATAGCTTATAATAGTCTGTTTAGGATTGTGTTGGTCAGGGCAAGTATTATACTAGTGTTTCTGCATTCTTGGTGCCAGATACGATATTCTAGCAAGGACGGCGTTGGAGTATTATGTATTTGTAGCCTTTTTATCAGGGAGTGTCTTCCATAGGATTAAGGTAGAAAATGAATGCACAGACCTAGGAACACCAGCTATTTTTGTTTAATTTTAACTTCTCTACTGAACTTTCCAAGAGCTTTGGCAACTTCACAGATACTGTCTGCTGCTTGATCTGCTGTTATACAGTCATACTAGCATTAACAGATATTTCTTCAGCTCCACCAGTGAAATCCATACCACTGTAATTCACACATGGAAATTTCAGCACAATGGGTGAACCAGAGAAAAATGTGTCGTTAGCTTGCAGCCCCATGTGGTAACACAGAAATAACTTTGGGCTCTGATTTTGAAGAGGGTACCCAAAGTCTTTGGTAATTCAGTAGGCAAAGAAAGGTAAAAACAATGAATGATGACTCATTAGACTATTATTTTAATAATTTAAACAAACTGAGAGCAATTAGATTTTGACAGAGAGTTGAGGAATGGAAGTATATCTTCACACAGAATTCAAGCACTTCTGTTTGCTAAAAAAATTTAAATTAACCCAGTCTTGCTCCCTTTAGAAATCACCAAAGAATGTCAAGTCAAACACGACTTTTGCTGTGGAGAGGAAAAAGACATTGCAGAAATATTTTATAAACAATAGCAAGGACTGGCAAATAAGTTGAAAACTGAATGAGGTTTCATTGTCATTGTTTATATTGCTTTTTAACTATCTCATGATAACGGCAATATGTAAACATAATTATTCCACAGGATTGTTGTATGTTTTCCCTTCCCTTGGTTTATCTGTGTTTTACTTCCCATTTTTCTGAAAAACTCTTGTCTGAAATGATTTTATCTCCATTTGTCTTTGTGGGTTTAGATTGATTTTAGAGAATTATTTCTGTGAGATCTCTTCCTTTCTTTTTTCAACCAAAATACATGATATAATGCAACATGAAACACCTCTTTTGGGGAAATCTACAAGTAGCACTAAGTGGAAGAGTAGTTTTTGCTTTTCCTTTAACTATCTACAAGTAAATGTGTTTTCTGTCTTCCACTTAGTCAGTCTGATATCTTCCTGTTCCACGTTGTGCTCTCTTTTTTGTGTTTTGGTCTGTCCTTATGACTCATGTGTGCCTTTGTTGTATTCTTCTGACTGTGCCTTTGTCTAATTTGGTATTTTATGACATAAAATATTAGCCTACAGAATCAAATACCATGAGATACCATAAAGACAACAAAAAGGACTTTTTTTTAAACAGATAATAAGAAAACTCCGAACTCTAATTTTTATTTCTTCTAAATGTATTCTCTGGTTATAAAGTCTCAACTTGAAGGCTTTTCCACAGGACCCATCTCTGAACTTTTTTGTTTATTCTTCTGAACCACAGAATGCATGAAGTGAACAGGAAAATCATATGTCCTATGAACTACACTAATGTAGCTTGTATATTTCTAAGTAAAATAAAACCATTCCTAGCATTTTATATCCAGGTTATTTATACACACATGCTATGCTAATTTTCTTTCTGAAGCAGTGACACTGATAGTAAAGGTATTCTCATAGCTGAGTAATGGTTGATTGGGTGAAAGGATGGCCATATGTCTTCTGAGTGACTCTAACTCAGTAATATGTATTTATTATTTTCCTGCACTTCAGGGAGGATGGGAGGAACTTGCTTCCCTAGCTGTTCACTGAATTTTCATCTAGAAACCCTATTGAACTGACAACGGTTACATGATTCTTCAGTTACCTATTCTGGGGAAGATGCACACTGCAGCGCAGCCAACAAGCATAAAGGTATCAGTGTAAGCAAGAAAATAAATTAGTTATCTGAAGTTCAAACTGTGTAGGCATGGAAACTTTTAATGCAAAATGAGGGGGGGCAAAATTTAACCCTTGATGATTATAAATAATGACTGCAACAAATGCTATAGCTAAGAGAAAATGGTCAAAAGACTACTTAGCATGTAGAAGAGATAAAAATGACTCAGTGTAGAGCCAACTATTTTCCAACTTAGACTTGCATCTACTGTTCAGGAGTATACCTTGTAAGCACGCTAGTTTTTCATACATAATGGGTTTCACCCTGCATTCCTCACATTTCATAGAACGTCTTGTCAGTAGTCTGAACAAATAAAGCTCAAGTTCATATCTGATATCTCACATCTGGGGTGATGTTGCTTGGGATTCATGAAGTACTATACTGGAGCAGATCTGCTTACCATTTAACAAGATTATATACTTTTGACAATAGCTTCTGCATCTTGTTCTGTAATGTACTAGGTCATTATAGAAAGGAAGACAAGGCCGTTTCTTCTAAAAACATGAGCTAGAGTGATAGTGTCTGCTCTCACTCATATGACTTAGCATAATTACACATGTAAACTATACGCCTCTTAAAACAATTCTACATCAATTATCAAATAGCTTTACATTGTGCTATATAACTTTATATAAGAGAGTTATTAATGGACTCATAAAAATCAGAGGAAAGTTAACGACGTAACTGAACCATCCTACATTTCTTACACATGAAAAAGCCTATGTTGTATATTTAAGTAATTGAAACATTTTATTAGACCAGCTACAGAATGATACCTGAACATGTTAAATCTTTGTGACAGGTCTGTACATATGTCAGTATGTTAAATATGGAGTGTTAATTTTGTCATTTTGTCATTGCTCAAAGACTGATTGTTTTACTTTGTAATTGCATTGTTTCTTTTTTTTATTTGGGTTTTGGGGTTTTTTTAATTTTGATAATTTTGAAGGTTAACGTATTTTATTCTGGTTTTCGAATTTATCATACGTTAGCTTAGTCGATATTGTCTGCAGTGAGAATGCTTTTTTTTAAGTTAGGAAATATTCTTTTCATTCACATGCTAATGATGATGAAGTCTTGTGATTTATATATTTGTGCTAGGTGTACATTTCTGTTCAATCTCCCTGTCCAGCTAATACAGCTCAATCTTACTCAAAATCTGTGCAAGAAAAAGATGTTTCATCTATATTAAAAAAATCTGACAATTGTTTCAGTAAGAGTGCTAACTTTTAAGTAGGGGCTAGAAATTTGCAGGTCTACTTTGAAGAGCTCTATGTCTCTGTTAGAAAGTGAAAATTGACATCTCCATGAAAATTTGCTAATGCAAAGATGCAAAATTGAATTTTCTTGCTCTTTTGGTACATGCTGTACCATCAGACACATAGGTTTGGAATAAGGAAAGTTGCCACTTTTACTCTCAATGTTTCTTATTAGATCTAGGCAAATTGGAAGAAAGAGAATAGCTTAACTTGAATAAAAACAAATGAAGAAGGTTGCTTTGGAAAGACTAACAAAAGGACTAAAACCCCAGAGGGAGAGGCTATCAGGAGGAATGGACAGCACCTGAAGACAGTGAAAAAACAGGCATGAGAAAGAGCTGCTGAAGCTAGAAGGAAAAGAAGTAGTGAGGGAGAGATGCCACTGAGCTGTCTGTACAACTATTGGTGCCCAACTGACTCTGGCTGGTACTCTTTTCCTAGCAGATTTCCTTCCAGACCCTATCAAAATGCAGGGGAAGCAGCCTGACATAAGAGATATCAGCTCTCGCTTCTATTTCCATTCAAAAAGTTGGGATTTAGGCAGAAGACGCTGTGCCTAGTCTTCTGCACTCTCGTGATTCCACACTCACATAAATCACTGCAGCTGTACTGTAGAAATGGTTTTGGGACTAATTGGGAATAATGGAGAAACAGCTGTAAAACCCAATTAAAAATATCCCATTTTAATGCACTCTACACTAGAAATGGCCTGTTAAGCTTTGATTTATTGGTGGCCTTGCCCAACCTGTGCTACCTAGCATCTAACACCCCTGTTGAGAGTCGACTCAAAGAAAGAGCAAGCAATAATTACGTATCTGTAACTTATTTAATAATGGATTCAGTAAAGGGGAATGTATTTTAAAAGATTAAGAGGGAGGCACATACTCTGCACAGGATTAAGAAAACATCCTATGTTTATGGGCTATCAGTAAGTATTCCAGAGAGATACTAGGCTTTCTCCATGCCACCGGCTCTGCCTTCACCTTGTCACTGAATTCAAATGTTAAAATGCTGTCAGCAGTTTTCTTGCAGATTCACCTGGGCAGCAACAGTGAAGGGGAAAAAGTTAGAGGAGACAAGGGAAAAGAATTATTACACAAACTCAAACTATCATGTCTAGGCTTTTTATTAAACCTATGAACACTATCATCTACTTTCTCCAGATTTATAAATTTTCTCATTTCATGTTTGATTAGCAGAAATTCTGAAATCACCTATATGAGCTATAATCACTCTACAAATAGGGATAACTAGTTGAGAAAGCTTTTCTTTTTTTCCTTTTCTTGCTAGATGTAGACATATTTGCAACAGGTAGATGAACATTAGCTGTGCATAAAATGCACTGCCTACTGTATAAGAATAACTAACATTTCAGGTGTTCTCCTTATACTGTCACAGAAAGTGATGCCATACCTGAAACAGAAACTGAAAAAGCGTGATTTTCTCAAAAGGACAGTAACGGTAGGTCAATTTAAAAGAAAGGAAAAAAAAAAAAAAGAGGAAATTATTCATGTGAGGTTTGCTGAGTTTTAGAAAGCTTCCCCGTAGTCCTTGGGAAAAGACTCTTAATCCTACTCTTGTTCTAAAAGTAAGCCATGAAGACCATCTTTTAACTAGAGCAGCAGAAGGTGGAGTCAGAACTATGTCCCTCTCTTCCGTCCTCCAGTTTTCACATACCAAATAATGCTAAACTAACAAAGATTTTGTTGTGTAACAAATACCCTAAAACACATTAAATGAGTCATGAGGTATAGCCACCAAAGGAAACCCAACTAGAACAACACCACAGAAAATAAGAAGATATCATGTGAAGATAACTTAAGGCATTTTAAAGAGGGGACAAATATAAATTCACAGGGAAAATGATACATTTTTCATGGATTTCCTGGCAGAAGTGTATTTTCTGTCCCAGCAATCTAGGCTTAGCCTGTATTCTTCATAAGCAAATAAGCCTGGAGTTCAAAACAAACAAAAAAGAAACAACAAAAGGCACACACCTACAGTTTTTATCTACATGTTTCCAGTTTAACCATCTTGATGTACTCTGTCCAGCCTATAAACACCTACAGGGATTTATTCTTTTTTTAATCACTAGCAAACTGTTAAATAAAAACAATACCTGAAAAAAATCACAGGTCAGCAATCTGCTAAAGACTCCCAGAGATTCACAAAGTCTATTTATTAGAATGTAATTACTACTGTTCATGTAAATGCCAAAATTATTATAATCCAACCAAAAATGGAATAATGTAAGGGAAAAGCCAAAAGTCACATACTGGTCATATGGAAAAAATTAAAGTACTGAATACTCCACTTGACTGGCATGCAGCCCAGTGGAAGGAACAACCTGCAATGATCCCCAGTTATCACAGGCTTATATGAGTACATTTTTTCAGAATATGTTAATTTTATTTGCAGAATTGCTATAAAATAACCATTGTGCGAAGCACTAAAACATGGTTTTCTGATTATATGAACGTGAAATTAAGTCACTCAGCTACCTTAATGGAACAGAAAAACTCCCTGAGATGACGGAAAGGACCACCAGCACAAATGAGGTCTGTGCCAGCAGCATGTAACACTTTGCACATGTAACTGCTCCACGTAGGCTGGTAGGTAACAACCATGTTTAAAGACAAGGCTTGTGATTTTGTCTCCCTTTTTGTCCTCTGCAAACATTTGATAACATTATGTGCATATACTTCTAAAACAAAATGAAGACACTTTATGTCCTAAAGTCCCATAAAAATCAAAATAACCAAAGAGAAAGCTTGTCTCCAGAAATAATATGAGTAGATGCCGAGAAAGCACAGTTTGAAGTGTAAAATGTACAACCCTCCTTTTAATGTTCATAGCACCTGCAGATTTCACTATTCTACTTGAAATACAATCTTACTTTCCCTATTATATCTTTTCCTTATAAGTATTCCTTTCATTTCTTTCCTTTCCTCCTTCTAGTGTCAGTTTCTCTGCCATACAAGTACCAATAGTTTCATAATATAGGATTGTTTTAAACTCCTTTGGCTCCAAAATTTTGCACTTTTTTCTGTAGTCTAATCTGACAAAAAAGGTAAAAATGGAATCAGTATGGGCCCATAGAAGAACCTGTCACCTCAGTAGCTATGGAGGTTTGCTTTAGTATTTCTGTTCTGTGGACTCATCCCTTTTCCAGGCTGGCAAGTCTTTGCCTCTGTCTTTCATTTTTCTTCATTTCATTTATCAGCTTTCTAGATTAATGCTGTACTCTAGTTTGCTCATGAGTTTCCATAATCAAGATGACCAAAACTTAACAGCTCGTTTCCAAACAGTAAACTGCTGTTTCTCAGAGATTGCACAGTTACATTACACAGTACCAGAGGTGCCTTATGCCTTAGCTACAGATGTGCTAAGGGCCAACTGTTTGCAGCTCTGTACCCATTCACCAAGCTGCTGTGGCAATATTATTGCAGACCCTCTGTGACAGTTTTCCCATGTCTTCCCATGCTGTTTTCCCAGTGCAAATGCTCTCATGAACTTGCACCTGAAACCATTCTTATAAGAGTTTCTCATGGGAAGCAATTGCCACTGACATGAGAAATGCCTCTTGTTCCCTCATTTCTTGCTTTGCAGATTTTAGTTTATATTAAAGCAAACCAAATATAGAGCACAATAAAGCACATAAGTCATTGAAATACTTGAAAGATACTAGCTAATATTTCATGTGCACAGAGACTGAAGAGCCAATGAATATGCAACATTGATGTCTAATTATCATGCTCCGACCAGTGCTAATAACATCACAAGCAGGAACAAACAAATGGAATTTTGAGCAGGCCCGAAGGAAAAGTATGCAGAATTAGAAGAAAAATACGGCAAAAATTGTCAGCATCAGCAGCAGCACCTCCCACTGCACTGGAGAAACCTGCCTCCTCCCTGGAGAAGGACACACTTTCTGGGACACCCATTGCTGTTTTTCTCAGCTAACTACTGCAGAGAGTTTTCCATTTCTCATCTGTCTCTTCTTTATTTTTCCTCCAAAACTAACTTTCATTGTTACATTCAATGCGTTTTATCAGCTATATCTGTGTGTTATCAGCTATAACTAAAAAAATCTTCATGCATGTGAAACTGCCTCACCCTCCTTTTGGCAATTTCTTCACATAAACCAATAACTGTCATCCTTCTTTACCACTTGCTGCCAAATTTAAACAGCAAGTTTATCTTTTTCAGCCTTAGAATTACCTATATTTCAGTGTTGTTAAACTATTCTTATCTTGGGAGTAATTTCTACCTTAAAGCACTGCTTTAAATGTAGACACGATCTCTTTCATATTCTATCTCTGAGCCAACTAAAACAATCTTGAAACTAGTGTTCAGTATTATTTTAAATGTCATCATTCCTAGGTCTAATGTTCTTTCTGTTCTTAAAATCATCTGGAAATGCAATTGTTTTAAACATTCTCTTTTTCTAAAATAATTCATCAAAAGTACTACCTGCTAACTACCATGGACTTGACTCTTCAATACCTTCCCTGAACTGCAGACACCATTAATTCTCATCCCTAAGCCATTTCATAAATTAATAGACAATCTTTATTTCTAGAGGCTGAACACGTGAACCCTCTACTTTTAACAGCAAAAGTTAGAAGGATGCTATTTCCTACTATAAGAACTTGCTTGTGTATCAGCCTATAAACTGCAGAGCTTGAAAGAAAAGGCAAGGTTTGGAACATGAACTCAGCCAGCAGCTGGGCCAGAATGTAGACCGGAACACTCTTCAGAAACAGATTGCAAGCCACTGAAAACATCAAATCTAAACAGACAACAAGCATCATCAGACCTGATTTTTTTTTTCTACCTTCCAAGGTGTTTAACGAAACACAGAAAATGGGTGGGAGTCAGAAACACAGGTGAGAATCAGAAATTGCTACAAAAGCATTTTGATATGTAGGACTGATATTTCTCTAGAAGTTTGAGTTCTTTAATTCATTTTTTTGTAAGCACAAATGGATGCACCCATGACTTCCATCCTGTGGTTTATCAGCATAAAATTTTCTGGTGGAACTTTTAGTCTTTAAATACATATTGATGGCCATTGACACCTCCTGGTGCTCCTTTTCTTTTGCCCCACTCCTCAGGACATGTTGGCTGCTCACTACATCTCTGCTGCCAGCTGGTTAGTTCAGTTCCTGGATGGGTTGCAACAAAGGCAGCGGGTGTAAGCTTGCAAGTCACCAATTAATTTCTCCCCTCACCTACGTCACTTTCTTATCTTGGTTTTTTTTTTTTTTTGTTTAATATAATGCACAATAAATTACTTTGGAAACATTTATTGACTCTTTTCTTTAATACTGCAATTGCTGTTTGTGGCAAAAATATTGATAAATGCCCAGTTAATAGCTATGCAATGTCTTTCCTTTTTCCACTCTGCAGAAAAAGCAAGGTTTTGTCAAATTATAGGACACAAGCAAGTTGGTTTCAGTGATCCAGGTCAATATGAAAACTCCAAATGCACAATTAATTTCAGCTGTTCCTACTGTGCTGTCAGTACATCTTATCCCAAATGGAAGATATTTTTCCTGCTGTGCTCCTGGCAGGACACATGCATTCCTCAGATGCTTTGTTCCCTGCTTCTTTAAAAGGCAACTGTCGTCATAAACAGTGAGCAACCCCATCTCTGCTTCTAGGAGATGAGTCTGCTTCATCAGTAAGGTGCAGTAAAGACAAAATTAGCATCTGCTGTCTTTCCATAGATAATGTATGAAAAGAGGAAAGTTTCCACCCCTGCAAATAAACCACACAGACTGTCACGGTGCTGTCAGTGTGGATGAAACTGCTTGGATTTGTCTGGGAGCATGGCAAAACAACACTCCATTCTTTTGGTAACTGCATCATATTTCTATTTTTGTATTGCAATACAATACTTTTAAAATGGCAAATTAAAAAAGAAACACCCTGAAATGGAGAGATCTTATTTTGAATACTGATTTATCTCAAAAAACTTGGGTTTATTAGATACTTCTAAGGTACTCTTCAGCAAAGTTTCAGCTTCCTAGAAACCAGTAAAAATGGGTAGATACTTCACTTTTTGACCCCTGACTGACTTGTGGCCCTATTTTCAATAAATACGTCTATATAATCTGAGACAGATGCACTCAAAAGAATGAGTACATTCAGTGAACATGAAAGCAGAAAGATTAAATAACTGAAATTACTATTCCGTCCATTACCAGTAACTTAACAGGAATGAAGGTTCTTTATTTTTAAACAATCCAAAGTTATGTTATTATTGATACGGAGAATTATGGTCTGTGAACACAAGAGCCACCCATCTATGTGCAGGGCAGCAGCAGGAAAATAAGCCTATCAGCTTTCAAATATTCAGTAGATGAGTAAGATATTATAAAAGGATGTATTTTATAAATGATAAATAATCTTATTTCATAATTCATGGCTAATTATTTTCTTCACAAATCCATTCTCTTCCTCTGCCTCATTCTTTTTAAGGACTCCATTGTCCTTTATAACTCAAAGATTTTGCAAATTAGACATTGCTTTTTATTTCTTTTTCCAGTTCTCCCTCACACAATATTTAATCCAAATCCTACTTTTTAAAGTAGGAGTGCTGCGTCTTGTTCTGGGCTCCTCCATGCAAGGGAGACATGCGCTTACTGGAGCTGCTCCATCAAAGGGCTGCAAAGATGATGAAGGGACTGGAGCATCTCTCATGCAATGACAGGCTGAGAGAGCTGGGATTCATCTGTCTGGAGAAGAAAAGGATCAGGGGGATCTTATGCATATGTATAAATACTTAATTGAAGGAGTGAAGAAAATGGAGCCAATGCGGTGCCCAATGACAGGGCAAGAGGCAATAGGCATATATTGAATTACAGGAAATTGCATTTAAACATAAGAAAAAACTTTTTTACTGTGAGGCTGGTCAAGCACTGGAAGAGGCTATGCATAGAGGTTGTGGAGTCTCCGTCTTTGGAGCTATTCAGAACCCAATTTGTTGCAGCCCTGAGCTCTAGCTGATTCTGCTTGATCAGGGGGGATTGGACAAGGTCATCTACAGGGCTGCCTTCCAGGCTATGTGATTATGTGATTCAGTGAAAGCAAAGTTTAAACCAATCACTAAAGGAATAAACAAAAGGAACAGGAATAACAAAGGAATGATGGACAGCTTCCTCTTAGGTAGAAGTGTCTGTACAAGCTTTAGCTGATTTGCTTTAGCTTTCTGAGTGTTTGGTGTAACAAGAGTTACAGTGTCCATGTTTAATAATACTAGTTTTTCAGTACAGATGAATATATTAATTTTTATATTCCTGATCAGTCTATGTGCTTATCTATTAGAAAAATCTGCACTAGTATTTATAGAGGCTTGAAAGTAATAAACCAAATGCCTATTTGTGAAATATGTTTGCCTGGGTTTAGTGCACTTGAATGACAAGGAAATCAGCATAGGCAGGTCAAAGCTAGAGGACCCTCTATTTCCACCATAAGTGTCGTAAGCTGAATGATGAGGATTTGTGAAATTCAGAAAAGACAAACAGGAAGCAAGGCCCTGAAAACATCAGTTAGAAAATCAAATTCACCTAAGCTTCAAGAGGAGGTAGTGGGAGTCAGATCTGAAAATGAGGTTGGTAAAACTATCAGGTAAAGCCTTCAAGCCTTATTATCAGGCAAAACTTGAAGATGTAGAGAATCTCTTATATACTGTTTGCAGGTAAACAAGAAAAATATTAACAACTTTTAATTTATGGACACAGCTAAGAAGCACCCATTCTAGCCAAGGCAGAGATGGTGCTTTACTTTTGGGTAATATATGTGGCATTTCAGGTAAACACAGATTTACTTTGAATTATGAAAGGCTATTAATTATATATCGTCATCCTTGAGTTTATGCAATTTACATTTTGTACATTATATGGCAAAAGCAGCAGATTTCAGCTAATTATTTTTTCTCCTCAGAGTAATCATCTTCCTTCACTTTTTTTCCTTTACTTACATTTTCCCTTGCTAATTCTGCACTGTGAGTGTTAGTATTTCTCTCCCATCACACTTCGTCACACTAAGACATGAACTTCCAACATGTATCTTTCTATCTCCTCTTCTCCTGCCTGTCCTGCAGCTATAGCCTCCAATCTCTCTTACCCTCCTTCACCTATGTACATCCACTGACAACTGAACTGCTGTTGAAGGTGTGGAGTTCGTTTCTATCCCGTCTGGATTTTCCTGCAGGGAGAAAGAACAGTGTGTGAGGAAAGATGTTTCTTTCTCCTTTTTTCTTGTCTCCTGGGAAGAATGACTATCAATCTTCCCTTTGCTTTCATATTAAAATAAATGCTAATTAATGTTAACAACCCTGAAGCTCCACAGAGACAGAACTCTCCCAAACCACACAGTGACCCCTTCTACTTTTTGCCTGTCAGCTGCTCACCAGCAACTTTCATTGCTCCACTGCCTCAAAGTGGAGCTGATGGAGCAAATGAGAAAACACTCATAATGGGAGAAAGAAGACAAAAATAAAGTCTTGGGACTCCCTCCTTAGCTATTCTGACACCAATTACAGGACAAATACCTTGAATCAACAAATAGGACCCCTTTAAAACCCTTCTGCAGGAATCATCCCTTGAGCAAAATCAAACACAACTCTGTAGCATGGAGAATCCTCAGAAGACCTCTTATACCACATGAGCAACCTTTCCCCTGACAATGCTCAGAGATAAAGGAAAATAAGCACTGTCTATATTAATACATTCAAGAAACTGAGCATATGCCAGTTAGAAGCCAGTCCTGCTAAATAATAAAAATGGTCCATAAATACGGAGCATAACCATGACTATAGGTAAAAATAAAGGAATGCAAGAAGAGCTATTGTCAGATAATTTAATAAGAAGGCAGGTGGTCCTTTGGCTAATGGGGGCCATTTAACTGATAATGACATTGTCTAAAGTGTGCTTTGCTTGGAGATATTGGAGCAATTGGTGCACTTGTAGTAGAGCAGAAAGTAAAGTTTTGCTTACTTCTATGGAGTTCTACCTTATTAAATTCTAAGGGTCTGATTAAGATCTTGGCTTCTGATTTTGTACTTTCAAGTTTTCTCCCTGGTAGCAAAAAGCATTATCTGAATATCAAATCTGTTTGCACTAGTAAATCAGATGATACACACAGCATCTCTGTAACATTGACTGCAATTAAAAATATTTGCAAGTGATATTTTTAGAAATAAATTTGTGAAAAAGACAGACAAGTGAACTTTCAAATTCAGATTATATGGGTTCTTATGTTAAAGTTTTAGAGAATTTTCTGTAAGAAATAAACAAATCTGCTTTCTCTACTGTACTCTGCTACTCCATATGAGGGCCAGAACTTTACTACGTTTCACTTCACTGCCACCATGATAAGGTCTTGGCTTCAACATAGCATTAGAAGATGTTCCCACATTAAAAGTTTGCACTCACGGATATATTCTGTATTTAAGACAGTTTGCCTGTGGTTTCTGTCTTACTCTAATCTTGCTAAAATATCCATTAAAAATAAACAAGTGCTTTCCATAACTAGTCAACAATTATTGCACTGTCAAACATTTGCCAAATAATTTGTTTGGTTTTTAAGACTGCATCATTTCCGCTTGTAACAATATTTAAATTGACAAAAATTAGAGCTCTCTTACTCGAATCTTTCTTCCTCTGCTTCTTTGAAGATATTCTTCCATGCATCTAAGTTGAACTTACTTCTCTCAGATGCAAACACAAAAATCCCAATGAATCTCATTTTCACTTTAACTTTTACTGATGATTTTGACTCTTGGACTAAGTGCAGATGAAGATTTCCCATAAGCTCAACAATCTGACATTCCCCACACCTGATTATTTTACTCTCACTTGTTCTCCTGAGCTCCACAAGAACTTTCAGAAATTGTACTATGCTTCCACCATCACAGAGCAGCAAGCTAAAAGTGCAGTTAGCAGAAACTAGAATCAAAGCCACAAAAGTGAAAGGAAATTTTAGTTTAAGGTTACCTTAGACAAATATAAAAAATAATTTGTTTTAGCAGCCAGTGTAAGTACAATTTCAAATGCATTAACTTTTAACTTCTACTAACAAAATATTTTAGAGAATTCAGTTTCAAAAAGTCTGTCCCTTGCAAAAATCATACCAATACCCAATGTGGCTAGTTTTCCAGAACACAGCTTGCTATCTGGAGAGTGAAAAAAGAACCAAAAGAAAGATACACTGAAATTTACAGATAGCAGCAAAAATTCTTTATCACATCCAAACAATAAAAGCCAGTTTTCTATCCTCATAGAGTGTCTCCAAGGTTGATCAGTATGTGATGCTTCATAGGGAGGTGGATTAAAAACATTGAGTGTACTTTTTATTTGGAAATTTTACAGTAATGTCTAAAAAGAAATACTGTCTTACATTACAAAGATCAAAGACAGGTCTAAAGTCACTCTCTTTCCTTAAGCCTATAGTTTTTAACAGAGGATGACATGAAGTCTCTTGATTGGAGTTCAAGCCCCATTTTCTTATTATAGACAGTAGGCCTGAGTTTTATATAAGCATCTGTTGGAAGATTATTTTGGTTTTCCTCATTTACCCTTAAATTTCATTTTCTTTAACTGTACATGTAACACATAATGTAATTTTCTGTGCATACAACAAGGCTGAATAGTGGAAAGTTTCTACTTGTACTGTATGTGTTTGAGTCCACATCTCCTACTCAAATCTGTTCATATGCTGGGCAGAACCACCACCTGCCACTTCTATGAGCTCAGGAAGCCTCTTAATTCATAGCCTATATTCCTTATATATTGCTGTACTTTTATTCTTGCTCAACAAAATATCAATGATGTTTTTGTGAACTTGCATAATGACTGCCACCACTGCGGTTTCAGACTCTCATCCACCTGCTTTATGACTGACAGCATCCTGATGCATCCAGTTTCCAGCATGTACTTTTTAAATGTAATTCTTTCACTGATGTACTGGAGGACGGACGTGAGTTTAACTTTGGATGCAATACACCTTTTTGGCCATTTTCCTTCCCTTCTGCAGCTTTCACAAATAACAGTGAGCATCAAAGATCTGCATCACAACAAGGTCCCAACAGGTGCTGCTCATTACTGGGCTCAAGCATGCCGTACAGAATTGATATTTCATTGGCAACATTCACCTGCAACAACCTGTTGTTTTTATTAATTCTCTTTAGCCTCTTGTCATCTTTAAGGAGTCACCAAGTACAGAAGAGCTTTATAGCGTGACTGTAAGAGCAACATGAAAATATCCACGACTGTGTTACATTCAAGTTGATGATTTCAAAAGAAAAAAAGGAATTACAGACCTTGGTAAGAATGTCCAGTAACTTCAAGATTCAAACAGACAAGCAAACAAATAAACGCATAATGTCAAAGAGAAAAGGGAGATGTGGGATTTTGACCCTAAGCACCTGCAATTGCTTGTTCTGCACAAATATCCCATACTTTTTACAAATCTGGAGCATTATACCAGAACAGAGTGGGACCATGATGATATTTACTCATGGTGCACCTTAGCTGAAAGCAACAACTGCACATAAACACATGCACATGTGCATTGAAGTTCCACTAAAACACACGATTTTGTGGATTCACAATGATTGTTGACAGCACAGTTTCCCAGCGTAGAGATAGCAATTATTTTTGTATGTTTTCTACTGGTAGCTCTGAATAAAGACTGTCAAGTATACAAAGAAAGAAAACCAGTCCTCTAAAGTACAGGCATATATAGTCAAATGAGAGAGTGTTAAAATATTTCTGGAAGAAGAAAAATATATCACAAATCTATTTGCACAACCTTTTTTTGTAAGGTGAGGTAAACAAAGGGAATCGAAATGTGCAAAAAGCAAAATATAAGGAATTAGATTAATTTGGCATTTGAGATTAGCTCCAGAAACACCAACAAAATGTCCCAGGTCAGCAAATCTACACATTTACATGTTTTCTGGTTAACACCAACTGTCACATCGAACTTTTTAGCACAACAAATTATCTGATTTCATTTCAGGAGAGTGGGTCTTGGCAGTTGAAAGCTCACAGTGTTTGGCAATTTGTTAGAAAAAATATTTTATTTCACCAGGAAAATATCTGTGAAATACAGAAAACAGTAAAATATTAGTTAATTTTTTTTTAATTAATATGATGGAAAACACCACCTGGAAAGTTTTCTTTCTTTGTCGTAGAAGTTTACAATAGAGCTCTGATCTCAAATTCATTGGGGAAAATTATACGATGCCGTACAGAAGCAAAGCCAGGGTCTGCAAATCCTTAATGTTGAAGGGTAACCATGCTCAGATGAATCTATTCACCACCTTTTAAAAGATGCAGGTATACAAGCTGCTTTCTTAACTCCACTAGAAAAGGAGACTTGGCACTTTTCTACTGAATTCAAAACATCTAAGACATCCAAATCACCTACAAGTTTAAGACACACCATTTACCACCATGTTGCACCTTTTGACACCTGTTTCGATTAAGTCTTTCGAGTTTAATGAGGTATGTCACATAAATGAAACTTCTTGTGTCCTTGACCCCAAGTGACAGCTGAAGTTCTAAGAAGCAAATGAAATATAATGCTATTTATGAACTGGGTAAGAAATTATAATCTCAGTATATAAATCAATTATATTATTTCACCTGGACCAACGGTTCAAGTTCCCTGGCAGTAAAATTCGTTTCAGCAAGAGGAATTCAATTGCAAAGGAACTGGGCTCTCTGTTGAGCTCTCATTCCCCATTTGACATTTACACACATGCATGCACAAGCCCACACACAGGAACTGAACATGGCCTGGAGCTGAGCAGAGAACGATGTATGTGACTGAGGAAATAATTTGTTTGGCCTTCCTGAAGCCAAAGGAAGGGCAGTTAGGTACTCATACTTTACTGGACATCCCTCTAGACAATTTTCCAGCCAGCAGACCAAGCAATAAATAATGCACACAACTATGTGCAGTCTCTTGCAGGGGTAGAACTGGTGCGGTATGGAGGAACAGGGGCAAAGAAGTAGTAGATGGAGCCTACCTCTAATAAACCAAAATAGCTGAAGTGCCCCAACTATCCATGGAGTGAACAACTCTAGGCTACAGAAGTAGAAAACCTTCTGGAAATATGAAAATGTGAAAAGGACTTCTCAGAGAGGCAATAGGTAATAAACTCGAGGTCAAAACTATCAAAATAAATATTTGGTATAAAGAAGCTATTCAGATGTTTATATTTACTATCTATTTCTTGAGTTCTAACATTAAAAAAATGGCAAAAATCAGTATAAAAGCAAAGTTTTCAATTTGAACACAGTGATATAGTAATATTTTAATTCTCTCAAAATATTAGGAAAATTAAAAATAAATTATTATACATTTATAAATATTATGAAAACACAAAAGTACTGGTAAAACTGAAAATGCAGAAAGGTTATTTTGTTACAATAGGAGTAATCATTATGTTTCAAAGGATGTTGCAGGAAGAGGTGTTTCTCACACATTCCTCTAGTGTTTCTGGCACTGCCAAGGAGAGGATGCCAGTGCAGGTAAATCAGTGATCTGATTCACTATAGTAATTCATACGATTTTTGCAGAATGACAGTACATAAAATGCAGAGGAAAAATGTTCAAGCACACCAGAAAAATTTAAAATTAAAAAAAAAAAGTGCCACAGAATTAAAAAAAACCACCTCAACCACAGTCATATTTTAATGCAGTATATATCAAGGTGAGCTGGGGGAAGGAGAGGGTGGGTGAATGGGGAGAAGAAATCAGACAGCTCATTATTAAGTCGAAAGATTAATAAATGCAGACCATATTTTATCAAAGTTTCCCAGTTTATCAATCAATTTAAATGAAACTCTTACCATTACAATGAGAACAGCCAGCCTGAAACTGTGACCACTGATTGATAGATTGGAAGTGGATTAATTTTAGGGTCGTAACAAAAGACTGAAATGACCACTCCCCTTGATACTGTTAATCTTCTGAAGAATTGATAGATCTCCTGCAGTAAAATAAAAAAGAGCAAGAGACTGGGAGCATGATTTTTCTGAAGGGCCAAAATATGTATCCTTGAGGAAAAGACAGTTCCTTTTTTTTTTCCTCCTGAGTAACTCACTTGACGATATTTATCACAAATATCTACGAGCTACAATACCATCGATTTGTACACTCTATTCCATACATGTCAGTGACATACAGAGAAGTTGGTTGTCATGCTGTGGCAAATAGGTAAACCTACAGATTTCATTCTTTCTGTTTCCTGATATTGATTTGCCTTAAATAATAAAATAATCAATAAATAATATTAATTATAATAATAAACTGTATTCCTAAGCAAAGTTCACTGTTAGTTAATGATACAGCAGTGCTATGGAGAGCAGGGATGTATCAAAGTACTGTAAATGAAGATGTCACCTTCCACATAATTTTACACATCTAGATACACGCATGCACACATGTTTTGGACTAACTGTATAGTGTCAGAACCTGTCAGAACCTGATGTCCAGAACCTGGACATCAAAATGGATATTCCCAGTTGGGACTTTAGTCTTCACTGGTAATGCCTGATGGTCATTGACCATGTAATGGTCTTTTGGCAGCCTCCACTCATGCTCTTGTCCTCTACTGGCATTATGCCTGCTCACACATCCTTCTCCCTCTTTGACTAGTGCGCAGGTCCCAAATGATGTTTAGTTTAGATGGAAAGCCTGCAAAATGCTGCAAGTGACAGATTATGCTCAGAAGCCAGCTGTTTGCGTATTTGAGTAGACAGCAGGAAATCTTTGGACAACTCATAGGTAAAAATCAGAGGGATACTTCTGGTGTTTTCAGACATTGTTTTTAATCTTCACTATTCGTATTGACAGGATGATAATGGCTGTCCACAGGACACCAGCCAAACAACCACATATATCCACTTTGCCACCAGAACAATGATACTGTGGCCAATTGAACCACCTGGGCTGCAAGGAATATATCCCTTTGGTAACTACCGCGATGTACTTGTAATATATAAAGTCTTTTCCATGCTAGAGCTGTCTTCAAATTCAGCTTTATTAGAGTTTCATGAATGTATACGTGCAGGTGGTTTAAAAATATAACCTGTAATTTGTTTATAGTTTTATTAAAGCATCCTTTCTCTGTTTATTACTTTTTCATATGCAATAGCAGAAAGGAAAAATGAATATAACTGGTGAAATATAATAGATGTATTCTATGATACTATGGTTAAATACAATTTTCAAATAATTTCCTTTCAATGATCAGAAATGTGTGAAAAGATTTAATTTTAGTGCTTAAAAAAAACCCCTCAAATATTTTTCCCCAAATAAAAGCAAACAAACCTAGCTGTATTCAGACTTCTTTTATTTTCACTTTCAGCAAATACTGTAGTGCATAATTTGCCATCTGAGACTGAATAATACTAAAGTAAAAGATCAACATATATTTTACAGGTTAGAGATAAAAATATTTCTTGTAAATCTTACGTTCCATCAGGCACGCTTTTAAAGTCGAAGTGTTAATTCAAATCAACCACAAATAACCTTCAGAATAAACTCCTTTTATCAGGGAAGTCCCTGTGGCTTGGGAAATTGTTCTGAGCAAGGTCAAGTGCTTGCTCAGTTTTATCTCTTTAAGGAGCTGCGAAAATTAGAAACTGACAAGAAAACCAGTGCCTTCAGAAATAAAGGAAGGGAACATGTTCAACATAATCCAACATGCCTCTTAACACCTAGCCTGTGCTGCCAGTTCCCTCAATTTGATCCTGAGGACCGTAAGATTTGGTATTTTCTTCAGGCTCTAACTACAGAAGTATCTGTATTTCAATTTTTCTCTGTTTAATGTGTAATCCTATATTTCTCAAGCATGAAAGCTAAAAATAGCACTACTTACATTTTTATTTGTCTTCTGGTGGTTTAATTTTAAAGTTCATAGTTTCAAAGGCTCTTAACTTCTGAGGCACAACTCACTGAATTCATGGAGATGATGCTTCTGATCCTAAAGAGGCTAACACCTTTAAGACCACACTAGCTGGTTATCTTGTGAACCTAAGCCACACATAAGTAGTTAGTGTGATTGCAAATATTAATCCCTATTTAATAGTGAGTATCAAGGTTTCTTTCATATTTTCTTGGCTAAATGAATTTTTAAATTACCTTTTATCTCTCAGGCAAGGAATAAGAATGGGGTGTAGTAGCACATGCTCACAGAAAGAAATTAGTTACATTTGATGACAATAGTAGTTTCCTGTTGAAGGGTGCTGAAGGACCACCCAGCCATACCCACGCACTAGGATATGGCAAGCGTTCAGTGTTACAAAGTCTGTCAGAAATGTAGAACCATAGCCTACAGGTACATTTCTAAGAAATAGAAGAGTGGATCCAATTAGCTTTTAACACAAGCCTCCTTTATAGATAAAGTCAGTCCTGCTAATGTCATCATGGTTCTTGAGAGAGAAAGAAACACATGTGGACACATGGTGACTTCTTGCACTACCGTTGTTATGGTAGAATAATGCTTATTTAGCAGTCAGAAGCAAACTCAAGTGGTAATTAGTTGAATTCTAACTACTAGCCTATTCCAGTAGCAGTAAATTATCTCATTTTAAGATTTGATCCATTACATTTCTAATTTCCCTCTGAGCTTTGTGTCTGATAGTACTCATATAAGTGCACACAGATGCTAAGAAAAAAATCTAAGAATAATGAAACCTAGATTTTACAAAACCTGATCAAGATGACAAGATATTTTAAAATGCAGAGATCTAAGAAACAGCCTCCTACCATGTGTTGGAAGTGTGGAAAAAAATAGTCTGAAGAGAGCAGTAGCCCCTATATGCACCACTAGTACAACACATAGTCCATGTCCTCATCGTGCTCTTCCCCTCCACATCGTATTCATGCTGGAGCTGCTTCTGCCCAGTAAAACCTATCCATGACATAAATAATTAGAAATAAGCTATTTCCTATTGTCATGTTTTGTTCTTACTCTTTTATCTAGCCAATGTCTTATGCCATTACACTAAAAGCAGGTGTTCACTTCCTTTTTCTAGGTAGTAGTCTACATGCATTTGACATTCAGTGATGCTTTTGGTCAGATCTCCTGGAAATAAAATAACTTTTAATTGGGAGTGGAAAAGTGGCATTTCTTCCTTGCAAAATTACTTTCAGGCAGTGTGTTTTAAAATGTCCTTTGAAAAATAAACAATACAAGTGCCTACCTAAATGATATGCTATTATAACTGAAGGGAAGCTTCCTCTAAATCTGAACACTAATGAAAAAACACACTTGCCTCCCACCACCAATAGTTCACATTGCTCCAGTGCTCCCTCACTGAACTTGCAAAAGTGCAGAGCAAGAACTCGTACATCTACATTCACTCATGTTGCACTGCTGCTCTGACCTTGCACAACATCCTGCCCTGGAGATGCACATGCAACTCAGCCATTTTCAGAGTCAGTGAGGAAAAATTAATCATGCTTATGGGTCACTGGGAGAGGAAAAGATCAAAGAGAAATAAAGTTGAAAAATATTGGTCTAAAACTTGTCCTGAAAATGAGATTAAAAATAGAATGAAAAACAAACACAGAGATAATAAATAGCCAACACAGCATTTCTAGTTTCAGAAGAGGAGAAAAGTGCCACTGCTGTACAGTAAGTCTAATTCTGGTCATCCAGTGCTTCACATGTCTAAATGGTACTGTGGGCCTATTTTCTGGAAATTACACAATAAACAACTGGGATATGGTGTTTCTTTTGTTGTGCTCTTTAATTTTTGCCGTTTTTTAAATTCCATTGTAAAGGCAGCCCTAAACAACCCAAAATCCCAAGTAAACTAAGACTAAAATAGTAAGACAAGGATTAATATTCTGATAGCTATTTATATACCTTATGCTGTGAAACTGCTCTAAAAAATAAATGCACTATAATAACACCAATGCCAGTGAATGAGACATATCTTACTTCAAGTCATTATGTTCTGGTAAGACAAATATGGTGACTAGCAGGTACTGAGACAAATGAAATATGGAGAACAAGAAAAAGAAAAGGAAACAGACAGTTGATAGAAAAAGGACAAATACTGTGACAAATCTGTCAAGTGCAGATACTGTCACAATGAGCTAAAACACAATGTTAAATTAGAAATGGAAATGAGACACTATTTAAGCAAAATTGCAAGTGGAAGGGGAAAAGAGAGTATCTGGTACCCTGCCAAATACAGCTTTCAGTTTTAGGAGGAACATACATCAGACTCAGTCAGGACAGGGTCAAATATATAAAGCAGTTCACACAACTGCAAAAAAAATTTGGCATAATAGTAACTGTCAGCATCAGCTTTAATTCTATCATTAGATATCTGGATATATGCATATTATAGTCTTATGGCAAGACAGTAACGCTACATTTAAGATTGTACTGGAGTTTTCATTTTATCAGGTTCATGTATATCCAGAGATTAAAATTATTTAAAATGCATGCATGCACAAACATATCTTAAATTACATTTCATGCTTATATTCCCACTGAAATAAAAATTCTGAAGTATCTCTGTAAAGTGTCACTTTTGCTTTGGGTGTTACACCACACAGAATGACATGAATTAAAGTATACATCTACTGCTACAATCAGGAGGCAGAGGATCAGATAAAGCTGCAATGAAAGAGAAGAGAAAAGATATCTGAAGAAATGGCAGTAAGAATAGACCTACCACGTACGTGGTACTAAGAGTGGAAACACTGCAAAACAGCAACAGCCTAGCCAAACTGTGAAACGAAAAACACAAATGACATATTGCTACAGTGCAGAGGAAGTCACTGGAATTCAAGAGCTCCTCAAGGTAGGCAGAAGAAGGACATGAGAGGTGGGGAGAAGACCTGGCAGTGGTACTATGACTGGGTGAGAAAGAGAAAAATATCCTCAGTGGACTGTATGGAGAGTATTACATTTCTCTGATTAAGGAGGCTTTGCTTCTACTCTGCTTACTCATCTATTCTTGACAGGGTGGAATACTCAACACAGAAAAAATCATTAATCTTTTGTTTGGCTGAAGCAGAAAAAATTCTACCGATAACACTATGATGATGCTTGGTTAAAGCAAATGTTAAAACTTTTAAACTAAGTATCTAAAACAGAATCCAGATTCCAGATAGCAGTCTCCTGAATCACAATGTCACCAGTAAAAGATCTGGGCTGGGAACAGGCAGCAGAGAAGAAGTATAAATTCACCCCTCACTGGCAGTCAAAAGAATTAACTGTCACATTTTCTTTTTCAGTTTTCTATATACTGATTTGTGAGATTATCTGGGAGGTGCACAGAAATGCCATATACAACATCAGCACAAGGGATACTTCTCAGACCCCCTTCCTGAAAAAAAATAAAGCTGTCAAAGTAACTCTTTTACAGAAAATACTCCAGCTTCCAAGCTGGAGTTCAAACAAAGAGTTCACCTTTGTTTCAGGACCTCCTGGTGGTCCCCACCAACGGGTTGCCTGCACACATGACTTTTTTGCTTTGAAGGTAACAAATACACACAGAATGCTTCGAGTGTTGTCATTTTCACCTGCATTCACACTTAATATCAGACAAAAATGGAAACACTGCAAGCTTGTTCTAGCAAAGAAAAGGACTAAATTTGTAATTGCACAACTGGAAACAAGATTACAAGAGAGAAATAATAAACAACAAAATATGTCCTCAGTTTATAACTAAAATTTATAACTAATTTCTTCTGAGATGCTTGACAAAGGCTACAGGTATTAAATATAGAGAAGCCAATTAAATAGGACACTAGGGTCTTCTTCCTGAACTCTCTTCCTCACAGGAGAATCTGAAAGCTAGCCTAGCTGACAGGAGCCAGGCATCCCAGATCATGCTCTCTTCCCAGTCAGCGCTTTAAGACAAAATCCTTCTCCTCTTTTCACCTCTTTTAATTCCAAACTTAATTTCTGGTTCTTTCACCAGTGGACTGATAATTCATTAGAAGAAATGTGGCTGAGCATCTCTGCAATTCGCACCCTTTGCTGTAAACAAAAGCAAAGCAAGAAGACCACAGCACTTCCCATAGTTTCTCAAGCTGTCCATCCTAATTTTTTCCTTTAATCAGGTTGTCACCTCTATTTTAAATAGCGTTCTTGCTTGTCAAAATGTTTTCAAGGCTGTCACAATATTTTTATAAGCATTATGTCGCAAGGAATATTTACTCTATGCACAACTTTATCAAAACTGCAGTCTTTGGTTTGGACAGATGCCCTGAATGTCTTATCTACAGCTTATGCTTTTAGAGTTGGATATGATTTCAACAGAGGCACCTGCCCGCCCCACACATGTGAACGCAACCACATGCACATATACTTATGAAATTTTATGGCCCTATAGAGTCATACTGTGGAGTAAACCCACTGCTTTTGTAGATACCCAAGTAAAAACTTTGTGCCGAAAACGAAACAGCCTCCTTTCTATACTCTGCATAACAGAGTAGGAAAAAAAAAAAAGAGCAAGAGAGAAAGAAATTGGTTCCTGAAAGTTGTGAAGCCTCTGTAGCACAAAGACAGCAGAAGAGTAAAGGGATATGGCTGTTTTCATATGCAGGGAGCTATACATCTTAAGATGTTAGCATCAGTCAGTGGGAGATTAAGCACAGTTGTGCTCAGCAAAATCTTTTTTCTCTGCAATCAGCATATATATATATATATAAATATGCATATAAATATATATAATAACTGTAAGTTAGAAAACAGGAAGTTAAATAGACAAAATATAAAGTCACTTTCTGTAGCCTACGGTCCTGTCAATTTCTGTTCCACACAGTAAATCTCAAGAACTCATGGAGGCAAAACTTGCCTTGCAATCTTGCAAATACTTCTAGCTGTTATCTATACTAGAAAAGACAGTACCGTTTGTACTATAAAGGAACATCGTTATCATAGCTGCCTAAATGCTGGGGCTGTAGTACTGACAGCACAGGTATTTTGACAATATGCAAACAACAGTTGTCCGATGAAGAATTTGTGAGCTCCTTTTTCGCTTGTAGCGGTGAGAATGTGAAGGACAATTTTTTGCTATTAGAATGGACCTTTGGTGACTGCAACATGAAAGGAAATTTTATATATCAAACATGTATACAGAATAGGAAAATAAATTTTAAAAAATTATGTAGGGCCAAAAATAGAAATAGCACCCAACAAGACAATTGGCAAAAAGGAGAACAATCTAGAATAAAAAAATTTTATCCACTTTAAAGGAAGAAACACTTTTTTTGTAATGTCATTTTTTCTTAATGACGCAGTATCAGCCACTGTATACATAGTTAACTACCACTGTAGTCATTGACTTTCCAACAAATCATCAGTTCTCTCAGTAAAATGGTATTTTGTGGTACTTGTTCTTCCTGCTTGTTGAAAAAACAAAGGTTCAAAAGTATTGGCGGGTACTGTTGTGCGTATTGTGCAAAAAAAACCCAAAGACATTTTATCAATTCTTTTCTAAATTGCGACTTATTGTAGCAAGCTGACTCAAACGCCATGCTGACCAAAATCCTAGTTCTGTTGCATGATAACAAGAGGTGAGAAAAATAAAGGCCTACAGAAGAACACAAATATAAAAAGTTCTCACCTAATAAATCTCTCATTTCACAGAGCATTTTGTCTCTACCATATCTGGGCATTCACATCATCTCTGCCAGAATCGCTGCAGTTCCTTTAATGATACACTGTTATTTTGTTAAACCCTTTCCTTCTAAGTGGGAAGAAAACATTCTGCTGCACTCATATGACAAAGAGTAGCACTTGGCTTTTACGTAGTACTGCTTAGTAGATCTCCAGGTGCTTCAAAGAAGGTTGCAAACTGAAAACACACTAAAGAGAGCTACTTAAAGTTGTGAGGCTGGGTACTGAAAAATTCAGAAGGAAAACTTGGGTCTCCTGAACCCCAGTAAAAAACTCCAAGTACAAGGTCACACTGCTTCTTGAGTTTCAGTCCTCTTCACAAACAGTTGTGAATTTGTTTTGTTCCCACCATTGAATCAAACTGTAAGAGATGAAAACAGCCTCCCAAGTAACCAAACATGGCCACCTCTTCAACAGAGCAGTATTATAATCTAACATAAAGCTGGGTAGTAACAATTTTCCCACTGTGGTGACTCCAGTACACATTCTGCACAAGCAATGTAATGCTATCACAGAGCAATAATGAAAGAATAAAATTGGCAACAGAGAGACACTCCAAAAATGTGATCAGCTATAAAACCACATCCGAAAAATAGTCATGATGGTAGATACTTCCTCCAAAACAGGCAACAAGAGAAGTGAAAGTTCAGTTTTTTGTTGTCTGTACTTTATCCCTCATATATCCAGGAAGGAATGAGCGGAACACTAAAACATAAGGTTATATATAAAAAGGCTATCGGCCCACCCACCCTCTTGTTTGCAGGAATTGTTTATATGAAAAAAACCTCATAGTAATTACCTATTGAAAATTCAGAAGCAAATCTGCTGTCTTAAAGAGGTGTCCCAAATCCCCCAGCCAGTTACAGAGAGCCAGAGTTAAGGATGTCTCAGCATTGACCCTATTTAGGCAAAAGTGGTAAGTCAAAGGTTCTTTATAGAATTCAGCTGTATTTAAAATTCTCAGTATTTAACCACAGCTTGTTCAGAGTGGAAAAGATGTCATATTTTCAGTTAGTAAACATTCACTGTTTGATCCACACACACAAAATGAATCTGCAATTTACTTCAGTGGACAAAAAGATTATATGCTGTTGCCTTTTTGTTGATGGAATGATCTGAGCAAAATTACATTCTGTTGACAAAAATGAAATTAAACTTAGTTGTCGAATACTTTGCAAAATGAATGTATAAATAAAGCATTCACAGAAGAAGAGGAGTGGCAGTTATTGAAAGCTCCTTTTCAAAGCAGGATACTTTAACTCAGATGATTTTCGTTACTCTATAGGACCTCACAAAGCTCCCTCAATTCAGAATATTCTTTTGGTAAGACTGCTTAGTAGTAGTCTTCATATTGGGTAAGGAGGCAGAAAATTTAAACCTGGCCATAACACTGTAATTTTAGGCTTTGGCAACAAAGTTCCAAAGTGTAGTCAGGCTTTCATTTCTGAAGTCAAAGACTTGCAGGTGGGGGAAAAAAATTATAAATTATTTCCATTTTAAACCAAAAGAAAGGGTGACCCCTTGGGTCTGGCTCCCTGCAAGTGTCCATGTAACACACAGCAGGTAGATAACTAGCTGCACCCAGCCATCTGAAACTTCTCTGTCTTTGATTTTTAAGGTTCTTCACTGAAACTGGGAAAGGACACATTGGCACACTATTTTAAAGCTCGTCAGTTTCATCCATTTCAGTAGAATTAACTCTCTCTTATGTCAAATAATTTTTTACTGTTGCATTCAGTGCTGGAGCAAGTCTGCTCCACCTTGTTCTTTTAGCAAGTTTTATATAGTAAATCCAAGGATTATTTACCACTGCATCAGGCACTTTCTTTTTCAGCAAGTCACCAATTTTGGCAAGTGTTTCAATACTCAGCATTTTTTCCTATATTCTAAAGACATAATTCTATCTTACAGAAGAAAATGAAAAATCTGGAATATCTCCACTCAGACTTCTGAAATCAACAGATCTTTTGCATGAGTGAAAAGTGCCAAAACAAGGCCTTGCAAAATGAAAATAAATTAAATAACCTCTTCAGGTTTGTTCTGCAGGTGTTTTTTATAGACTAGGCTATGGGTGACATTCTAATTATAGAAGAGACAAGAAAATTGGGGAAGAAGGCTGAAATACATCTATAAAAGCCTTTATATAAATAGAAACTGTTTGCAGCTGCTGGTAGTACATCTACAGCCAGGTAATTTTTTCAGTCATAAACTGCTATATTCATTGTGACCACTTGGGACACTGTGGCACACCTATTGACAAAAGGAATTTGTGTATGACACTCCAAAGTGATCCACCCCTAGAAATATACTAGACTCACACTAACTCACACTAACTCTGTTTGCTGTAAAGTAATCATGGCAACTTGATATCCAGATGCCTTTGGGAAGGCCTGAGTTATACCCAAGAGAACAGAACGTATGCTCACATACATTATTATATATGATAGAGCCTACAATATCAAAATATAGAGCTATTTTAAAAACACAAAAAATGGAAAAAATTAAACCCTAGCCTTTTCCTGTGATAAAACCAACACCAGTGTTCAATTTTAGTATATTTTTAGAGATACATTACTCAATTATTGCGTAGTCTCCTTCAAAAATGATAGTACACACACATTTGGCCAATGGTTAACAATGTATATGAAACTTTGATTATGTAAACTTCCATAAACAGAAAAGACCTGGGTAACTACATTATTGAAATTAGACGGGGTATTTACAAGGACAAACATGCTTTCCAGAGCTCTGTGCAATTGAAACACATTTTCAGCATCAACATGGACCAAAAAGAAAAAGGTATGTATGTGCATACAAGTGGGTTTATATTCATAAAGCATTATGTTGTTGAGTTAAAATTCAACAGGTAAAAAATGAAAGTGTTAAATATCTACTAAATAATTTTGCTTTTGAGATTGCATAACCTTTTCCTCTCCCGTGTAAAAACGTATATATACAGTGCAGCTAATTCAGCATTGCCATAGGGATGAGTTATTCATCCTTCATGAGAGTTAACTGACAGCAAATACTCCTTCTCTTTGCACCTTGTCTTTCTTCCAGAGATATTGCACATATTCTCTAAATGATTTCCTGATGTCACCTGACTATTACGAGGCATTCTTTTCTGTATCCAGTGAATCGTTTTGTTGCTACTCCAAGCATATATGAAATACAGAAATACACTATCACATGTTGAAAGAGTTATTTCCTTAAGAACTATTCAAATCAGTCACAAAGGCTGAGAAAAGCTTTCTTTTTTCTGATTCCTGTTAAATTCAGACAAGTTTGCTAGATGTCCTTGCAGTTGTCTTTTACTTAAAGAAATGTGGACTTACTACCATGCATGTGATGAAAAATATTACCCATCTAGTTATCTTCTCGTTCAGCCTAGCTCTTGCATAAATTCCCTGCAATTTTTTATTTAAATTGACTGAAGTTGCTGGGCTTTGCTTAAGACTGTAAAATTACCAGTCAGAGCCAAATACAATGCAACATTAGCGATGTGTAAGTTTCCCAGGCAGTTGTGCTGAAGTACTGTGATCATCCTAACCACCTGCTATTTTGCCTGGGACATTAAGTGAGCCAAAACCTTTAACCATGACAGGTGGTGCATTCGTTTTGAGGAGGAAGCAGAAGTTCAATATAGAGGATTCACATAAATTTGATGTGGTGCCAAAAGGGAGAACAGCAAGATATCAATTTGACCAAAATATGTATATATTATGGAGAAAGAAACAAATTTCAAAAACTCTTTCCCACACAACAGAAAAGACTGGATATGCAGTAGGAAACCTTAAAAGTATTTTCAAACTAAATTAATATAAGAAGCTGAGATAAACACTGTGACAATTTGCTACATCTAATCAAACGCAAGCAAAAATTACTTGAGAATACGAAGGACTGTGACAGATCCTTGAGACAGTACAAGACTTCGTTCTTTATATTATCAGTCAAAAATCACCCTTTAAAATGCTAGTCAATTCTTTGAAGACTGCAATAAAAAATACTCCTTTTCAGTCATTCTCCTGTCCAGCCTTACCAGAAACCCACAATGTTCCTTCAACTAGGCTGTAAAAATTAAAGACAACACAGGTATGTTTTAAAAACAGAGGTATATTAGACCATTCTAACAGGATGCTACTATTTGTGTAATAGCTTCAAACATCCTCAAGCTCACTGCATGAGCTTGCAAATTACTTTTACATTGTAGTATCTCTAATGTATTTTGGTGACACAGAGGTTATGCTTAGTTTTACTTTTTTTTTTTTTGAGAAATAAAAGCTGGACACACATAAATTGCAAATGCATGTGCATTTTTTAAAACCAGATGGAATTTGTATGTCATAACAAGCACAGATTAGAAGCAACTTGACAAACTTGACCACTCTGGATAACTGGATAAACTGAGAGACAAAGTAAATGAAAGAGCAACAACAAGGAGAATCAGTGCTTCAAAAAGGTTGCATAAAAGCTTAGAGTAAAGGAATAAATGACAAGGATCAAGAATGCTGTGATAAAAATGAACGAAAAATAAAGCACAGAGTGAAATGATAAATAATAAATGATTTTACAAACACATAAACAGTAAGAAGTTGGTAAGGCAGGCTGTGGATTCCTTGAGGGAAGGTGAAGGAACAAAGCATCAGAAAATGCAAATTTTACTGGGAAAATGAATGCTAGAATGAGAGAAAGATTTTCAAGGTGAAGGGAAATAACAACTAGAAATTGAGTTAAAGGGTATACCGGAACAAATGCGGAAGCAGGAAAGGAAACATTGGGTATAACTGAAAATACAAACTGTCTCAGTAACTAAGAGACACAGCATCCCAAAACTGCAAAGCAAAGATCAGGTGCGAGAAAAACACCCCAAAATACCACCCAAAACAGGAATTACAGACCTTGTGTTTATTTACCATCATAAAAGGCAGAGTAATGTTGTATTCCATAGGCATGGCTGGATATGCAGTCACTTAAAGAAATACATCCATTCAAAATACTGGGATTTTCATGCAACAACATTGGTGGATATTATTAAAGACGGATCAAAAGAACATAAAACAAGGAATTAGAACAGACATGAATTTGGTTGGTTTAAACTGGAGTAACTATTATCTTCTGAAAAGCTCTTCTGGTTTATCTAGAGTCTGAATTCTTTCCCGAGATTTTACAAATTTGGGTTCAAATCCATGTACTACCCCTGACTTGTTGCATTGCTGAGACCTAATGTCTTAGCTTCATATGAAAAAAAAAAAATAGAAACCACAACAAAACATTCTCCATTGTTTCTAACCTCACACAAAGCCTTCTGCATGATGAGGTTTTCCATTTTGATCAGAGGTGACGAGAAATACCAGCCAGGCATTATTTCAGACTGCTGAGCCATGATTAGCTCAAAGAATCTTACAAATTTTTGCCACTATTTGGAGTGTAGATTTGCTCCCTCAGATGTACACAGACCTTCATACAGTTCCTTCACACAAGACACCTTAATCAACTGTTCTGATACAATTAATTGAAGTCACATTGTTACTGAGGTACCTTTTTGGAGTCCTCATGTTTTGCCCGCATAAGGGTCTTAGTGAAAAGTCTTTTCAGGAATATGGTTCATGCTACCACTAGAAACTTCAACAAGAATGCACCCAATTGTATCTTCCATAGTTTTTAGTGGGGATTAAACCTACCTCTTACTTGGGAAAGAGGGTATAAGTCAATCTCAAGGCCACCACAGTACTGATTTTACTTTCATGTACACCTGGGATTGTTGTAGCAAAAAAAAGGGAGCCATTGTAAACCGCAAAAGAAGGTACTATTTTGGATTTTGGCACCAATAATTGAACCAGTATTCTGAAGCCAGGTGACCTAACTGGTTGTTAGTCAGTATATTCTTCTAGGCAATAAACAAAGAGAGGTGCCCAAAAGAAATCAATTTTGCACTACTTACTGTATCACTTATGATGAAAGAGGCATCAATTCTGCAATTCTTGCAGGTATACACTGAGTTTTCTTGAAAGGGTGTATTCTTTCTTTCACTAACAGGAAGGTAGTCATAAGAAGTATTCTTGTTACAAGGATGTCATGGCTATTTAGCATGAATATATGGTGAGATACGGGTTTTATAATAGCACATGTTCATGTTTTGACTTCAAGGATACTCAGCATACCAAGAAAACTTCCACAGACCTGTAAACTACCTTCCTACACTGTCATCAGTTGTAGTCCCATCTAAAATATGTGCAGATAACCAGGGGTTTTTTCTGAAGATAATTGAATCTGGGGCTAAAAAATGCATGATTACAGTTCATTTCATGGGCTCCCAGGATTCTGCACAGTTTACAAGTCCTTATCATTTTCTGGTACTACCTTTCAACTGCACAGCTTTCAATAGGTTAGGGTTCTTAGTTTCTATTAAGATATGTATGTGTCCTAATGGGATAATAGAGAAGATTTAAATTACTAAGCTTGAGTTACAGTGCTTGAGCTAAAGGCCCCCCCCTCATTTTAAAAGTAAGATGGATGTCATTTTCAGAAAGTTCAAAGCAAGTTTGGAGGATCTTTTCCCAATATTTGTACATTTGCTTAAACAGTTCATTTCGAAGATACTCTTCTTGGGTTATAAGCTCTACCCAGCTTTCAAGAAAGTAAAAGAAGTTGAAAAGCAACAAAGAAGCAACAAAGAAGTTGAAGCAACAAAAGGAGAGAGGGAAAGAAATATCTTTGGTATCCAGGAGTCTCATGCTATCTCGGTTCCAATGAATTTGATTAGGAAGTGTAACAGCTTTCTGTATGTGTTCATTATTTTAGAAAGGTTCATTTTTAAAAGCTGGAAAAACATTACATAAGCAATATGTACATCCTTCCACCCCAAACAGTATGAAGTGATAGATTTGTTCCATCAGAGAGCAGCTTAACAGTTAATTTCTTCCGGAAACAAAGGTGACCTCTCACAAGGTGCATTTGATTGCACAGTAATCCAGTGATTTTTTAAAAAAACTAAGTTATATGAGTTATTCAGTGTATTGGGGATAAATAGCAGGGTGTAAAGAAATCTTTTGAAGTACTAGCACATCACATTGTTTCAAAATGATGGGCTCCTAGAGGGACTGACTCATAAGTGTTCACATTGTGGAAGAAACACATTTTAATGAATGATATCAATGCAGAAGAAATGTGCTGCAACAGTATAGACTTTTTTTTGTAAGACTATACTGTACTAACCAAGAGGTTTATTCTCTTAAAACAAATCCTTTCCTTATCAGGTGAACCTATTAATATAATTAAAATTAGACTGTTGTACCACGCTGTACATTCATTTTGTCAATTGAGTTTCAACATAAACCAGCCCAAGATTTTGAAGGATTCACATTAATTCAACTCAAATAGTTGTTCGCAGTGGCAAAGAAATGTTACAGCACCCACTAGTGCCACTGTGGATAAGGTGGTGTATCAATTCAGTTCCTTACTTTTTTGAAGGCTATAACACTCCTAGGAGGTTGTTTTTAATGCCTTGTGGTCTGGAAAGCCCAACGTACATGACTTTCTATCAGTGTCAACTCCATACATATTTTACATACACACACATGCTTTCCTTTGGGGCGAGGAGTTCAAAACTCAGGTGTTTAAAGGGCGAGAGATGGCAGGGAGGACATTTCTGTTGCAGAGAAGATTCAGCGGTGTGACAAATATACAGCCTCCAAGACTCACATGCTCAGGAGCTTTCATACTTCCTCTCACAGAGTTCTTCACAATTAAGAGAACAAAGAGTTCAAGAAAATTTGTACGGCATTTTATGAGAACACACTGATTTTTCACTTTACTATAAATTTCACTTCCTCTCAAAATGCTGGCTTTCACCACAGTTTTCTGCCATTGTGTTTTCCATTAATGTATTTTTCACTTTCCTTCCCTACTCTTCTTCCAAGAGTTGGTCAGCACTTCAGTCTTCATGTTTATGAATTATTTCAACAAGCAGCTGATGTAAGGAATAACTCAAATGCTATGAAATTCTAGAATTGAAGCTGACCATGGTCTTAACTCTCGTCCTGCCCTGAGACATTTCTTGCTGCACACTTTGGTGGAATGACTCAAAGAATCAGCTTGGAAGAGCAAGAGGCTCTAATCCAGGAATTAAGCTAGAGGGTGACACTTATATCTGAGAGGTCTAGAAATGATTGACATGCTCAGTGAAGTATAAATAATTAGAGATGTTAACCTCTAGTCCTTTCAGGATTTTCCTAAGTACACTCTTAGTAGAGACAGAATCAGAGGGTGCACTGGCAAGTGTTGGTGTTAGCAGCTTTGTCTTTAAGTTACTCTGAATTTAATATAATTATGTGGGTTTTCTCATTTATTTTTCATTTTTCATGGGAATAGTTGCCAAATTCCAGATGTAACTCAAGGTACCAGGAATATAAGACCTCATCTTAATCCCTCCTTAGGCTCCGTCCAATTGTTCCCCACCTCTGCTCACCCTGAAATTTCTCTTGTTTCCAGGGCAAGGATAAGTGGCTATCTACAATGTGTGATATGACTTCTATGCCTTACCTTTTCTATAGCCTTTATGATAGCAACACTTGAAAAATATCGATTTAACCTGATCCAACTACTCAGTTTCTGCTGGTTTTATCAGTTAATTTAAAGTCAGTCACATATACTCTGGTATTCCCATTTTGCTGCTGAAAGAATCTAGAGTTTCTAATGAAAAAATACATATTAATTTAATTAAAATTAAAGCACAATGCACAGGAAGGAAACATGGGGGGAAATGTTTCTACAAAAAACTCAGTCTTCATTTTTTTAACTTATAAAACTGCATTTTTTAACCTTAGTGTTCCATTCTGATAACTTATATATAATATTGTATAACCAGATACATGCCAATTTGAGTTACTCCAGATTTTCATAGAAACACAGAAATACAGAGCTTGAAGGGATCCAAGAGAGACGTACTTCTGTTCTGAGACAAAATTAGATATGACTAAAATAATCTCTCACAATCAGTCCTGCCATCTGAGTCATTTTCCCTTTGAGAATGCCTCAGAGTTGCTTTTCCTTTCTGGGCTTTAAAAACAAATAAATAAAGTGCAGAGAGACAGAAAGCATTGGAATAAAAATACATTCCCCAATTTTTAATAGAGAATGGAGTAAAGATAACAACAGAGATTTGATGTGAATACTCCCTGCCTATTTTCCTTTCCTTTCAAACAAACAATGTGGGGCAGGGTGAAATCCAAATTACCTATTTAAGGAGAACTCTCTAGAGTCGATCAGCTGTAAAAATTTTAGGGATTTGAAAGAAATAGAGCTAGAATAGCATAAACAGCTTACAGAGCAAACATACAATTTTGCTTTTAAAGTTGTCCACATAGAGTGGTTAGGTCTTCATACCCAAAAAGTCAAATATAGTAGAACCCACATTATAAGCTTATTGATAGAGCAGAGGTGAATCTTTAGGGAAGGATAATCACAGAAGGAGAAATCAAGATTATTTAATACTTTTTTGTGAAAGAAAATTTGGCCAAAGATGCTATGTTACAAAGCCTGTAGAAAAAAATATCAGGATATGACTTAAAATATGGCTATTATTCTTTAGCAATGATGAGACAGAAGCAAAAAAGACATAAATACAGGCCTTGTTCCGGAAGACTGCAATGTAAGCTAGACTATACACAGTAACATGGGAAGAGGAGGAGAGGGAAGAAATTTATGAAACTGCTGAGATGTAGGACTTCTACATTTTTTCTTTTTTTTTTCTTACATATACAAACATCTACATACACACATGTATGTAAAAATAAAGAGTATACATACAAATAACATAAAGACTGCAAAAGAGTACTTTTCTTCTAAAAGAGAGGATTATATAAAAGAAATTAGTAAAGTGTTTGCAGTTGGAGTGATTTCAAGTAAGAATTTTCTTTGTTAAATGCATCTTTTAAAAAGCTCTGCCCAAAATAATACTATTTTGTCAGAGTCACTACGACTTACATAAAAAAGATGCATACATACATTGTAGTTTCTTTATAGTTAAGACGTTTTCTCTTGCTGTTTTTTCTCAGTCATTCAACAGACTTCTTGGGATGAAGAAACAAAGTCCAAGGTACAACAGCCTCCTCTATCCATCTTCATGGTTCCTGAGTACCTGAAGACACTTACAAAACCCCCAGGGAGACTGTAGGTGAAAGCAGCTTTCCAGCTCTCCTAGTTAACTGTTGGCAATACTGTCACAATGGGCCAAATTCACAGGTGCAAGGGCATTTCCAGGTCCTGGACACATCAGAGAGGAAGGAGCAAGGCTCTACAGGTGTTCCTCAGACAAAGCAATACAAATACTCTCCAGTCCCCAGGTGGAAATGCGTATCCTAGTTTTTAAAAGATCTTTTTCCTTTCTGACAACAAAATGTATCTCAGATTAAAGGTCACTGAATTAGGTTAATACAGTGAGCAAAACAGTAATAAATGCTAAGTCATGTCAGAGATGTCCAAGTGACTGGCTAATTACTGCACACTCTGCTCTTTTGAGCCCCACATTTAGCAAAGCTACAATGGTTTAGTACCTCAGTGCTGCCAAAACCAATTACCAAAGACAATTTCATGCATGGATAACACTGATCTTACCCTTCCCACACACAGTATTTAAACTGGAACTGACATCTTTCTCAGCCTTCTCAAATGCAGATTAATAAATGAACACAAGGGTTTAGCTCCACTTTACAGGCAATTTTGTTATTTTATTACTTTTTCTTCAAGGAGGATACCGAGATGTAATCACAGAATAACTACATGGCTAACCAGGTGCTTTAGGAGTATGGTGAAGTTTAACTATTGGGCACAAAATGTTTAGGAGGAAACACAATCCTTTCCACCTAAATAAGCTAACAAGTAAGCAACACACTTTAGTGAAACATTGTACAAGAAATACACTACAAATTGTTACAGCAGTTTGGTGAGAATATCTTTTGTGACTCAGAGGTTACAAAGAATAAAACCTTCCCATAACCATGCTTAATCAATAAACCAAAGCACAAAACTCCATAATAAGCATAATGGGAAGATTAGTTGGCCATAAGGATGAAGATGCTACTTTTCATTCTGCCTCCTCCTTAAGTAAATGTATAAGATACCATCAACTTTGTTTTCTTTACCCAGCTGTAGTACAAGAGTAAGGAGGGAGAAGCTGAAGAAGAATGGCAAAGAACAGATATAAATTCTTACTGTGATCTTTACTGGAAACTAGGATTTGTATCAGAGGGTTGGTTTGGTTTGTTAGAGACACAAGAACCTGATATAAAGTTTAAATATCTCAACAACCATACAGAACTGAGCAACGCAGTTTTGTTTCTATCCCATTTATGCTCTGATCAATGAACTGTAAGGTCTTACATTACATAAATATGTAACTAGAGTTATAAACGTATATAAATGCTGATAAAGACAGTGGTGCTTCATTTTTTTAAATTTGCACACAGTTACAATTTGGTTTAATAGGAGGCGTAAGTAGTGCTCACTGATTATGAAATTGAGCTCTATACAATTTTTGTCAATTCAGTGTACTGACAGATCAGTTTCTTTAATGATGAAATAATATGCTTTTAATTATTATATTGCAGAATTTGCAATCTGTGGGTACACTAATTGGACTTCTTTGCCTATTTCATATTTGTAAAAATAGAACAGAAGTGCTAAATATATATTCTTTTAGTATGCTTCAAGTATCTTGATTTTTTTCCCTAAAATATTTTGTAATTATTAACACAACTACTGACTTCAATAATGGTCACACTGTCTGAATAAGGCCCACATCAGTCAGACTTCATGTTATGTAAAAGATTCCTAAGCATAATATTACACATAGTTGTGCACTTCATTGCGTTCACTGTAGTTTACACAGGTAGTAGAATTCAGTGATATTGCTATAGCTATTTTTGCTCTTAGGTATAAAGTACTGGTATAGATACAGACTCATGAAATTTAGCTCAGTCTTTTTTAATGGAATTCTGGACAGCAGATACCACACTGAAAAGCCAAGTCCAGTCACAAAAGAAATACTATCACACTGTACACGGGTCAGAATATAATTTATTTCCATGTAATTAATCAGCATCACATTAACAACTTAGAACAGCTATAATTCTTTAGAATGACAACTCACAGGTAAGAAATTTAACAAAAACAAACAAAAAAAACAACCACCAAAATTTGGTTAAACACAGCCAGTCAGGAATTCAAACCAGAAGTTATATACTACCCCAGTTATACTACACAACACATTGAAGCCTCAGCAGATATATAGTCTCAACAGACAGCCCTAAGCTTTAACAGCTTTAGAATAATTTTTTAAAGAGGTTGAACCAAATATCAGAACAAAGACGCCACCATGCATAATGTCTTGCAAGTAGTGACTTTTATTGTGGTAGGAGAGAAAAATGGTACTATGTCAAAGATAGTATGGAAGACAAGCCCTCAGATTCAACACTATTTAAATGTTTTATAACTCCAACCAAGCATCCCAAACTCTGCCCAGATATCTGCCAATAGATGAGACAAAAGAGCAAACTGGTTGCAATCCTGACAGTGCACTAAAGAAATTGAGTAATGCATTTAGCAACAGCTTCCACTTCTGGATGAACTCAGGGCACAGGCTCAGAGCATATTAGGGTAATTTAATTTTGAGAAAGAAAAGGTCACAACCTCCTACCCAAGCACAGATGGCCGAACAGCTGACCTTGCTACTAAAATAATTTAGTAATGTAAACGCAAGTGATGATCTGAAGCCACTCCTAAATTCCAGACAGGGCAACTCTTCAAGTCATTGAACACCTTGATCCTCATACAACTGTGTTGTGCAGACAGCAGGTGAACTTTATGTCAGTACCAAAAGAGCACTTGGTTCCACTCACAGCTTAAGGCTTTTGCCTACATGATTTGACTTACATGAGGCAGTCTTGAATTTGGGTATCATTTACATGTTAGACATGCTGTACTGCCGTGCCAGCCTAGACCTTATTCAGTTGTAACAGGAAGGGCAACATGACACAATGTTGTGATTTCAGGCACTTTTCAGAACTGCTGAGGGTAGCAGAACAATATTTGCAAGTCCCTATTAAGCTGTACCACTGAAAGAAGTAAAAGACAGTCTTGTCTGCATGAACCAAGGACTGAATGGACATTCTGGATACTAAATCATTATTCATTACCTTCAAAGTAATCCTGCCACAAGTATTTTGGGCAGAACTTATTTACATTATCATTGCCTCAGATGGGCTTAATTTTGTACATGTGAGAATTCAGTTCCCATAATATCAAGCTGACACAGCATAAGATTTTATGAATGCTAAAATAAACAAACAAGAAATATGTTCAACTTACAATGTAAGAAAGCCACAATTTAGAGCTCACTCAAACCAGGTTCTCCATTGAGACAGGATCAAACCTATATAAGACTAAGCCCACAAACTTGTCCCTCTCCCCACGGTTGCCAAAAGCTCCCTGTTTTCAAATGGTAATGAAAGGTGAAGTCTGCAGAAGTGTGTATCATTCATGGAGACAAATAAACCTTGTCCTTCCTTGGCCTCGGTCTTTTTCTTCTCTCCTCCTTTATCTCCTCCAGCAAACTATTACTTCCCTTCCCATCAGTGACATTCTTCTGGAAGGGAAGATGTTTTTTCCCACATTTTTTAAAAGTTAGATGTTTCTTCCATGCATTTCCTCACTGGTTTTCAGAGCTTCTAAAAGAGTAATTTCTTTTCCTGACTATTCTTTTATTTGTCTGTGGCCTCTCATTGGGTTTCAAAATTTAACACCTGCTAGTTAGCATGGGTGTTCTTCCTTTGAAATGCAGGTTGAAGCATTCAGTGTTCACCAGTCAGGAAGATGCTATCAAGAAATGCCAACATGGCCACATAAATACCCTCTTGCTCAGAAAATAAATCCTGATGTGGGAAGTTTCAGTGCTATACCTAGGTGGCTTTCAAAAGAAAAGAGGCCAAGCCTCTTTTCTGGCAGAGCACAACCACCTGGCCTGTCAGGAGCCAGTTTTCATCCTACAAATTGCATCAGAGACCAGCGGCACCTACCCACAACACAGTTGGCAGGGCAAACTGGCCATGGGCACCTGGGTCCTTAATGTGGCAGTGCACCTTCTCATTTACTGTTACTAATAATTATAACTGAGACAAATCTAGAGGTCGTTCATCAGTTTGCATCTAATCCAGCTTTCACAGATGCCAGTGGTAGATGTCAGGAGCTCAGAAGCTGGATTTCTTGGTATGTTGTCACAGCACTAAACTAAGAAATTATCAAAACATCACAGGCCCATTCTCAACGTTTTTACAATTATCACAATATTTTGCTTCAGCATGCAGCTCTTGTCAGCGACAACAGCGCTCATAATTATTCAGCTGGCTACCAGCAAGTTCCTAAGCATAATGACATAATTTGCACTCAAGTCAGGTGAAGAGAGGTGCCATGCACTCAAATGAGATGAAGTTCATCACATCAATTTGGTACCCATAGTAAGGAAATCTAAAAGAAGGCAGCAAAGACTGTGGAATAAGAGATAAGGAACAAGTGTAATGGATCAAACCAGTTATATCATGAAAGCAAATCACAGCTGTTCAACTGGTCACATTTAAAACTGTAAACTTTGATGTGCTACAGTTCAGGCCAATTCACAGTACTCCCCTGACAGATTACTTACAGTTAAAGCTGACCAGTTAATAGGGTCTCACAACAACCTCACAACCAGAGCACTGCCTTGTAATTTAACCTAATTACAAGGATGCAGATGGATCCTGTCCATTCTGTGGTATTTATTAATTGGGATTTCTGAGTCAAAATTGAACATGATGCTCAAGTAAACATCACAAGAATCACAGTGTGATTAGTTAAATTACTTGCCTGCTTAATCTGCAGTCTGGCTTCACATTTTCTTTCTAAGATTCATAATGCATATTACAAATCATAAGACTCTTCTCTGGTTACATTAAACAGATATTACAAATGCTGCTTCCCTGTTTCCCTTGTCAAATGGCCTTCAGCAGGCAGACAGGAAGCTTTAGACATGGATAAAGATAAATTAGAGAAATGTTGGGTATAGAATGTCAGAGATTGCATCTTTGCAAACAGCTGAAGGGGGATGGTTTTCACTTCAAATATTTCCTGTTCCAGAGAATTCTCTAGAGTCCAATTTACTTCTGACTGTTTGGAAACGGCTCAAAACCAGTAGGTAATAGTCTTCTTCCATTCCTGTGTTGGAAAGAGATTAAATTTTTGCCTTAGCACAGAAGTTTGTGCATGCCATGTAAACAGACCCATTAGAAAGGGGCTGAGTGAGAAACAACATGCAGTTTTGACATTGCATTTATATTCCTGCAGTTGCTGGGGCTTTCACTGGGGGCGGCCGGAGAGGATGCAGAAGAAGGCTGCCAACCAGCTGGCAATGGTGTGTGTCAATCTGTGAGGCAGTATGGTAGGAAAGTCCTGACTGGGAAGATACTGTTGACTGATGAAGGAGGACCATAATGACACAAAGACTAGGGATGGAAGCAGAGACCTGAAATGCTGCTTTGGCAGCCCTGCAGATGCATAGTGCTTCACCAAAAGTAATTAAAAACGCACCAGAGACTGACAAGGTATTTAAGGAGCAGATTTGTTTCTTCTTTCCCCTATTTCACAGTCTTAATGCTATGCTCATACGACTGTTTTCTTGAGCTCTCAATCTACAACCCACTGGTACTTCCTGACATGCCATCTTTTGATTATACCTACTAAGAAACCTTGTTTTGAGACATGATCAGATTTAATTTGGAAATAAAACAGAAGAGAAAGTGGACGAGGATGCAACATTTGAAATATAATTCCATATAAACCTCTGCAAAAAGCAGTCTTCATTTGTCTATAATGTGAAGAAAAATAAAAAGACCAAACAACATATATTTTTATTGCAAATAGGTTATTTAACTGTAAGTAACTATGACTACTACCTGACTGCTACAACATGAACAGAAGGAAAATCCAGCTGGTCATAACTGCAGAAACACATTAAATCTTATTTTTGTTTCAGAGATCATCAAATCTTCTACTAACACTACATGGTAGATTTTCAGAAACATGTGCAAGGTTTTAGATAGACAAGTCCCTTTATTTGTTGTGAAGGGAGCTCTCTGTATAAACTCCTATGGACCAGGCAGAAAATAGATCCCTTATGCTTCGCAAATCAGATCACTCATTTTTAACAGAAGGCAATATCTTGACTACTTTTCTATTCTGTGGACCTATACCAATCAGTTAGTCTCAACACCTGACTATATCCCTTTTCAAATACTAGTTTTAGCTACTCCCCCTTACGTATGAGCTATTTTAAAGTACAAGAAACAAGCATTATAATGCCAAAACTTAAGAAAGGAAAAGGCTATTTGATATTTCATAACACGTATTTCTTGATATTATCCAACTGTGCCTCAAAAATTTTATCTGATGAAGTTTTGGGTGCAGGGTTTTCCATAAAGACAGACAATAATAAAAGAGTCCTTTTTGAAAACTGGTTATGCTGGATAGAAAGCAGCCTGAAGGCTCTCTGCTAAAAAATATATGATTTGGTTTTAATCCTAAATGGTGATGAGGAAATTGTTAAAATCTTAAAGGGCAGATAAAATATCAATTTATTTTCACACTTTGTTTTCATTGAAAATAAATAACAGGTTAGCTAACAAGCAACAATGTGAGTTTGTGACACAAGTTTCCGGTGCCGTGCCCTTGTCTACACCTGCAAGCCTTAGACTAGTAGAGATGGAAACTACAAAGTTCCTGTCCTCACTAGAATTTGGCCTGGTGTCCATTGCCACTTTTCCAAGTGAAAGCAGTGCTCGAAATGAGTTGAACATCCCACTTGTCTTTGTAATTTCAGAGCTAACATTGAATAGGAATAGGAATGGTTTTGCCTAGAAAAAGTGGTCTTGAAGGTCAGTAAAGTATTAATAGAGAAAAATGTAGCAATTTCTATGAAAGGCTGGAAGAGTTTGTGTTTGGAGATGAATGAAGTATTTCAATCACAGCTTTCTTAAAGAGTGTAATATTTAACTCAAAGGTGAATATTTTTTCTGTCTTTAAATGTAAGGTTTCATTAAGACTTTAAATACAGAGATCTTTGCAGATCTGTTCCCCCAGTCCTTCCATTAGACATCCCAGAGAATGCCAAATGATCCTCTAAGTGAATCAGTGGCAATTAGATTTGACATTTTCCATTTTCCTAAAGCTAAAGTGCAAGCAGCAAAATACTCTAGGGGGAAAAAAAAAAAAAAAGAAAAAAAAAATCATATTTCAGTCCTTTATTCATCATAGAAGGACAAAAAAGAAGACCCTAGTTATCTGACCATCTTTTGCAGATTGGCTGAAAACTTCATCAGCATTTTTTATTTTTACAAATAACTAACATGTTAAATATTTTCAGTTGGCAAACTTATTGGGAAGAAGAAAGAGTACTAACAATAGTTACCTGTTTCTTCTATAGCGAACATTTCATCTTCCTCTCTTGCCCTTAAGCAGTTACTTAATTTTTCCGTCTGGCCTTAAAAGCTGCTTTCTCTCACTCTCCTGAAGAGGGCTATTTGTCAATCACAGTTGAAGAAAATCTTTCATGAAGTGTACTAGTTCTCTAAAAAACATCTAACACTTGTTTTGTCTCTGCATTTAATCTTGATATTTTGATTAATAGCTTAACTGAGCCTATTTTTCCTTCTCCCAGTTAACCCACCTACTCTATTATTAGTCTCATCAGGTTTTGGCCTGTTTGCATTATAACCCCCATAAAAAAGACACTGTTTTGTCCATCATTTAGCTAAAAGTTTTCCCTTGACCCTAAGACAAGCAGCAGATCAGTTCTTCCAAGAAGAAATGCAATGATTCATTCCAGCCACCAGTGTAGTGTGGTTGACATGCAACAAAGTGTTTGGAGTAAGATACTCTCCTTAGCTATGAATAATTCATTTACATGGCAAACACCCACCTTACATCCAGTCTGAGCATCCAAGAATTGCAAGAGCAGTTCATTGGAACCATCATCAAAATTGTCTTTAGGAACCTAAGTATCACCCTCAGATAATTTTGCTGATTTTTGAAACATTTTTGGATGCAGTTTAAAACTGTTAATTATTGAAAGAGCTTTAGTCCACTTTATGTCCTTCATCCATTTCTCTTAATTTTCCCCCTTCAGTCCATTTTCCTACACCAGTAATTGTTGGAGCATTGTTCTTCTTTTATAAAACCTTTACCAAATATCCTTTTTTTTTTCCATTCATGGTCTCTTTTTAAATGTTACAAGGGTACAGATTTCCTCTATTCTTTCACCCTTACTTATTTTGTTAATGAGTGGAAGAAAAGATATCTATTTATTATTTAACTCTCACAAAAGAGTTTAATCATGGAACCCACAGAACCCTTGAAAATTTTTCTGTGAGACATATGAAAAGTACTAATTTTTTTTACAATTCTTAATGCAATAAAAATTCAAGAAAGGATTTCAAACTCAGGCATTTTTCAAGGTGAAAAACATGCCTCTGCAAGTGAAGGAAAAGACTTGCTATAGACCTAATTTTTTATTTCTCCCTGTGCCATTGACATATCTTGTGACTATGGGTAATTCTCTCATCTCTTCTGTATCATGCAGTATGACATTTCCCTCCCTACCAATGACCAACAAAAGAAAATAGATTAAAACATTTCATTGTTAAATACTTGGTTTTGTTCATAAAACAGAGAAATGTTATCTCCAGTGACAATTAGTTACAAAAACCAAAATCACACTGACCTTGTCTATTTGAATTTGCAGTAGAAATTTTGATATAAGTCCAAGCACATTTTAGGAAAATAGAAACTCTTTGTACTGCAAAAAAAATCTTTATTTGAAGATATTCACATTTCAATTCTAGAGAAATAATTAAAAATCTTAAAGTAACTACATTTTTCCACAACATGCAGCTGAACATGTTGTCAAAACGAGAAATATATAAAGAGAAAAATGTTGCATGGGATGATCTTGTTATTTCCAATCATAACAGGGAATTTCATGCAGTTTTATAGTGATATGTTCTGCTCTGCAAATCTTTCTAAAGTGAAGCTAGCCCATGTTTACAATATTTGAAATTTATTGTATTATTAACAGAGTGTCTGCAGTACAGCAATGCAATCAAAGATATAAGTAAGTCCTTTCATTACATAACTTTCCAGATTTTGAATGAAGATGAGAAAAGGATTTTATGCACCCCTTGGACTTCAGAAAGGAAGACTGTTGTCTAGAAGGTTTTCACTGGAACATTAAAGTTCTGAGATTCCCACTTTCAGAAGTTACTATATTCCTACATGTGAGAGCAAAACCTGTTCTGCAAAAGAGATAATTTTACATCCTGCCTTTTTTTGAAACTTTGACTCCCTCATTAAAAAAAAAAAAAAAGCCAATGGCAGGTGTAGGCTGGCCTTAGACCAAGCTATAAACAGCATTAGATCATTAACATGAGGAAATCTTGTCCTCCTTGGTCATTAATCCTAATTTCATTAATCAGATTTGGAGCTACAATTTTGTTTGTCTGTGTCTGGATAGTCAAAAACTGAACAATAAAGAAGACATTAAGCAGATTTTTGAGCTGAAAACTATGGAGTCATTATATGGACTTCACCCCTAATAAGGGTGTCTTTAATGAGCTCCCTTTTTCTGCAGGAAATTAAGAATGAGATAATGTTATAAACTTACTAAAAATATGGGTGAGTTTAGATGGTCACTGCTTCTTTTAACAAATACTGATAAGGCAAAATCTCAGAGTGTAAGAAGTTTTATATTTTCACTTTTTTAACACAGTTAAAAAAGTAAAAGTTATGCAACAACACAGTAAAGTGATGTAAAAAGTGTTTGTGTCAAAGTGGCTTATGTAATTTTGAAACTGTCACAACATATATCCTTACGAAACACCTTTTTACTACTATGTAATTATAGTATAATATCAATATTAGGGTTTGTGTCAATATGCTGCAACAGTAAGAAATGGCAGACTCAACCTGCATACTTGTGCACAATATGGTTTTATTCATCTTACGCAAAATATATAAAATTCTTAATGCTGTTTTGCACAAATCTGACCACTTAAAATTCAGTGAGTCAAACTACAGTGAAGGTTTCATCAATGTGAATAAACACACCGCATAATCCTGTGAGAGAACTTTGTTGTTAACACTGTGTTAAATGACAAGGAGTGGAAGAAGACTAACTTACTGACACCACCTTTACCAATGAAGTAAGGCCAATAGTGGTTTTGCACTGAATAGTATAGTCACTTAATGTACCAGGAAAAAATCCATTATCAAAGGAGTAATTAAACATAGATGGTAAAGGCTGAGTTACTTTAAAGTGCATTTCTACTCTACAAAGACACTACAAAAAATAGCATCACAGCGTTTGCATGTTACTGATTTCCAGATTTAACTTGCCTTTGTGAATTCCCTTGTGAAGGATTCTTTTTTTTTTTTTCATTGTCCTGCTACCAGCTCATAAAACTCAAAAAATAATAAGAAAATTTTGTTAAGCCTTTTTGGTTTTTGTTTTGTTTATTTGTTTGTTTCTGGGGGAGAGGGATTGTTCTGTTTCCATGATCTCAGCACTGGTAGCAATTGTGGGCCAAGCTATGTTCTCAACAGTTTCATGTGAATGCTAATCTGCCTTTAGAAACTGTAGTGAGATAAAAGAATGCATCAAATCCTGTTAAACCAATACACATATTCCTACACACACAGAGTTACATATGTGTATACAGTTATTTCATTCACTTAGAGTGAGAGGTTGACCCCCGTCACAGCTACAGACAAGGCCCTAAGATATTGGACATGGCTGTAAGGTAACGGAGAGCGTTCTAAGAAAGCAGGCAAATGTCAGACACTGAAAAACTCCAGATCACTATGTGTGTTGCACTAGTGTTAACCTCTCAAAACAAGCTGAAGTCTTAGTTTTCTGCTTCCAACAGTTTTCTATTCCACCATATAACACTACCTCCTCTGATTCATATTTAGATTTTTCTTAATCCACAAGCATGTTTAACTGTTTATTTTCCTCTGTCAAGAAGAAGCTGTACCTAGTGAGTTCAAGGGAGGCCAAAGGTATGTCAAAGAATAGCTGGACATGGGAATCTGAGAACACAGACTGCTGCAAACTTGCATTTTGAACATCTGCATAACTAGGTATGAACAACATCTTGCCTTTCTCACTCCTACAAGCAGAAATCATGAGTACCACTTTCTTTTCTGTCTTGCAACTCTACCCTTTAACTTCCAGGTTACCCAGGTTGGCAGACCATATGGGCAGCTGTCACTGTCACCAGTGTGGCTCCATGTTAGGTTTAATTATCCAAGTCTATATTACTCCCCAAATGGGTTTCTTGATTCATGAGCCTAACAAATCACAGCTAAGTTGTAGTGAAGCATAAAGAAAAATCATCAACATCTGAAGGCAGACACATTCTCTGTGGGCAGTTCGATGATAATAAATTTCTAAAAAGCCATTTTTGACTAAAGTGACCATGGACATGCTGCCAGCTAAAAATTGAAAGCTAATGGAAATGGTAATGAGATTTAGGGACATAAAAGAATTGCAGTTTGTTTTATTCCCTCCCATGGTCCTTTATAACCTGGACTTCCTGATGTCTCTGTTACTGCCCATCCTGCTGTGATGAAGCATAATCTTGCTTGTGGTAAAAGGAGGCAATTGCAATGAGATATTTTCCGACCACGGTGTGGCTTGGAAGATGCGATGCAGCTGAGAAATCCAGCTTGCAGAGGGGAAACAAACAAACAAAGAAAACAACTGCTCTTAGTAGAGCGTATAAGAAAACAAATAAAATGAAATTTGAAATTGTTTAAGATATGGAAAGCTTGACTTTATTTGAGACACCAAGGCTTCCTTGCAAAGCAAACATCTTTCTAAATATTTCACTTAGACTTCAAACCAATTTTTCAGCTAAGATATGTTCACTAGAAAATTTTCATGATCCTCCAATGAAACTGCTTTTTTGCCACTGAACAAATATGTTTGAATTCATAGGGACTAGCATCTTTTCACTAAGCAAATAATTTTACTTTATTTCTTAACATTCAAAAGAATTACCATGTAGTCCTGAGGACACCTCTGTTACCACAAAAAAAAAAAAAAAAAAAAAAAAAAAATCTATTTCCTGAATCTCTGAAATGGCCAAGAGTTATATATTTTTGTAGAACAATTTGACAGCCAAGTCACCAATTCAGCAAGTCATTTGCAGGTACTGGAGCACATTTTGAGCACATGCACAGTCTCGTCTTTGATGGGATTTGACTGTTCATGTGTCATTTAGGAATATTACTTAGCAAACGGAAGCTTCCTTTTGTAATGTTTCCCCAGTTCAGGAGTACAATTATAGATTTAATCTTAGATTCATAACAAAGGTTCATAAAATATGATGCTTACAATTTATTTATTTTTATTAGAACAAAGTTTGTTAAAATATTAGTCCTTGACCAGTACATACAAATCCGTCAGTCCTTATGACGCTCATAGTACCATGAAAGCCAGTTGTGTATAATGGGTGATAGGACTTAAGTTTTTTGCAAAAACCAGAAAGCAGCCAGAATTTTCCCACAGCTCTGGACAGAGCCATTCTCTTGGTGGTGTTGTTGGGAGTGATTTACAAAAGACTAAGCATTCACACCTCCAGTGTACAAGCTAGTAATATCCTGCTATTACTGTTAATTAGGGTTCACAGAAAATTTTACTTCTTGAAACACTTGACAGACGATATGCCCTGTTTCAGTCCAGCCCAGGACCTCAGACCCAGCCCTGTCCCCATCCCCAGGGAGGTGCCTGCTGCCCGGGCCTGGGGCTGCGGCGGCTCCCCCACCTCGGCTGCCCTGCTCCCTACTGGGGCAGCAGGATGGTCCTGGCTGCCAGGTCCCACCCTGCCAGCCCCGTGGGATGCACCTGACCCTCCTGGTCCTCAGCAGCCCCCAGCCCCCACAGTGTCCCATGTGCCTTTTTTGTATTTCTGTGTGAGAAATCAGTACTATGCCATGGTTTGTGATTAAATGGACCACGAGTGAAGAAAGTATTTAACTTATTACCATCTGTAGTTCAAACATGAAGCAAAGTGCTGTTGCAGTTTTGCATCTTTCTGTTCATGTGGTCCTTTCATGCTGGAGTCCTCTGACACAAACAAAAAGGAGTAATAGCGTCGTGTATAGAATATAGTTCCTTAAATCCACACAGGGTCCAGGTTCAAGTCCTCAAGCAATATTACATGGAGCTAGGTGAAGTTTTACGTATCTGTGTATAAAGACTTCTGACTGTCTAATCATAACAACATGTCTCCATTGAAAATCAGCTGAATGCTGTATGCGGCATTATCCTAAGGAGACTGCAAAGGCATCTTTACCTTGTAAATATGTTGAAGGGTAAATTCACTGGATCCAGCTGTCTTAGTGAAAATATGTTCCCCAATCACCCAGCTGTCTTCACAGGGAAATCTACTGTAAATATGGAGGATTTTGATAACCCTTTAAAGCCACTGATACTAATCTAGTTATACAAAACAGATTATTCCAATCCAAACAGCTTTCTTTTAGACCTACTTTCGATTCTTGTTTTTTGATAATATGAAAAATTATCTGTTAAGTGCAACCCTTAGAGAATGTATACAAAACCCAGAGGAAGGAAAAAAAGGTGCAATATAGTAGAAAAAGGCCCAGGTTAACTGTGTATTAAAGCAGAACCAATAAAAGCAAAGACATTGTGCAGCATATCTTATATAAATTTGAGGTTTGTACAGCTCTGAGAAGGAGATCCATCTAAGGATTTATGGCCTTCATCAGAGGCAAATCATCATGCAGCCCTCTAAACGCAGATTATTCTGTGTAGACACTGAGTTTACTCATGCACGGTTTTACTGAGGACTGTAGGTCTGTTCACCTCAACTACTGCTTCCATGACGCTGAAGCACATCTCCAGGTTCATCTGTAATTCATACATTCAGTATTCAGCAAGTTACATACAAGCACAAAGCTGAAAACCCAAATAGTCAAATCTGAAGGAGGAACATGCCTTGAAGTGAGACAATTACTGTAAATATATATCCCTGAATTATTGTCTGAGTATGCCTCGCTGTTGTGGTGGAAGCTGAGGCTATGTAGAAGATAATGCACAAAGTGCCATCTTATGTTTGCACGTAAAATAACTCAAAGATGACCAAAAAAAGATGTCAGAAAGATGTCTGCTATTTGGGTCACATCTTTCATTCCAGTGTTAGATCATTTAGGGTCTGTAGGCATAGCAATACCATTGTCTAGTCACTGAACAGAATCAATTTCTACTAATGTCAACTAAAGATAGCATTCATTTACCTTTCCTCTTTCCACCCAGCAGAACAATGTGACTTAGGGGATAGGGGGCAATGGCAACAAGTTCCTGCCTGGCGCAACACGTGAAACTCCTCTGTTACTACCACACCTTCACAGGTTCTCTTGCATAATAGGTATGAGGGTCTTGCAAGCGGAACCAAACAATGACGAGAATGAGGGTTCACCTAGCTTGGAGGTGTCACCAAGGTTAAGCCGGCCTACGCCTTGTGTAAAAACGGCTTCTATAAAGAAAAAAAGGTGGGTCATTGTCATAGGGTACTCTCTCCTGAGGGGAACAGAGGGCCCGATATACAGAGTGGGCCACTTCTTAGGGAAGACTGCTGCCTCTCTGGGGCCCATGTTAAAGACGTGACAAGAAAACTTCTTACCCTGGAACGGCCCTCAGATTGTTATCAGTTATTGATTCTTCAGGTAGGCAGAGATGAAGTTGCAACAAGAAGCGCAAGGGTGATCAAGAGAGAATTCAGGGCCTTGGGACGACTGGTCAGGGAATTGGTAGCACAAGTGGTGTTCTCCTCCATCCTTCTATTGAGAGGGAACAACAATGGAAGAAAGAGGAAGAGCCAGCTGATCAATACCTGGCTCTAAGACTGGTGTCACAGCCAGAATTTTGGATTCTTTGATCATGGGTCGCTCTATATGGCATGAGGCCTGCTGGTGATAGGCGGGGAATGCCTGTTTCTGAGGGGGAGAAGGATCGTGGTGCAGGAATTAGCAGGTCTCATTGAAAGATCTTTAAACTAGATTTGAAGGGGGAAGGGGATATAACCAGGCTCAATGAAGATAAGCCTGGGGGTAGCACACCAGTGTTTGAGGGGCAGTGCACTGGCAAGAACCTTTGGACTGCCATCTCAGCAGAGGTAGGGGATGGGGACGCATGTGGCAGCAAAGACATAGGGGTTGTTGATGTGCTAGAAACCAGGGAAACACCTGAGATCGGTCACATAGGCTTCTTCTTCCAAAAAGGTGGCAGGATCAATAACCCAACTAAAGTGCATCTACACCAATGCACGCGGCATAGGCAACAAACAGGAGGAGCTGGAAGCCATTGTCCAGCAGGAGAATGATGGTATAGCGGCCATCACGGAAACATGGTGGGACGACTGGCACAACTAGAGTGTTGCACTGGAAGGCTACAACTCTTCAGAAGGGACAGGCAAGGAAGGAGAGGTGGTGGGGTAGCCCTGTATGTCAAGGAGTGTTTTCATTGTCTAGAGGTTAATGATGCTGATGTTGAGTGTCTGTGGGTAAGAATCAGCAGGAAGGCCAACAAGGCAGATATCGTGGTGGGAGTCTGTTATAGACCACCCAACCAGCATGAGGAGACAGATGAAATATTCTATAAGCAGCTGGGAGAAGTCTCACAATAGCTAGCTCTTGTTCTTGTGGGGGACATCAACTTACCAGATATCTGCTGGAAATAAAATACAGCAGAGAGGAAACAGTCTGGACGTTCCTGGAGTTCATGGAAGATAACTTCCTGACACAGATGGTGAATGAGCCAATTAGGAAAGTTGCCCCACTGGACCTGTTGTTTGTGAACAGAGAAGGCCTTGTGGGGGATGCAACAGTGGGAGGCCGTCTTGGACACAACGATCATGAAATGATAGTTTTTGGTTCTCAGAAAAGTAAGGAGGGTGGTCAGCAGAACTGCTACCCTGGACTTCTGGAGGGCTGACTTTGGCCTGTTTAGGAGCCTGGTGGACAGAGTCCCTTGGGAGGCAGTCCTGAAAGACAAAGGAGTCCAGGAAGGCTGGACATTCTTCAAGAAGGAAGTCTTAAAAGGAGCAGGAGCAGGCCATCCCCATGTGCAGGAAGACGAGCCGGCGGAAAAGCAGACCATCCTGGCAGAACAGAGAGGTTTGTGTGGAACTCAGGAAAAAAAAGAGAGTTTATGACCTTTGGAAGAAGGGGCAGGCAACTCAGGAGGACTACAAGGATGTTGTGAGGTTTTGCAGGGAGAAAATTAGAAGGGCCAAAGCCCAACTAGAAATTAACTTGGTGACTCCCTTAAAAGACAACAAGAAATGTTTCTAAAAATACATTAACAACAAAAGGAAGGCTAAGGAGAATCTTTACTGGATGTGGGGGGAAACATGGTGACAAAGGATGAGGGAAAGGCTGAGGTACTTAATGCCTTCTTTGCCTCAGACTTTAATAGTAAGACCAGTTGTCCTCTAGGTACTCAGCCACCTAAGCTGGAAGATAGGGATGGGGAGCAGAATGAAGCCCCCACAATCTAAGGAGAAATGGTTAGTTACCTGCTACGCCACTTAGACACACACAAGTCTATGGACTGCATGGGATCCACCCAAAGGTACTGAGGGAGCTGGCAGAAGAGCTCACCAAGCCACTTTCCATCACCTACCAGCAGTCCTGGCTAACCAGGGAGGTCCCAGCAGACTGGAGGTTAGCAAATATGACTCTCATCTTCAAGAAGGGCCAGAAAGAGGAGCCGAGGAACTACAGGCCTGTCAGTCTGACCTTGGTGCCAGGGAAAGTTATGGGGCAGATCATCTCGAATGTCATCACAGTGGCTTAGAAGGGTGCGCTCTTCGCTGGGTAAAAAAATGGCTGGATGTCCAGGCCCAAAGGGTTGTGGTGAGTGGAGTTAAATCCAGTTGGTGGACGGTCACAAGCGGTGTTCCCCAGGGCTCAGTACTGTGACTGACACGTGGAAACGAATTTCACAACTCACAAAGAGTTATAAAGCAGGCATGTTTATTGCGGCGCCGGGTGCAAGGGGATTTCTCCACAAAACTTGCACACAGGGTTAAAATCATGACAGGTATTTAAAACAGTTAACAAAGTTAGCTACGCCTACTGGTGCTACCCCTTAATTAACTATTGGTTAATACTTTTCTTACTTCATCTTAAAGTTACAGTTCTCTTTTAATTCACCACGCATGCTCAGAGAGTAGGGGGCTTAATTGGGTTGGGGCTTCTCTAGCTAGGAGGTGTGGTTTTTAGTATTAAAATGAGATTATAATGAGACAAGTTAACGCTAGGGCACTATTTTGGCAGTCTATTCTATTTTTCTATGATTCGTCCTTGTGCTAATCATTATTGCTAGTCAGCAGAGAGTCAGTGATGGCAATCTTTATCAGCAGAGAGTCAGTGAAGAAGACAGTCTTTATCTCTACTATGACTAAGTACCGGGTGCAGTTGTTACAAAGTATCTTCTCTACATTTTTCTTTCTTACTTTTAACCCTTGTTTCTCAAGGTGCCCTGTAACACGACCAGTTTTGTTAAATATCTTTATTAATGATCTGAATGCGGGGATCGAGTGCACCCTCAGTAAGTTTGCAGATGACACCAAGTTGGGTGGGAGTGTTGATGTGCTTGAGGGTAGGAAGGCTCTGCAGAGGGATCTGGACAGACTGGATCGATGGGCCCAGGCCAACTGTATGAGGTTCAACAAGGCCAAGTGCTGAGTCCTGTACTTCAGTCACAACAACCCCATGCAACACTACAGGCTTGGGGATGAGTGGCTGGAAAGCTGCCCTGCAGAAAAGGACCTGGGGGTGTTGGTCGACAGCCGGCTGAAGATGAGCCAGCAGTGTGCCCAGGTGGCCAAGAAGGCCAACAGCATCCTGGCCTGTATCAGAAAGAGTGTGGCCAGCAGGAGCAGGGAGGTGATCGTGCCCCTGTACTTGGCATTGGTGAGGCCGCACCTCGAATACTGTGTTCAGTTTTGGGCCCCTCACTACAAGAAGGACATTGAGGTGCTGGAGCGTGTCCAGAGAAGGGCAACAAAGTTGGTGAATGGTCTAGAGAACAAGTCCTATAAGGAGTGTCTGAGGGAACTGGGGTTGTTCAGGAGGGAACTGGGGTTGTTCAGTCTGGAGAAGAGGACACTCAGAAACCTCATCACTCTCTACAACTACCTGAAAGGAGGCTGTAGAGAAGTGGGTGCTTGTCTCTTCTCCCAAGTGACAAGTGTCTGCAAGTTGTGCCGGGGAAGTTTAGATTGGGTATTAGGAAAAATTTCTTCACTGAAAGGGTTGTCAGACACTGGAATGGGCTGCCCAGGGACATGGTTGAGTCACCATACCTGTAGGTATTTAAAGGACATGTGTATGAGGTGCTTAAGGACATGGTTTCGTGGTGGACTTGGCAGTGTTAGGTTAACGGGTGGACCTGATGTTCTTAAATGTCTTTTCCAACCTAAACAATTCTATGATTCTATGATCTAAAAATCCCCAGAAATCCAAAGTTTCATGGTGATGTAATACTTTAGGAATCTCTAAATAATACATGTGAGTAACTTATAGAAAGACCATTTCTCCCTAAGAGTGAAATGCAAAAGCCTATAGAAATTAATATATACTGCTGTCTCTTCTTCAGATTTTTTCAGCAACTTTGGGGTATTTAAACACATAATTATATTCATACTACAGGATTTTATAGGCTAGAAAAAAATTAAAGAACTAATTCTGTGTTACATTATTTAGCATTCCACATAAACTGTTTTAAAACCCAATTAAATTTCTCTACAACATTTCTTTTTAATTCCCATACAATTCTACAGAATCTTCCAGAAAGATATACTACTTTTGGCAATACAAGCAGTGGAAAAGTTCCTGAGAAGGAACTCCTTTGGGGCCAGAGATCGAGAAAATATGTCTTCATCTGAATACAAAGAATCAGAACAGAGTTATAAATGTTCAGGATTGCTATTCTCCTTTCTCAACTGCTAGAATGGAAATGTGAACTATTTCCATAAACTTGCCAGCATCTTATGATCTAAAAAGTTATTTTTGAATTTATTTCTCACAGAAGAAAACCTACATCTTCCAATCTAAAATTAGACTGTGAGCCTATCTTATCCTGCAGCCAATCATATGTAGGGTAGGTATTTAAATAAAAATGAGAAATCCGAGAACTCTAAAAGCATTAGAAGTAGGTCACAGAGAGCCTTAGCTATCTTTAAGAGAAACTTTCAGTAACAAAGGTATTCTTGTTAATGAGCTGTAATGTAATCAGCTTTTTCATGAGGAAAAATTGCCTCCACGTAAACTGCAAATTGCCACATACAGAGCCAATTAATGAAGCTAGAAGGTTTTTTACATGCCCTATCCAACGTACTTAGAGGAAAAGTCCTTGTGTTTGGAGCAGTTCGCAGGTGCAGAGTAGATAGTCACTTATTGCTAATTCTATTTAACTGCATTAGATTTAAAGCAAGGTGTTCCACTTTCATGAGGTTAGTAAAGAAACACTGGCTCAGTGAATGACCCACTTAAGTCATTTAGAAAAGGAAAAGAATCAGTAACTGGTGTCTTAATTGCACAAGTTTCATTTCTACAAGCCTGAGCATGGAGACTGTGGCAGCCCTGCGCCTGCTCTTTTTTTTTAATGAAGAACCAAGTGTGATATGGTGTCTATTTTAAAGTTAAAAGTGCCAGGAACTGCAGAGGTGTGGAGAATGTCCTGTTGGTTTGCAGTAACTGCACAGGATAATGTATCGTCTTTTCTTATTCAGTATCTTTTCCAGGTTTGACAAAACAAAAGCTGCCTGCAGGAGCTGAGGATCTGTTGCACAGTCCCAGCCTTAGCAGCTGAACTTCTACATTCAGGGGTCAGTTTGGAGTTCATGTGCTAACAATATCTGTCAAGATCTCAGGTACATTTACAAGGACCTTGGTGCTACTTCACTAGTTGGCTGTCAATAGCAGGAGATGCTACTTCTGATTAAACTCGGAGACTAGAAGTCATGCAGGGACTAAAACGTACTTTTGTACGGAATGAAAATCTAGTCAAGACCTCGGGAGCAACGGGTGAGCTACACACTCATTCTTTCTACGACATGTACAGCTAGAAAAAGAAAATGCTCATTTTTAAAAAAATTACACTTCCTAAAATTTTATAGACTGAAGTGAGGTATTCTTTTTCTTCAGTAATTTCAAACCACTTAACTAATCTCTTCCATTAATTTTCTGAGTTCTTGGCAGTGTTTAGTAAAAGGTTTTTTCAGCCTAATTACTGATTAGACTTTTTTTTCAGCCTAAACTAATTCCTGATCTAGATATTTAGTGTACCTGTGTCTAATTTGCTGTTTATTTTGTCATATTATTTGAAGAACAACATGCGTATCACCTATAAAAGGCTTATTATACATTTTTTTTTAAATCTAATTACTAGATTTTTTTTAAAGCTCTAATTTTTCGGTAGTTCTTATTTTGCAATATGACATTTGGGCCAGATGAACCAACAACTTACTGCAACTCTATATATCTAGCAAAGACCAAAATGTATCTAGCATTCAATTGTACTTGCACACAATTTAAAAATTTTGGTGGAATACACATAAGGGTTAAGGAGCTACTGTACAATTAAATGGAAGTGTTGATATTTCTCTTAGGATATTACGTGGGGGCAATTCTTGCTATTTTTAAAGACTAATGGCATAATTACATTTTCAGTTACATGAACCACTAAGTAAATTTCCTATTTCCAATTGCCATAGTCTCTTACATTACCCTAATAAAAACATTTCTTTATTCCTCTTCTAATTCTTTTTATTTATACACACTAAAAGTGTTGTGCTGCATATTTCAAACACTTTCATTTAAAAGTTGTTGGCTAATAATAGCACATTTAATGCACAGGTCTGTTTTCTGGGCCTTCACACCCCATATTAAGTCAGCTCAGAATGAGTAACTCCATTCTCTCTTTACTCTCACCGCTAACACTGAGTAGTGCAATTGCACTTATGAAATCACCACACACACTCTTTGGTCACTTCAGGATATTTTTAATGGTCATTTTCTACCAAAAATACACAATAAATACAATATGTCTATTTCTGGAGACTCTTGAGGCACAGAATTTCTGAAGCAAATTTCAAAAACACATTCCCTGTAGCAGACTTCTAGAGTACTTTTCATGAGAATGAATATAATGAACATACCACTGTAACCATCACATGAATTTGATAGCTATACCATCATAAATCTTCAGATATTAATGAGGTCAATACCTTAGCCATTTTCTTTTAAGAAATAGGGAAATTATATGTTTTTATAAATAAGAAAGTTTAGTATTAGCAATGATACTGCTTGAACAGGTTCTATCAAAGTTTACCAAAGCCACACATTTCAGCACCTGATAATTTAGAGTTTCTATAGGATAACTGGTGAGAAGCATTAGAAGAACATTTATCATCTTTGCAAATATCTAGAAAAAATAGTCAACAGAAATACAAAAGGACCCAGGCAAATGTGTCCACCTCAGGCTAGGAATTCTTAAGTGCCTACATAACTCTGTCTGCCTGGGATCATTAACTTATTACACCATTTCAGTTCCAAGAATTTTACAGCATTTACTCTTGATTCCCAGTCATTTCTATTTAATTTGAAATACCTTTGAAAGAGTTTATTTCCCCATCAGTCTCCTTTGCCACACAAAATACTGCTTCATCACAGGCAATTAATTGATGAAACCATAGTATATAGACTCATTCACAGGCAGTGCTTGGTTTGTTCACTTTTTATTTAACAACTGAGTTTCTCCTCTTTCCATCAACTAGGACAATGGAAAATTTGCTTACAAAGAAACATGCCTCATACTTTACATTAACATTTGCATGATTGGATTGCGGAAGAAATGGTGAAATACATTTCTGTGCAGAACATACTGGTTTCTGCTTTTTGCAGCATTTATGGAGATGTCAGTTTTAGTTTCATATCTTCATTTGTATTTTGTGGGTTTATCTTCAAAAAGATAAAGCACTGATCTTCAGAGAAAGCGCTTAACTATTGGAACTGTCCCACAACTATTCTGTGAATGGTTAACTTTTTAAATGTAAGCACAGATACCAGATGGCACAAGGAAAAAGAATCAAGTTGTTTCATTGTTCAGCGATAAGGATTTTTCCATCTGCTGGTTCAATACTAACTTAGTTTACATTCACTTACAGCCAACACAATTAAAACTCTACTTTGAAGTGAAATCTTCCAGAAATAGAAGAAAATGTCTGAGTGGGTATACCATGAAGAATTTCCCCTTATGCAGACAGACTATTCCCACTGCCTCATACATACAAACACTTAGAGCCCTTTTGTAGGTGGGAGAGCCATGTGATAAATTGCACAATAGGGTGATAAATTACAGAGCCATGTGATAAATGAATTTGTCATGTACCTTTGACTGCCTTACCTGCCCTCTACCCACTAATCTATCTCCTGGGACTTTCTTTAGCATCCAAAGCCCTGAACAGCTTCAGATATATGCCATCTAAATTTTAAATCAGCTAGACAGTAAAAAAAGACCTCTTACTTCTTACATTCAGAAAAATGAAACAAATCAACCAAGATCCACTGAGGATGATGTTAACTTCTGAGGCTGTGACAAATTTTCTTAGACAAAAAAGTCCTCATTTTACAGTCAAATCTCATTTACAGAGATAAAAACGTGTACTCTTTTCACTTATCCACTCTATATGCCCATGTGCATGGTCCCAGACTCACGATGTTTCAAAGACAAACAGCTGATGGTGAAATTGGCCTGTACCCAGAAGAAATGCTACTGGAGGACAAGTACTCCTGGCTGCCTTCAGATTTCCATGATCAGCTGCCAATCTTTGTAAATGACCAACCAGGCTTTAAAAGGTAATATCTCACCTGGAACATTCTCATGTAAATATGTAGCCCCAGATTACCTCAAATTAAAAGCTGCTGTTCTCCTGTCTTTGCAGTGCTCTGTAAAAACCCTAATGCAGAGGAATGCTGAGATTTTCTTCAACAACTCTGGAGAGGGACTTTCCTAATAACACACCTGCCATCAGGGTTGCTCCAAAATTGGTATCTCATCATGTGCATATGCCACAGGGAGAATAAGAGCTATAGCCAAGGTCTTCCAAGGCCAGATTTCCTTCTCTGACATGACTGATCCATCAACAAAGGACATTGGATCTTTCTGAAAAGGTGATTGAGCTGGCACTAATGGCTACCCATATACATAACTGGGATTGCAACTATCTCAGCACCTGTCTATTTCCAGCATTGCCTTTCCTGCATGACCAGTTATGGACAATTAGATATGGGTAACTAGCAGCCCAGCAGGATTAATTCTAAATCAGCTGTGCTGCTGTATCACACAATTCCTGAGGCCTTGCTTTCCACGTCTTCATAGTATATTAATAATAGCTGGCTGAAACAGCTAATGAACATTAGCAAAATGCTTCACCTGTGGCAGGGCAATCTCCAGAATGCAAGATCTCTGATTTTTAATTCAGCTATTATCTCATTGCAGAAGGAATGAAAAGTGGGAAAGCAGCAAAACACACGGATTTTGTATGAAATGTGATTTGCTGATATCACTCGCCTTGTGGGCTAACTTTTCTAGATTCAGGAAACTCTGAAAAAAAGAAATTAAATCCAGAGGTGAAAGCTTAGGCAGAAACTGTTGTTGGTTTTTATTATTTGACCTTGCTTTAATGTTGCTGTATACCTGTCAGTTACTTATAGGTAACTGGCCATGAATAATTCTCTCTTTAACACAGACTTGGCATTTGGGATACAGTTCACTGAAAACTGCAGTGGTGTAACAGCAATTCATTCACTGTTCTTAAATCAAAGAGTCTTCCAAAAGTCTTATTTGCTGTACTAACAGTGCAGAAGAGACAGTTTAGCTGATGAACATTCAATAAATGCCCTTTAGTGAATATCTGATATAGAACCTCCCAGCTAATGATGTCAAAGTACTTTTTAAATGTTTTATAAAAATCTTGCAAATTTAGCCTGCATGAACCACTTCCTTCTGCATGTAAATTCACCAGCCCTACCATAGTGATAAGTAAGTCAAGGCAGAGCTCTTGAAGGTTTTCCTAAAGATCACACTGAAAGTCTGTAGCAGGAATCATTGATACTAAATCTCTTAAATCACATTCCCATTTTGCTTTTGGTTTTTTGGTTCTTTTTCATTGTAAGTCCATCCTTCTGTTGAGGAATAGGTAGAAAATAATCAGAGAACCAAAACAGCAGGTAATAATTTCAATGCCAACTTTATTTTAGTAGTGATTTTGTCCAACTTCCTGACAAGCCAAAGAATAAGGATCTTGAAACCATTCCTTCTAATTTAAAAATAAAGACTTAGAATAAGGTATTGGGCTTAATTCCCAGTGTAAAAGTAGGGCTGTGTGTCAGTGAAGTCTGCATTATGCCAGGAGTTTCTCAGAGAAATATGAATCAATGGAGCAATTTCTTACAACTTAAAAATGAATGATGAACAAAGCAATTTGATCAAAAAACTTTTGCACAACATTGGTTCATCTCATCTTTTCTTAGGCTTTGATATGAAGAAGAAACAAAGGATTTTAGCCATTTTTGATGGAAACATGGAGTACCACTTGTTTCTGTGCAAGGTTTCTGTGTTGATAGGGGTGAAATAAGAAATCTGCAAGCAAAGGATTTGGGGTGACAACGAAACTTTCTAAAATTATTTTATAGAAGTCTTTAGCTTGCAACTCTGATCACCTATTATGTCCTACGCTAGTGTGCTAGTTTTTTTCCTAAGCACACAATGCTAGCATGTTGAATCACTTTTCAAATCACAGGAAAAGATTATTCAACACTTGCAATAGCAACAACACAAAGGTCCTCAAACCCAAACCCTACTACTTATTTTCATATGTGATATTCTTTACCAGTTTAATAAGAAGTTAATTGTCATGATCCTATCAAAAAACTCTCCATAGCTAGAGTCTATTCAGTTGTCTGCTTCCCTGAATTCATTCATCATGCCAAGTCACCCTATTACATTCCTTAACTTCATTGTGTACCACAGGAGCCATTTTCTAAGGGAGACAAGCATTTGAAAGAAGCAGCACTGCAAGAAAAAGAATACTTTTTCTTCCTCAATCTCTGATAGCACCTACATTCTGTCAATACGTAGCATTATTTATACATGCATAATGTACAAAAATTAATGCTAAATTGATTAGGGGAAAAAAGCTCATTTACTAGCCAAAGCCCAGATAAAATACTACCTGCGTTAAAAAAATGAATCAGTTCAGTTTGATTCTCATTTTGTTTGCACTGAATTTGTGTACATAGAATACAATTAGCAATTCCATATTTATGCTTTAAAATATAGTTGATTCTGTTCAAAAAGAATTTAAAGACCATTTATAGTGAGTTAAAACTAATGAGGGACAAATTAAGAAAACCAACTTTTTGGCAAAGCTAAATTGCTCAAAGTAAATAAAGTACTTAGTGAAGTAAGTGGGAAAATTACACTAAATGATTAAGTGTTGAATCACCATCCTATTTATCTCACACTGCCATTTTTAAAAATAACTTTCAGCATGCATATCTGCTATCACTCTTACTGTAGGAACACTGTGGCATATATTTTTTGAAACACATTCTTTCTATTCAGCAGACAAGAAATGTCAGTGTTGATCATAGTTTTGATCCATCTATGAGACTACAGTTCTCTTCCACACAAAGGCCAATAACTGGTGTAGTCTCACAATAACTAAAACACTTCTGAGTGTTCCTAGCAAAGTACTGTGAACTCTCAATGTATTATCTCTTCTGGACATATTGTAAGATACGGACTTGAAAGGGCTTACTCGACCACCCCTTTTCTATAATAAGCTAAAGTCAATCCATCATCCCACTTCATCTTACAAAATTGATTTTTTTATAAAGAACAAGGATCCTCCTTTTTTTTCACCTGAGAGCTTGTCCTATAATACATGTAATCATTATTTATAGAATATCAGATTAATGTAGCCTGAAACCACTGATCCTAAGGGGGGATTAAAAATGCTAAATTATCTTCAGTTTATATTTTCCAACACCACCACGGCAATAATATTTTTTGTCAGTAATGCCATAGAGTTAAGTCTGTAGGGAAACTGGGTTCAGTATCTGGTCTTTTGCCTAGTCCCTAAATGGAGAGAATGATCCATACATCTTGGGCATGAGTCCCTTAGGCCAGTTAGTTTATTTTAGACACAGTCCCTTTAGAAAGACCTAACACGCTGGATCATGTTCTATTAACACAAATGCTTCTGACTTCATGCATTTCACATTCACCCATGCAAGAGTTTTTGGAAAGGAAACATTGCAGTCTCACCTAAGAAGGATCTATCACTCCTGAGCACAAGAGAGAGGATTACAGAGCAAATGCAAATTAGAATAAAATTCCCTGTGGATAATTCTTGAAAGTTTTGTGTCTGCTATGGTTCATTCAGGAATATAGATCATCCTACATTCTGCTTAAGAAAAAAATTGTATGTTCAATGAACTAGACAATTTTTCATCTGTAAACGTAAATTATTTAAAATCTGATATTCAAAGAAAGAAATTCAGTGCTTTTTTAATGAAAATTTTTTCCTTTTTAGCCAGGTATCTCCAAAAGTTTAATGGTAGCTAATAGGGATAAAGAGCTGTGTAAGAATCTGTTTAGCAAAAAGTCAACAAAAGTTTGAGCAATGTTATTACTGTGCAAAAAAAGGACAGTGAATTGAGTACGTTTCCTATCACGGATGCTGACATTAACTAGGAAATAAATCATCTCCTCTGCTACTTCCTCAAAGAAAAGAAATTTAGAAGAAGCTGTTTGCATGGAAGGAAGAGTGTTTGCCAAGAAGATAAATTATTATGCGTAGTACATCAGAAGAAATAGTTTATTCCAAATTCATTCCAGGGGTAGCTCTATCACCTACTAAGGTATAAGGAATCTTACCAAGAATGTGTAAAACCTGCTCACTGTTAATATTTTTATTAACAGTGTTATTTTTTTAATTTTAATTTTATTAATAGTGTGTACACTATTAGTATTTTTCATATAAAATAATTAGTTCTGTGTGGAAACGTTTACACTTAACAGCTGACTATGAATTTTCCTGCTGCATAAGATTCAAAATCACATACCTTAACCCCACACATGCACTGTTGATAAGTTTGGTTCTATAGGCACTTGCAGTTTCATGTTTTTCCTTTGTATAAATTACTTCTTGACACTACCTGAAAACAAATGTAAAACAGCTTTTAAAGTTTTGCAATAGTGCGATGAAAGAGCAAGGCTATTGCCAGCCTTATAAAATGCTTTGTCATTACAGTTGGCACTATCTAGGCGTTTTTCAGTTTCATTTGATTTCCAGGGATCTTGTATGATTTTATGTCTGCTTGTTTGGTTATGCTTTAGTTGTAAAAAACCAACCAAATGGAACAAAATATTCCACAAACAGTGTAAATGGCTACAAAGTACACCAAAGGCAACTCCTTTTGTATATTAAAGTTCCTTGCTTCTCTTACCGCTGTATCTCTTGCCTCTTTTTAGGTTTAGCAAATTATAATATATAACCATGACAACTTGTGTAGAAATTTTTCATGATCTCCGGAATTATTTAATCTAGAGTAAATGCTGTCTATGCATTACAGTGACCCAGACTTGAATCAGTAAAGACCAGCATGGAACTTTGACTTAGCAGCACGTATTGCACAGATATAATTTTGGAAAAGTCACTGAGGAGCCTGTTTGCATTCTGTTGGCTAGAAAGGTAATGTCAGCTTTACTATCCCTCTGAAAGATTTCTTAATTAAAAACACTCTATCTCAGAAGCACAGAATGCTTTCAATTTACTACCTGGTGCCTGATACATGAAATAGAGCCATGCTCTCACAGAAACACAAGGACCCCAGTCACCCAACAGGAGGGAGGGGGAAGAACAGCAAATCGTAAAAAAAAGCATTTAATAATTAACCAAAATAGCTCATTTCACACACATAGTCAAAACAAGTAAGGAAGAACAAAGCAGAGTTTTGAACTCTTGTAATGTTACTCCCTCAAGAATTAAATTACTATTTTTCAAAGGAGAATTAAATCAGCATTTTTCTAGCTATGGAAAGAAACAAAGCAAAACATGGTATGCCCATTTTTGGTTAAATCTCTGCTGGAGTTAGAGCAACGTCAGGGTTTGTACCCTGGTCCAGGCTAGGATTCGATTTCCCAATGCACTTAATCAGACACAAAACATTAAGCATGTGAATGGCCCCATTGAACTCAATGGAAGTATTCATAAGCTTTAAGTTATGTACATACTTAAGTGCTTTGTAGGTAGAAGCCTAAGGTCCTGCTTCTGTGTTAGGCACTCTGTAGAAGAGAAGTGCTGAGGGACAAATTTGGTATTATAAAGCTCCTCTTGTGCAATTGAGAAGCTTGCTTGACTGGCAAAATCTATTGACTCTATTGAGGACAATATAGTTTTCCCCAAAAAAATCTTTGACTGTTGCATAAACACTCTCCAAATGTCAGAGTTTCATTGTTATGCTAAAGGTAAGGTTTTGTTTTCTGACAAGAGAAATTAAATAAATTTAAATATGTAAGTAAAATAAAAGGTAATAAAGTCAATTAAAATTAACTATAAAAACAAAATTAAATGTTAATGGCCTAGAAAACATATATACAAAACTGAGTTCAAATCTCAGGAATTTCCAGATACGTTCAAAACCCATAACTAATTATTTATAATAGCTTTAGGAGTTTAGGGGTTTTTTTATTTCATGCGTATTTAAAGTGACATGTACCTAGAAAACATACTTTGATCTGTAATTGTCGTGTATGAAGATAGACCTACGGGGTGAAGGTATAAGGCATCTTGTATCTTCTGTTGACTAAATGAGAAAGGCAACGGTACATGCCCACCAAAACAGCCAAACATTCAGAAACTGTTAAGAAAACAGTATAATGAATTAGTCTTCATAGAGGCACAAAATAAAGCCCAGTGCATCCCAATGAATTTATTATTTTCACAAAAGACTTCTGGCAGAGTGACTGTAGCGAGGTGGGCAGTGGTCATGGAAACAATCACTCTGACACTGCTCATTTTCATAGAAATACAAAGGACTTTCTGCTTTATGCTGTGCCTTTCACTCCTCCTGCAAAGGGAGATCTGAGACCTGAGCTGAGTGACAGAAAGTATATGCTATCATATTTCTTTATGGTGAATGGGTCAATAAATCTCAGGTACCCCACCTTTCCTTCTTGGAATCCCTCTAGCCATATTAATGGGTGTTCATTTTTCTCTTGGTATTATTGTGACTAGGTCCCTAAGCAATGCAGTAACTAATTCCTTCAAAGCTTCAATACTGAACTGTAATCGGAGGAAAAAAAGTGTATTTTTTACATACACGTGTGGTCTAAAAATATTCAGCATGTCAGCATAGACAGCACCAGACACTGTATTCTACTTAAAGCTCAACCTATTACACACCACAAGAACTGTTGACAGGAAATCTATGACTTAAGATCCAGCACAGAAAACATTAATGCAAACAGCTAGTGCCCAAAGGACCTGGCATTTATTGCTCTTTCTAATGGAAGCCCAAGTTTTGTACAACAAAGGTCAGGGTGGAGGAATTAACTTCTCTCACATATTCAGGTAAACTGTCTATCATACCTCAAATAAGCAACTTTAAATATATAAAAACCTTAATTAATTGTAAAATAACCATCTGCCTCTTTCTTTGTTACTGCATACTTCCATCTGCATATCACAACTACATGCAGTTAAGAATAAAACAAATAAAACCACCAGTCTTTTTGTAAAGTTCAAAATGCAGAATCGTCGTCCACACCAAAGATGCTGTAAAAGCTTTCTTTTTCTTACTATATCTATTGTTTGATTAGTTAGAAGTTATACCATAATCTCACACACACTCTGCAATTAATGCTATTTTCAGGTCATGGATGTGACAAGACATTTTTTCTCCGCAGAAAACCATAGAGGAAGCTGAATCTCATGGCTAGAGACAGTGTCCAAGAGTCAGGACTTCTGATATGCATACCTGTGAGTGCCCTTGCCCTCCTCTGCTCCCAGTTTACCAACCTGAAAAATGATTGTAAAAATACAGCAAATGGCTATATTAGGTTAATGTCTTCGAAGTAGTGCTATGAAGTGTCTTTGAATGAAAGGTCACTAATAGAACAAATGTAATAGATATTCTTCTGAACAGGAGCATGATTTCACTTGTTTAGGCATAAACCAATCATTTAAATCATACAAAGTACCAATAAACAATACAGCTAATTTTTAATCTACTGTAAAAAGGCAAGATGCAGGAATAACATGTTCAGGGAAAAAAAGTGAAATCAGAAGAATAAGGGAGCCTGAAAGCTCCAATTATCGCCTAGTTTCCATTTTCATTTTCTGCAGAACTATTTTGTGAGTCCCCAGGAAGTATTTAATCATCAGTTGTGAGTGATGTCACTCCATTTATGTGTCATCTGCTGTATCAGTACGAGGGCATATGCACTGGGGATGTACAACATCTCCCATAGGGTCAGATGAAAAGAAAAATTTTCTCTCGTATTATCTGTTTGAATGATGTAAAGCAGGTCATGTTCTTCAAAGATGTCTTCTGTATAATTCAAAGCAAAAGGAAGAGTTCAAATTGAATCTTTAATAGAAACTGTGTTTTAAAGAGACCCCCTGTCTAAAAAGATTGGTATTCACGAGGCTTTCAAATGTATTTTGATATCAGCTCACCTCAGTATTGACACTGTTTTGACTGCTGCAGAAAAAAAGAACTACTTGCAGTATTTCAGCTAGATTTTGACACATTTGACTGTGATTGGAGTTTTAAAGAGAAAGAAAAATACTGGAGAGTTAAAAGCATGCTCTTTTCTTTTTGCCTCCCCTCTATATACACTGCTGACTCACAGCTTTTCTCGTGGTAACATAGCTTATTAAAAGAAGAGGAAAGATCTACAATGGAAATGAGAGTGGCTGCAACACAAATAACTGTGGAACAGTGCAAAAGGAGATTCAAATGCCAGGCTTGGGTTTACAGCACAGTATCGGATTCCTTCTACTCTGTAGGGTCTTAGCAGAGCTGAATTCTTAGTAGAGCTATATGGAAGTCTGCAGTACTGAGCAAAGAGTGTCCTGTATTTAATGCTGGCATTTTTATCTTTCATTCAGAAACTGCAGTAGGTAGCCATTTTTTGAAAGCAAGGTCCAGTGCAATACAATACAGAGACTGTCTTGAACTGACATCCCTGAAGTTGTATCAATCAGGTGAGAAAGCTTGAAGAAACAGAAAATAGAAGTGCACTCCCTTCAGAAGCAGGATACCTTTATGTATATACAGTAGAAGAAACTAAACTAAATTGGTGTATATACTTTTTTTGAATCTGTTTCCAAAATTCTCAAGCTTAAAACATGGATTTGTTACCGAATTTTACATACTCTGTGGGATCAACTCTTCAGAGACTGCTGAGTGCTCTGAAAATCTCTCTGGAAAATCAGGAATTTTAAGGTGCCAGCAGACATCAGCAACGTGAAAAATGTATCTGTATCTGTATCTGTATGTATATGTATCTGTAAAAACATACAGGTATGTATCTGAAAAACATACATATCTGCCCATACATATACATATATACAGTATTTTATGCACACAAATACATAGTTACTGAAATTGATACATGCTTAAGACCACTATTGTATTGTTTTCCATGGGAAGTCAGCAAAAGTAGTTAACTAATAAATGCTGGTATTTTACAACTACCTGCAAGAAGCAAGTACTAGTGACAACTAATCTCTGCTAATCAAAAAACACATTACAGAGTGTTTTCAAAGTATTTCTCCAATTTTAGACATAAGAACTTTTCTAATTTTTAATAAAAAGTTCTAATTATATGGGCAGATATACATTTTCTACCACTTTATAAGAAAACACACCTGCAGATTTTTTTCAAATGTACATAAAAATCAATGGAATCAATAGTCTGGACATTCAACACCACTAAATGAGCAATACAGTAAAAACTAGCACCAGGACAAAAGGTAGAAGGAAATTGTTGCTTGTCATTGTGGGGAAAAAGAAAATGTGTGTTCACTCAAAGTCATTAGGAGATTATTACACTTTACCTAAGAACGATTCTACAGAGGAATATTTGCAGTAATACTTGTCCTGCCAAAAGTGACCTCTTAGGTTTGTGCACATCCCCACAAAACTACAATTTTGTACAAGACCTGTCCATCTGGCCCGATATCCATCTCTGATGGTAGCTCATAACACCATATGCTACAAGAAAAGGTGTCATAGCCCTGCAGTAGGCAGATGTGGGATAATCTGTTTCCCCAGATATACAGTTATAGACCCAGAAGGGCGAACGCTACAAGAATATCTTACATAAATAATCAATTTAAAATTCAAACTTTGGGAGACTACATGTTTTCCATTTGAATTCTGAACCTTTGCTTCTCTTCTTGTAACATTGCTAGAAACAACATTGCCTGATTTTGCAGTATTGGAAAATGTCATTGTATAAAGCCATGGTGAGGCAGCTACTTCACTTTTTTCTTCTGTGCTTGCTTTGACAACCCCCGCAGACCATAAAGAGCAATGGTTTAAGATGACTTGTACACCAACATGTAGAAGACTAGTATTTTTTCTCTCCGTTCTCTGTCCATTTTTTTCTTTCTATTTGAAATTCACCACAATTTATAATCTTCTTTTTCTGTGTGTATTCAGCAATTATCTACTGAAGGGAATTACTGAGTCCATTCCCCTTGTTCCATTTCAAACACCTGCTTTAGTATACAAAAGCCCTTCCTAATCAAGGAAAATAATACTGTAAAGCTATGCAGTTTGATTTTTTGCAACTTTCTTCACACTTTAATAGCATAATTCAATAGCATTCTGCAATGCAAAAGAAGAGAGAAGACACCATAAGTTTCGGACTATCTTGAAAATTATTATTTTTATTAATTTTTGTTAATATAAAAATAACCCTACTAAATAAACCCAAGCCAACATTGTTCCAATAATGAAACTCGTTAATTCACACTACTATAAAGATGAATTCTACATCATTACTAAGACTTTATTGCTGATGTCATTCAGAATATACTAATCCAGCTTTAATATGACCGAGCTGAGTTTTCCCTCTTGTCCTGACTTAAAAATAAACCCTCTACTTTTGTAATATGCATAACAAAGACTGGGGTGGGAAGTGCATCCATTACACAAAACATAAAAATCATCTGCTGACTTAAAGTGGTTGTGCCGAGAAGCAACAAGGTAGTCCCAGACCATTTGCCTCTCAGCCACTCTGCTATCAAATGGTCAATTCACTCTAAAAATGGATCCTGATTTTTGCGGTCCAGAAACATATCCTCTCGCAAATTTAATGAAGGAAACATGTTATAAGCACCGTTTGTGTTTTCTGGGGGGGAAAAAAAAAAAAAAAAAAACAACAGCCAGGAAATTCTAACAGTTCTTGACCCAAAATGGGCTTAAAAAAGAGAGGTAAGGAAAAGCAAATAGCCTTGCATGGACAGAAAATTTATCTCGTGTCACTTTATAGGTGATACACATTATAGTAACTATGCTGTCAAGAGATTATTGAATATTCCTGAGGTAATAATGAACTAAGACATTAGTAAATCATTAAGTTATCAATTTATACTACTGTGATCTCAAAAAGATCTTGTTAAGAGACACAAAGTAATCCCTGTTACTACAATATAAGACAGTATGTAATTCTCGTTTTACAGAGAATTTGCCATCTAGTTACTATAAAAAAAAATTGCTTGTGGAATTCAATAGAAACAGAGCAAACAGCAATATGAACAAGGTAAAAGAAAGAAGTAGTGTGAAAGCACAGGCATTTTGTAGAAGATAGTCAAATATAAGAAAAGTATGTTAAAAATTGCCACATTGCTTATTCCTAGAAAAAAAATTTCATTATTTCAGTATCTTCTTCTCCTTTAAGGGGGTGCCACTGAGCAGGGGAAAAAAGTATATTTTAGAATTAAAAGTGCATTTGTATGAAAGAATGAATCATGACAAGTCTCCCATGAAAATGAAAATCCACTAGCCAGAATTTGCCCCATACACTCCACAGGCTTCACAGGAAATCAATAACTCTACCTGACAATTGTGTTTTGCATTTACTGATGCAATGAAGAGTGAATATTTTGGCCCTTTGTCTCAGTTGTACTGAGTTGTATTAAGAATACAACTTGTACTGAGTTTATGAAGAATTTCCCTAATTCTCAGGAAAACTGCAGGAGCAGAATAGACAAAAACTAAGAGGACTTCTAGCAAAAATGATAGCAAAGGACAATCCCTTTTCTAGCAAGCAACATGCATAAATTATTTTTCTTTGGCCCCTTCCGAAGAAAGTTGTGTGTTTTCACCTCCTTCTTCCCACCCCTATTTGAATATTCCAGTTTTTCAGGGTTATTAACATATTTGCTCTTCTTTACCCCTTTCCCAGACTCTAAGCACCTTTTACTTCCTGTTTCTTTCTTAGAGGGAATAAGGTGGGAGGGAAAGGAATTAATTTCTCAATTTCTGGGATGCTATAACAGAAGAAATGTTACTCTTTGCTAAGTTACAAGGAGTAAAATTTAACAATACAATCTCTTAAAAGACAATGTTGCTACGAGAAACACGATTGAATTTTTTCAAAATAGGTATATTTCAGTTGCTCATGTTTATAGAATTTGGACTAACATATGGGCTTAAAACCTGTCAAAGGAAGTATTTTCTTTTTATATTTTAACTTCAGGGTAAATGAGGCAAGCAGTTTCCAAGTAGTAAGAAACTGAAAGTCATATGTATTTGCTCTGTTTCGACATAAAAATTCCTCTGCCCAGAAAACTAAGATTTTCTTAGAATAGTGTGGGGTCTTCTTTAATAAACAAATATATTTTAGGACTTTTGTCATAGAATCGTATATTATCTTGAGTTGGAAGGGACCCATAAGGATCACTGAGTCCTTTTGAATTTAATTCAGTGAGTTGTGGGTGTTTTATTTCTCATTTCCTGGTTGCACTACAAACTTTTCTCTATGACCATAAAGTCTAGAAACTTAAGGCAACAGAAAAAGGGAAGCTGCGATTTTCAGACATCCACTTCTTTCCACATACTTTGGATAAATCACAACACTCAAAAGTTCTAAGACATCTGCTGATGTTGTAAGTTTTGGTGGTGTTGCCACATCCCCTGATGTTGTTCCCTCTGCTCCTTTCTACCATGAATTAGTTAATACACATGATGTCTTCCAGGCTGCTGACTTTGGAGAGAAAACAGTGACCCCTACTTTATTCTTGCACTCCACATATCCTACCAAGGTCCGTGCTTCTAGTGTGCCCATAAACAACTAGCACGAATTTAAACATCCTTAATGGTATATAGAAATAAAATAAATCTTACAGCCATTCTATCCTTTTTAACTAAATATAGCTGAAATTTGACAGGGAAAATACTTTTCCTTGGTCCTTCTGTGGCTGCGGTTTCTCTTTGTACTTGAGGCCCATCTGCTGAAAAGAAGTATTTTCAAAAGTTTGAATGAAAATGAAATCTGTTTGAGTGAAAATATAACTTGGGTGAAATTATAAACCTTCTTTGACCATACATGGGACAAGAACCTTGGGGTATAAATGGCACAGCTATGGGAAAACACCCAACTCATGCCTTTTTAGTCAGCATGAGCATCTTGAGCACAAATGAGACTGTACAGAAGAGCGTTGTCTCCCTTGGTTTCATAAATTGTAGGCGAATCTGTTGCTTCACAGTTTAAACTGGACCAGGCTATATGGAAGGATTTTGATATTTTTTCCCAGGTGCTATTGAAAGGGCAGCTTCCCCTGCTCAGCATTTTTCATGGTTTTGCAGTTAAACCACTTCCCATCACTTCATGCTGGTACCAGCTCCATTTTTTTTTTCTAGCTGAAAGACTGTTTAGGATAGTGCCTCTTTTTGTTGGGTCAGGAGAGAAACACAAATAACGTGGTCAGATAAGAATTACACCCACAATCATCTGTAACGCAAGGAAATCCCATCTCTGCAGTGGAAAAGTGCTGGTTGCTCCCTGTGGCTTACTGGTACCCAGTCTGAAGAGTACCTTCTCTGGCAGGCCCTCTGCCCTCTGCCCTCACAGGATAAGTGAGACAAATAGAGCTGCTCTTTGGGCAGCAGAAACTGGAAATTGAAAGGCAAGAGGCAAAGGGGCTGGATTTGTAGGAAGCTTTACAGTCTCCTACAGCTATAGTTTATTACACTAAATAATTGCTTCTGAGAAGAAAAAAGGACCCATTTACACAGCCTTCATCACAGCATAAGGAGGATTTTAGTACTTTCTCTCGTACGGAGGAGCCCCATTGCCCTCTTGCACCCAATATAATATCATTTTATTTTCACCTGGTTAAAAGGATGCATTGTTTTATATAAAACATAAAAAAGCATGACCACAAGTGAGAAAAGAGGAATGGCTAGGGGAAGTAGTTCTGGATAACCAAGCATAATTATTCCCAGGCACACCATGGAGAGCATTGTCTTGCATTAGCTCTGAGAAAGCACTGCATTGAAAATACTCTGTCTCTTTACCATTCATAGATTCTGCTCTGGTTCCCAAAGTGAAAAAACTAAAGGACACAGGCAGTCAAAAATGAGAGGAAACTATAAACTTTCCAAATTCTAAAAAAAAATGTGTGTGGCTTTTACATGTGTTTGTTACACTCTTCAGAGAGATCATTCCAGCTTAAAATTATTCATTGCTGATATTAATTTTGCTTCAGGCCCCCAAAATAGATAAAGTCACCTATCTATAGGAATCTACAGAGCAAGAAAAATTTACAAGCACATTGTTTTACAAATGCACTATTCCATCTATCAGCTTCAGAAAAATGATCTTATTACATTCAAGATTAGAAATGTTTTGGTCATTTACAGTGAAATGCATGATTTCCATACAAACTCCACCTCTAAATATTGTCACCCTCAACTCAAGGGCTTTAGGCTGTCAGTGTTTCTTTTTACTCCAAAGAAAAATTTGGGCTTTCAGAGACCATGACAAACCCACCATTTGGATTGAATTACCCACAAAAAGAATCCTGGTATTAAACATTAGAGCTACACTATTTTCTTTTAGTCTTATGACAGACAATAGATATCTTATTTGATTTCAAATCACAGTCAGAGGATCAGTGACATGAGAAAAATCACTACAAGCAAATTGAGGAGAAATGCATGCATTTCATAATGAGATGACACATTGCTCCTTAAGCCAACACCTAAATACACTGAGAGGTTTTACAGAAGAAATAAACAAGATGGAACACTTGGAGAACTTTACCAGCAGATCAGCATAGTTGTTTTTTTACTTGATGGGGGTTTCTTACTACTTTCATTAAAGTCATTACTAGTGACTTTTGGAGCTTAGTTTCATTGCATAGTTCAGCTATGATAAGTTTGCTATCAAGATCAACACCAGTGACAAAACAGAAAGAAATCAGAATAGAGAAAAAATAGGTTGGACAAGGTTTAAATAAATTGTGTTTACAAATTCACTGGTCCCAATGAAGAGAATATTTTCAGGTTATTTAGTGATTTAGTGATTTTTAAGAAACCATGGAGGCCAAGTAAGGTTTCAAAGGGTTAAGAAAGGACATATAAAGTGCCTATCATTATTAATGGGTGTAAGATGGAAAGGCAAGCTAGGAAATTTCAGTTTTACTTTCATTCCTGGAAAATGTTTGAAAGAAATAATCAAACATAAACTTGACTTCAAACAAAGCAACTAGAAGAAAACAAAGATATGAATAACGCCCAGTATGCATTTGCTGAAAACAAATTTTCTCAAATCAGCCTAATTTTCCTCTGTGATAGAGGAGTATGCCTCATAGATAGAGGAGAACATATAGGTGTTAGTTGTTAACTTCACTAAAACTCTTGACACGAGACTTTTTTAGGAACAAGCAAGAAAATCATAGTTAATATGAAACTACTACAGGATCAAGTAAAACTTTTAGGCAAACTGGAGATAGTAGGTGAAGAAGATAGTTATCGATGGTGCACTATCAAATGTGAAGGAAGAATTGAATGTTCTGCAGGTGTATGTTTGATATTATTCAATTTTTTAATTAAAATGTGCTTATTAAATTCATTGAGCTCAGAAATACACACACAGTGAACAAAACAGAACTAGAAATTAAAACAGTCTTGAAAAATTGGAGAACATATCTGATGGAATAGCACTAACGTGAAGTTTACACCCGGACAAGAATAATCAGTCCTGAAGCTGCCAGATACAGAAGAACTGATTAAGCAGATCTGCTGAAGAAGATACAGAAGTTATAGTAAATTGAACAACAGGTCAACAACAATGTGCTGTTTCAAAAAAGGTAAATATTAAAGGACGATATATAGAAAGAGGAGAGTTAACAGTAGTACGTGTAAAGCGATCTTTCCACTCTACTCAGAAATGGAAGGGTCTCAGCTAGAGCACAACAGAAGATGTTTATCAAATGGAGATGATCCAGAGAAAACTCATGGCAGTTCTAGAAAACAAGAAGTAGGTGAAAAATGTGAAGGAAGTAGAAAAGTTTGGTTTATAGAAGCGAAAAGGAGACGTATACATTTCTTAATGAAAATATACTAAATGTAGCTGTCAGAGAAACAAAGGAAACAGAACTGCTCTCTTCTATTATGGATACAAGAAGTAATGGGCTTGGATTGCAATGGAACATTAAAGTCTGATGTCAGGAAAAACTTTTAGTGATAAGACGTATTAAAGCACAGGGCTAGGTGGTCTGGGGGATCTGCAACCTACACCAGCAGGGTTGTAGGATCCTGCCTTGGATCTGCCTTGCAGAAAAAGAAGAAGTAAAGCACCTCTTAAGGTCTTTTCTAAAACTATTTTTCTGATACTATGATGAAATACACATGAAAGCTTCAGCAGCAGATATACCTCAAGTAATAGGCACAAGCAATTCTAAACAGTTATGTCACTGGAGTTCTCCTACTGAATGATGTGCTTTTGTGCACACAGCGCAAACAGTGGGTTGGGGAGCCTCTGATGATTTTAGGCTGCAAGCCAACCTACATACTCTGGAGCCATATCCTTTACCATCACAAAAAGAGTGGCGAAGACCTGAGCTGATAACCATTCTCACAGAGATGTTGAAACGGCCATGACTCAAACCACCCATACCAAAATCTTATGACACAAAAAAACCAGATATACCTTACTGGCTGAGATTACCTTCATCTGTATTCATCTGGACATGTTCCTGGGAGGAACAGCAAACAGTCCCACACTGGTAATGGCTGATGATAAAATGTCTATTCTCATACTGCTGGATTTGCCAACTCCCTTAAATGCAGTTGCTTGTGAGGTACTATTGGCTTAGTTGAAAGCCCTACTAGCAGTTAACATAACTTCCTTTCAGTAACTTTATTCTTGTCTCTCCACAGCCTTTTGTCCAATTGCTTTTTCACCCTGAAGGTCAGTATCATCTACCTGAGGATGTATAGGATACCATACTGTCCATCTCCAAGTCTGTAAGGTCAGTACTATTGCTAATGGGAAAAAAAAGAAAAAAAAGACAAACAAACAATGGGAAAAGACCCAAAGTGATAAGAAACTGAAAAAATCCTCAGTCTCTGCAAATGTCCATTCGTCTGGGACACAATGGGGTTATCATTGCCTCGTATATTCTTCATTGTCTACTATTAGCCTGAATAGGAGGAGATCCTTAACAAGACTTAGGAAGCAACTTTTTTCCTAATAGCTAAGTTGTTACAGTAAAACAACACTTTAAATATCACTACTTAATTGGCAAAGTGCCCTAAAAGCACCATTATCTGCATCAGGACCCAATGTACTAGGTGCTGGACACAGAAACACATAGGAGAAAATCCCTGGTTTCATTACAGTCTGTACACATTTAACACTTTCCACCCAAAGGTGAACATGCACTTTATAAATAAAACTGGACTTAAAAAAAACCCTGCATAGTCTGTATAGCAAAGGAATAAAAATGTCATTCAGAGATGGTCTGGTGATTCAATAGGTAGGCACCACTCACTACTTGCTTACAGCTTGTTGGTTTCTTTCAAGACGCAGCTCCTGCAGTCCTTCAGTATGGGCAAATCTCATTTCACTAAGTTAAGTCTCTGACTTTCATGTTTGTGAAAGAAAATCTGAAAAAAAGTAGTAAGTCCTTCTTTCACAAGGACACCAGAGCTCAGGAGGCAGTAAAAAAGATTTCAGCCTTTTCTTTTACTTTAAATGTCATGATTTGTGTAGGTCTTAGGGTCAACAATATGTCAGATGGGAAATGTAAAGCACAGATTAGGAGCATTTGAAGCAAAAAAACCCAACAGAACACAGTCAAGCTTGGGATAGCACCAAGGTGTGAATTCTTCATCTTCTATTGCTTTCCTAGCAATTTACAGTCTCCTGGTCTCCTCTCTGCTGGGGAGAAAAATTGAAGCATATTGCTCCCTCCTCTTATCTCTTCTTCCAGCTACCACAGGCAAAGGCAATGCACCATGCAGAGCCATACTGACCCAGTATTTGCTTCTGAAGATGCTATGCCAGATATTTACCAAGAAAATTTACCAATTTAATTCAGACACCACCAGTGTACTACAGGCAGGTGCACTATGCAATTCATACTTGCTGCCAGCAACCTGTATCGCTGGGCACTGCACAAAGGGACAGGCCTGTGACCCCATCTCTTCCCTCCTTGTGTTTCAGAGAGGTTAATAGGAACAAGGAAGTAAAACGGCCTTAGCTGTGCTCGTCACTTCTGTGATACGGCTGTATATAAAGTACAAGGAATAAACTAGCGATTTCTAAACATATAACAGGCGTTGACACAATACTTTCAGGGAGGTGCCACAACCTTGCAAGTGTTGAGCCATCATATATCAAAAGAAAATCTAGAGCCTTTGAAGGTCAAAGGCCCAAGACATTGACTTTGTGACAAATGAACATTACCCAAAAACACTTGCTAACGATATGAGCAGACCAAACAGCAGCTTCAGGCCTTCAAGATCTCTACTACAGCTTTTAGATTATTGGATGGACCATGGAATACCATTATTTAAAATACTGCCTTACAAGTTTTAAGAACCAGAATTTATTCAAACGTTGCTAGGAGAAAAAACTGCAGATAGGTTATTTGTGGATGTCATTTGACCAGCTCTATCCCTAAGCAAGTTTTTGCCATTAAAATATCTATTGAGTGGTAAAGCTTCTATTCATTTTTCGTAAATGCTCAGCCAGCTGAAGCTACAGTTTCTGCAAATAAATTTGTTCCAAATATAGCTCAGTGTACAGTAGGAAACTGATTTATTTGTGATATTTGGATGCTTAGAACTGCTGGGACACCCAGGAGTGATGTTTCTATTTAGCTAACAACCGCTGGGCACTAGCAGCATTGAGCATTCCCTAGTCACAACCATTTGCATCAGTCTCAGCCAAATGTTTTAAGATACAAAACTATTATGGCATATCAATTATTAATTTTATTATGAGAATTTCATCAGTAATTTTAGGTACAGGGACTGGAAGGCTGAGTAGTTTGGGCACCTTCCTACAAGGAAAACATTCGAGTTTCCAAGCACCTTATTTTAGCTTGATCAGTGTTTTCTGCAATATTATAAAATGCCTGTGATGGTACTATTTTTATCAGGATTTTTACTTCTAAGTCTATTTGGTTTGATATATTCTTATGAGAGTCACTCTTCCTAGGAGGATGATAGTTTCTAGCCCAGGGATAACAATATCAATGCAGGGACAGCAACTTCAATTTTTATTGCAATGTCTGAGGAAAATTGTATTATTGATCATCCCAATCATTTGAATGTGACATCCTCTGCCCTCCACTCAAACCCAGCCACCCACACGCACTCTATGCCCTCAGCGCTGCTCAGCTTTCCCCACTCCCACACCTCACAGCCCCTCATTGTAGAGCAAAGCTCAGAGATCCTGTCCTGCTGAACAAGTTCATCTCAATGGTTCCGGAGTTCTTGTCTGGGGAACTGATTTCTTACCATCTCTGCTAGGCACAACTCTGTGCACAGGCCAACACATTGGTGGGTTAGCAGAGATGCCCTGCAAATGTGTGAGGAGAGATACAGCTCTTCCCACAGCAGACCAGCCCCCCTGGAGACACCTCCCATTCAGGCAGCCTAAGTCCCTCATCTCAGCCTAACCTACACTACTCAAGAAACACTTCAAACTGGCCAGACCCTATCCAGCTCAACTTCTCCATTTCTCTGCAAAAGCTAAGGGGAAAAGGAGACTCAGCAGCAAACAAACAACTTACATTTCAAGGGGAAATACAGCACTGGAGCTCTCTGTACACTGATGCTTAGCCCTGTTGTAGCTAAGGGAGCAGTAAATCCCTAATTATAGCATTTGTCTGGTGACCAATTAACCAGAAACACTGTTCAGCCAAGGCTAGATATCCAGCTTCATATCCAATAAAACAGTAAGTTGCATACTGGTGCAACATTTCATTTGCTTATAGTAAGAAGACAAAAAATCCAGCACTAAAAAGACTATCTGAGAAGCAGTCGATGTAAATTGGCAACAGGACATAAACTTGCATTCTTCACAGTAAAATATTTGTCCTGAAAGATCTTTGCCTTATCATTATTATGCCAGATTGCTGTCAAATATTCATTTCCCCATGTTCCCTTCAGTTTCTCTCAAGTCAGATGCCACAGTGAGTGTTGCATGACTGCAGTAACTTACATGAGTTTCTCTCTCCAGAAGGGTCATTGCTGACTTATCCTGAAGGGCTAATGAATCCTGACCCTCACCCTGGAGTCAGGGCTATGACATGGCCCCAGTGGTCCTCTTGCAGCGCTCCATTAACACCAGTGGGGCATGCGGCTAGCTGCTCTGGTTTTCAGACAAGGTTTGGGGTCCCAGTGTATTGGTAGTGCTACATTTCTATTTCAAGTCCCATGATAGCTGATGCTTTTTTTATTAGCCGGTCCATGCCATTGTGTAATTATATGAGAATCTCTGCTTTTGATTTCAAAAAGGCAAACTTTTAACCTTCCGGACTGTGAGGAAAACTTGAACATGTTTCTCAAGCGCATCCTAATAGCTCAGAAGCAGGAAGGCTACATTATGCAATCAATTAAGAAAAGAGGCTGACTGCAGTTTGGGGCTTTATGAAAGACAGCAGTGTACAGAAAATGGGGAAGAGATAAAACCACCATTTCAAATGCATGTCCATGGTTTTTTAACAGAGCTAAACCAGGGATGTGCCAACGTATCCCCTGTCATCTTGGCTCCTTACAGACATCATTATCATGTCATCTAAAAGAGATTTGCAATGACTTGCAGACTGCAAGTCCTCTTGCTACAGGTTTTGTCCCGTTGTTTCTTTTACATTCCTCATGACAACCGTATTGGAAGAAGTTTCAGCAGAAGATGTCGCGATAAGGCTAATACCTGTGCATGCCCTCTTTGCCTCTGTGCTTCAGCATGCTCAAGGGGTCTTTTACAGTTGATTCTGCTAAACAGCTGTCCTGCTTTATTTGATACTTGTGTTTAAATATAGCACACATTATCACAACAAATAATTACAGATATTTTGCACAATCATGTGCAGTACATAAGCAAAATTATGTAGTTATGGACAATAATTAAATTAAATTATCAATGACAATTTCTTAGTCTAAGCTAAGCCTATGAAATAAGAATTACTATCTCTAGATTTTGTTTAAAAAACTAAAATATTTTCTATAACAAATAAGGGAGGGGAGAACATCTCCTTTCAATTAAAGGAGTGTAACAGTATCTCCATGACTAGCTCCTATTGTAATTAAAATTTTGCAGTTCCCAATTTTAAGAAATACCAGCAGTTAAATCTATCCTGTGAAGAATGGGAGGTTTGTATTAAAAAAGTTAATTATTTTCTTTCTGAAGTATGGAGTGTGTTTAATGCATATTAGAAGGTTGAAACACCTTACTGAAAGTGCTCTTTTGCTTACTTTATGGATCTTGCAGGCAAAGTTATTTTTTAAAACAATATGTTTGTGGGCCAGATCCTCAGGAGGGCTTAATGACATTGTTTTAAGGAAAACAGCTGAACTACATGTAGGTAGATTAGCTGCAGGACAAGGTCCCCTGGTCTTCTCATATTCATAGCTATCTCTTTGAAACAAAGATTGCTGGCAGAAGTGAGACAGTTTAAAATTAAAGAACAAAGCATCAGTCAGGAAAAAAGATGGCAGCAGGAGGGCCTAAGGTGAACTGTGCATGAACCAGAGGGAGTAGCTCACGGCCAGCTACATGGGAAGCAGTCTGCATCCCTGTCCAGCTTCCCCTTCCTCCCCGGGACATTTCAGGACACAGCAAAGGCAGGGAGGAGAGCAGTTGAGGTGCTGCAGGGCTTGTACTTTGGCCTTGGGAAGGCAGTTTTGCTCTGCACACTCCTGCCTCTCTGCCTGCAAAGCAAAAGAAAAATCAATGGCTACTTACCTCTTACAGTCAAGTGCTCTGGGGCTGACAAGGAAAAACTCTTTCAGAGAACTAGTTACAAAGGCTGCATTCAAACCATAAGTTGTGTTGACTTTTGTGCATGGGTCAGGCCACCCATAACGTTTCAGAAAAGAAGGATGCCACAGAGTGACTTATTTTAAGGCAGCTGATTCTATATCTAGACAACCAAAACATCACCTGGACCTGGAGTAAATGCTGCCATGTCCCAGCTTGAATCCAGCGTTGATCATCCAATTGGCAATAAACACACAGGAGTTGGTCCTAAGGCCACGAAGAAGAGGTGGGCTGAGGAGGTGAGTTGGCATCCCCTTCAGGATAAAGTTGACAAGCTAAATGAACTGGACACGCTTCCACCTTGTCTGCCAAACTGCAACAAGATCAAAGCTGCTGGGGTGACGACCGAGGGGCCTAAGGGAAGCTCTCTCTGTTGGTAGAAGTAGTATCTTGTGCTAGGCCAGCAAGCTGGAGCTGCAATGTACACCACAAAATCTGCCTGCTTCCTCCTGCTGTGTCAGACGGGAAAAATGGAGGCACCTCTCACTCCTTGAACTTTGCTCCGCTCGTTCTCTACACTATTCTTTTCTGCAACACCTATCACCATGACACGATCACTGGCAGCAGGCAACGGCCCCACGTACGAGGTGTCTCCTGATTTGAACTTTTTCCTCTGTGCAAGGGAGAGTGACCGGCTCAGCAGCGATGGCAGCGACATCTGACAGTGCCCCTGTGGAGGGAGAGGGACGCGGGAAACATTGCAGGGGTCATTGCAATATTCAAGCTCCAGATTTGAATGCTCATTTCCAAATGCAAGCCCGCCTCCACCTCTCTGCCTAAAAACTCCATCCATCTGGCTGTCTTTCCTAATGATCGCTCATATTTTTATTTGTTTTTACTACTAATGTAGCTGGTGGTACAGAAAACAAAATGTGTAACAAGAGAGTTGGGGTGGGGATTTTTTTGCTTATTTTTTCCTCCATCTTCCTTTCATTCTAGCTGTGAACTTGCTCTAAGGCATTTGTTGAAATTGTTGCTTTTAAGTTTGCTTTGTGGAGAAGGATTTCATGACTCCTGGCCCCCAGAGGGTTTTTCTTTGCCCTACCACTTTTCTCTGCCATCTGGCATGTTTACTTGAAGTAAACGTGTAGGGTCAGAGGCCAACACGGACATGTGGAGGGGCAGCTTTGTCATAAAAGCTGTAAGGAATGAGTGGGTGCTTCTGAATATAGCACTGTGCATTTTGTTCAGCTGCTGAACACAAAGAGGTGACGTTAGTCATATGTTTGGAAGAAAATAAAGAAAACAAAATAGACAAGCAGAACTGTAGATTGTACAACACAGGGCACTCAGTCCCTTTTATTTGTTGTTTTTTTTTTTTTCCCCTAAACCTTTCTGGACACATTTCTAAACAATATGGTAGAGAGGACAATAAAATCTCCCTTCCCCCATTCTTTTGGAGATCTGATTTATACAACAAGTTCAGCAGTGGCCTAGAGGCCTCGAATTGCTGCAGGTTCAGATAGGCAGGCTGTAACAAGAGCCAATATCTTTGTTCCAGCTGTCAAGCCACCGTTCGTTTAAATGCAAAATTCTGATTTTGGCACCTAAGGACAGGAATTAGTATGACAGGACTTGCAGGAAGGAAGGAACTAAGTAAGTGGGTCATATAAATGTACTCTTTTAAACAAGGGTGACCTTGCAGCATATGAAGGTTTCTAGACAGGAAGGATAGGGCTGGGTGAGCCAGAGACTCTCCTATGCTTTTTGCTGCTAGCTTTCTCCAGACTTGGTCACAGATTTGTTACACCCATGTGACTTAGTACCATGATAACCTCAAAGTCCACTCCCTCAAAGATTTTCTGCTTTCATATTTTGTTTTCCAAACCTTGTTGTGTCTCTGCTACGTAATTCAGAGCTGCTTTGTTGTTGCTAAGAGAGTGCCAGTATCCCAAAGACAAAACCTGCTCCACCTTCGGGTCTTTTTGTGTGGCATTTAATCAGCAGCTCTGAGAGAAAGAGGTCTACTCGTAAGTGGCCCCCTCTGAGAGGAGAAGTCTGCCCCGTGGCTGCAGTGCAGGTTGACAGCAGCAGAGACAGGATGTTTCCCAACCGCAGCGGCTGCATGGTGTAGGGGTTAGATCACAAAGCCAGCCCATCACAACCCAACCCTGGCTCCAGCACAGAAGTCCAGCCTTCACTAATTGTGGCCACCAGCCTCCTCACAACCTGACGGCAATGGATAAGCCTGCCTCGAGATCTGGCTTCTTTCATTGTCAGGTAGGTGCCAGACAAGAGGATCAAAGACCCGCAAGATGGTTTATTCCCCTCCACGAACAGGAGAGCAGAGACCAACTGTCGTGGCTCTTCTGCACAGAGCCTGCCTACTGCAGAGAGGAGACAATCTGTAACCATGGAAAGAATGGCACAAATTATTTCTGTCTGAGAGCAAAGGGTAGCAGGAAAGGACACCACTCAGAAGCACAGCCATGAGCGCTGCCCTTTATGGAGAGTACTGGATGAAGAAAAATTCATGCTGCAGAATTCATTGCACAGCATAATGACACCGCGTACCATAAAGGGCCTTCAAAAGAGCAAAACCATCCCTCTAAAATTACTCCAACCAATTTCAGATTATATCTAAATCTGACCATATAGCAAATAACACACAGGTTAATACTGACATCTTATTAATGGATCCCTTTTTGCAGCTATGAAATAATGTGATTTCTGAATCAACTTTACTACATGAAGTTCCTTTCATCCATATTTAATACATGAGCTCTATTAAAAGTTTGTATTAAGCCCAGACAATGAATAATGGAAAATTCCATCTTAGATTCTATCAAATTTTCCTCGGAAATAAATCAACTGAATAAATAAAAAATGCAAACAAACCCAGCCATGGTATGTTTCATCTTTATCAGCCTGAATTTTGATTTCACTGGTGAAGAAATAGCTTTTTCTTTTGGCTCCTAGTCAAAACCCTTTGCAGGTTTCACACCACTTGTCTCCCTGTAATTCCTTTTTCCTCTGTTTCTTAACGTGGTTTGGTAATCACAAAAAAACCACCAAGGACTGTTTTCTTTGAGGTATGATAGAATTAGAAGGGCTAAGTGATTATTCTGATCCAAAAACAGACTTGACGTTCAGACAACCAACAGCATGCATCTCTAGAGGCTACTCTACACCTTAGAAGATCTACCACAATGGCTCCAGAGACAGATATATCACTATCGTGAAAAAGATATTAAAAAAAAGAAAAGCAAAGGTACTAATATAATTACATCAAATAGATCTAAATAGTAACAAAGGTACACTTGTCCTCTCATGATAAATGTTATATGAAAATCCAGGAATAAAAATTAGCAGATTGATTGGACATTTCTAGTGGAGAAAAGAAACATACACTACACTGAGAAAGTACCAAAGGACTGCTCCATTCGTGACAGAAAATAAAAGGCTGATTTCAGAAAATTTGCTTCAAATACCCACATTCCCATCAATCTGATCTCTTTGGGTACTCTCATGAAAGTAATTGGCATAGAACCAAGATGACGAGATGAAAATGGAAATATAAGTATTCTTCATAATCTAGCCTGAGATGTATTGCAGGGACCACATGAGCTCCCTCAGGGAGGTCAGTTCATATGAAGCTCTGCCTACAGAGGAATTGCATCATGGGTTCACCACTGTGTCATCTCACTGCAATTACGATCCAAACAAACAATTATGTATAGAAGTACAAAGTGAGATCTGTCAGCATAACACGCCTGAATTTCGGAATTGAGGGACAATCCTGAAACAGAGCAACTGTTCAAAGCTTCTACAGCAGGGACTTTGAGAGAAGATTTTCTTGATGTTGGAGCATCAAATCTTGCTTACTATTTCACATGTTTTCTTCTGACATTCTTTCTGTAACCTTTTTCAAAGACTATCAGTAAAAATCCTCATCTTAAACGTTGATCTTCAGAAATCATCCACGAATTTCAAGTTGGTCTAGCTTTAACCTTGCTTCACATTGCTACTAGCAGTATATGAGCATGAGAGAGAAAAAAACCTTATTGAGAAGGAGGCTCCTATAGGAGCTTTGGACACCTCTGTCACTATGTCAATGGCAGAACTGATTCAGTACCATTTACAACTACAGACATGCATATAACTCTTGGAGTGTTTATTCCATTTGCAAGTCTGCGATGAACGGAAAGCAGCTGCTTCCTAATTCTGTTTAGAATCCTAATTGAGTTGCACTGGCCAGGGATTCCAGTGACCAAACTTGCACGTGTGGGGAAAGAAAGCAGAGGGAATCAAGGTTACCCATCTGAAAGAGTCTCAAGCATAAGATTCTCACAACACCAGTCTGTATTGACAATTATTATTTTCTCTCTTGGTGCAGACTAATCCAAATGGATTCTGCTAGTACAAATGCACAGCATATGCAAATATGAGAAAGACTTGTTCGGATATCCACAGAAATCAAATGCACTTTGCATAAACATTCATATCAACAATCTGATTTTAACATTTTAACCCTTCCAGCCAATGGTTGAAACAGTATCACAAAGTCAGTAATTAGTATTAAGTAGTGTTTTGAATTTTCCACATCAACAGACAGTTAGAAATGTGTGCAATTTGTTCATAGACATGAACACAAAAAACCCACTTAGCTCTATACAATAATTTATTTAGAATTGTTTGTTTAGTTCTATGCACATGCTCATATATACACTGAAACAGACATGCTCTCACATACACTTACTCCTGCAGGAAACAAGCAGGAACTTTCCCAATTATTTATATCAGTATTCTAGAAAGTCATTCAAATATACAGCATAGCTACTTAGTTCTGTTTTTGAAATGTTCCCCTTATCATTTATAGACACTAATGATCACTTAATGATAGTAATTTTTATGTCTTCCTTTTATGTCTTGCTTACTCTCCAGTGTCTGTTGTAATTTGTGGAGAAATGGGGCTGTCATAGTGCTACCTGTGATATGAAAGAATAGATCTGGAAACCATGATAATAAACATTTTATCACTATGATAGACAAAACACTGGATCTGGACATAACAGCTAGTTCATCCCATTATGCTGGTAGCCTGAGCTATGCATAAGAGTCAAGGTCTTCATAACCTGATTTTGGTTAAACACCACATCTCTGCAATTGCAGATTGCAAAAACAAATATGTAACATGATCCTAAAGCACGGCCTTGATCCATTGTCATGATTAATACACACAGAAAGTTATCTATATTACCAGCAGGTGGAAATCCAGGTGGCAGGCTAAAGGTTCAGGACTAAATTTCTGCTGACAATAGTGTTTGCTTATAGTCTTCATATGTATGTATGCAAATCAGCCTTACCCTTTAGTGCTAATATTCTTACTGTCTGTGATATGAAGTACACAAACTGTGAAGAATACAGACATCTACAGGGCAGAGAATTTCCAGTGGAGACTCCATTTTTTTAATTTCAGTTGGGATAGTTAGACAACTCAGACCAATGATGCACCTTGAGCTTTGCCAATGCTCAGAAGATTGAACTAGTTTAATTTTAATTGGTTTTCTAGCCAAATTAAATAAATGGATCCAAGCTTCTTGGTAAACATCCTTTTTTTAAAAAAGTTTGCTTCCTCTTAGCTTAACTTAATCACAAGGTATTTTTTCAACCAAAATAAAATGCTTGGTTTCAACCACATAATTCAGCTTTATTTATGAATTAAGAACAGCAGAAAACTGTGTATATAATGATACATTAGAGGTTCATAGGTTTTCTAAAAATAATAAAAGCCCAGTTCAAAGACAAACGCAATGAAGTTGCTACAATGCAGACCACAGAAGTAGTTTACATTCTTCTGAATCAACAGAAGTATTTGACAAAGAAGAATACAGGTTAGTAAAGTTAGGGTTTGGGAACAAAAATTAAAGGCAGGCTTCAATGGAATATAAGACGTAAACCACCACAAAGACGTACTTGTAAATTATTATTACTGATCATCCCCTTCTCCACTGTAATTTTACGTTCAGCCCACTAAGTGCATCACAAAATAACAGAATTTTGAGGATAAAAGATAGAATTATGCCCTGTATGTCTGGTTTGTCCATACCTTTAAATGCCAAATGCCACAAGGCAGAATTCAACCTCAGGTCTTTACACACACATTCACAACTAGCAACATGTGCATGAAGTTCAATATAACCGCGTACGAGGGTTTTGGGGTAGATTTGGTCCTCTAAGTCCTTGATCATATAAGTGCAGCGCACTCTACTTTTGCATGAATACTGAAGCAGCGAATCACAGCTGTTATACCAAAACATCACATCGCAAATCTGATAGATGGCTTTTGTTACTACCTGTAATTAACATGAATGCTAATGACCTGACCACTAAAGTAACTCACTGCAGTTGCATTTATATGAGCAGAGTACTTCTCAGTAAATACTCTTTGCTAAATACTTTCACGATATTTACAAAATTCCATAAGGATCTCTCTTTTCAGAGAAGGAAAGAAGACAGCTACAGCAAAAAATGATGCCATTCAAAAAGTCCAGTGAGCCTCTTTCAACTAAAAGAGTAAAAATAGTTCTTTCAGAAAACTTTATTACCATGCAACTCAAGGGCTCAGTTAATTTGTAAGGAAAGCAATAAAATTACAGGACTGGGCAAGCAATGCACTGCATTATTCTCAGAAAGGATTATCAATTTTCAAATAATGAAACCAGGGGTAGATGGGAAGCAAGAATCTTTAACACTAACTTCTAATGAAAAATAGTGACATGCTTTTTTTTTTATTTCCTTACATTTCCAATTATAATATTTGCCCATTAGCTGATTCCTGGGAACATGAGCAACAGATGTGCTACTGGTGGATTAGCCAAACACACTGGTTTACGTGGTAAATATGAATAAAACATCTCCTGTGTCAAAACTTGCTCTTCAACATTTCACATACAACCATCCGTCACAAGGCTTAGGAAAGTATGCAGCGTGAGATCTTGTGGGGTTACCCAAATATCATATTCCAATAGTCTCGTCTCTAGGAATCAGAGACTTTCATCACTCTCCCAAGGATGCTCTCTGATGAAAGACTTGTATACTTGTTTAATCAGAATGGAGAAAATTGTACCTTTTATGTTACCTTGCTCTGCAAGCAGCTCAAGATTAAAAAGATCCCTGGGCCTGGAAGTGAACAAACAAAAGAGACAGAAACTCTTAAACTCAAACAATTACCATCAGGTCTATCACAACTTCCAATTCCATTCTATCAACTAGCATAATTTTTATTTTATCAGGATTCAGTTTTAATTATCTGTCTTCTACTTGAACCAGGTTTGAGTGGCCTAGAGACTGGCAAAGTAAAAAAAAAACATACTAAGGTTCAAAAAAATAGAGACAGGAATATCATCGTGAAAGTGTCACAGTTTAAAACAATTCATTTTCTCCCTCTTCTCAATATATATGTTGAGTGAACACATAATGCAACAGAGCCCTGACATCTCTTAGATGAGAGAATCCTTCAGGCAGATGGTCATCTGTCTATCACTCTATCTTGTGATCTTTCATTTTAAAAAGTCTGGCATCAGAAAAATAATTCCAACTACCTCTGTCATGATCTGCAAGCACATTCTCAGTATCTTGTAGCAGAAAAGCCTATTGCATTGTCCCTATAATAAGCATTAATGTTCCAAAAGATATGCAAAGAATTGTGCCCTGAAGAATTAATCCCATGGCCAGATCCATCCAGATGGACCCTCGTTCTCATCCAGACTCAATAGCAAAGACTTAGGCTTACAAGCATAATTGCCATGATTTTATGCAGAGTCACAACAAATTAAGGTTGTCACCTGTCATAGCCATTTATGGCTAAAAATGGATGACTATTTTCATAGAGTTGTCCTTCAAATCTAGTTTGTGAATGCTTTTTGCATTTCACAAAGATCTTATCTGATGCTAGAAACAATACATAATATGAAATATGCCTAACCTGAAATGGGTTTTTTTTAGTTTTAATGATACCTAGCTCCATTCTATTTAAAAGTCCACTGTTTAACAAAGTAAGATTCAATCTCAAACTGATATTGACCCTCTCTGAAGCCAGAATTGGAATTTTCAGTGCTTTTAGATGATGCAGCAGTGAGATGGTTAAGTATATTACTGTTTTCTTTAATCTCAAGAGTTTATTAATAGCTATAAAAAAAGGAAGATGATGCTTAAAAAGAGCATCAGAGATGTGTTACAGAGGTTGGACCTTCATGTTGCTACAGCTTCAGCTTTCAATAACCCCTTTTTCCAGCATTAGGATTAACCCACACAATTTCCTCTTCCCCGCCCCCACTATACTTTACAACCTCAGGTTCTGCATCAGAGACCTGTATTTCTGTTTTGATTCCCTTGATGCACAGGTAAACATTGTACTTTTCATTCAATATAAGTCGTTAAAATCAGTAAACAGCAAAGAAGAATAAAACAGCAACTTACGTATTTTTAACACCTCTGAGTTAAAACCACGTTGCAATAGGGAAGAAGAACAGATGCTCATTTCTAAATGCTAAAGCCACCAACTGGGAATATGCCAGTTGTAACTCCTGCCATCTGTTTTCAACTGTTCTTTTTACCTAGCTCTCTGAGATTCATATCTGAATTCACAGCCATACGTTTCCACTAGGAGAGGAGCAGTGGGAATAGTATAAACAGGAATTTTCCCCTGTGCTCTCACCTTCATTAAATAAGAACTTTCAGTAATTACTGGTCTGCGAGATCTCTATGAAATAATAAATCAGGGGCAGTTTTTGCAAGGATTACATGGTGACAGCCGTTGCTTAATAACCACTTTTCACTACCGCTTTCCCACATTTCATTTAACTTGTTTACCTTCCCGCCGCTGCTGTTCATCTTCCTACCCTCTTTCTACTCAGGTAGAAGTTGAGTATATAGTTGTAGGCTCCTGTACGGACAACTCAGCTCCTGCTGGAAACAAAGCAGCCTGTGCATACCCAAGTGTCTGTTGTTCAGGGTCAGTTGCAGTATTGAGTTCCATAATGCACTTAATGACTATTTTTGTGTAAACACATTCAGATACCTCTTATGCCCATGTACTCATAGTTTTTGCAGTGTCTGAGACAGACTGTACAAGATGGCAGTGCTGGACTGACATAAGTACAATATGACATATATAACATAAAAAAACCCCTTATTAACAGTAGCAAAAATCCTTTCAAATTCCCAAATCCATTTGTTTTAATTTAGAGAAAATCCATATTTAAATCTGCTACTAACCTCCCCATATACAGTAAAAAAGCAAAAAAAGAGTTCTCCATCCCCTCCACCCTCAACACCATTGATTATCAGATGATTATTTGGAAGATTGTAGATTATTGTCTGGGCTGTTTATTGCTGACCTAGAGTGTACCACTATGGGATACTTTATATATGAGCTTTTGCAACTAGTCTACAAAAGATGCATGTCTGCAACAGCCCCAGAGAGGCTTTGCTTTTTTCTTGGCAGCTGCCATCTTACCCAACAAGTGTACTGAAACAGGGTCCTTGAGAGTTAACCTCAGGAGATGCTAATATTTGAGATAAAAACCCAAGATCTGTAGCCAGCCTCTGTTACACACAACATCTCCATACCTCAGGCACCTTTTCTGGGATGTTCCCACAGACAGGCTGGCCCAGCCAGGATGCTGGTAGCGTCTTCACTTCTCAATAAAGAATGCATTTATAGGACTCTCTATCAATGTCTACTGACCTATGTATCTTTTAAAAGGTGGGGATCTCACTTTTCAAAGACGTGTAAGTAGTGTTCAGTAGCATTGGTGGCATGAGCAATACTGAACATTTAGTTGCAATCAATCTGATTATTACCCTCCTTGTTCTCTCTCCATCATCAATTTATTGCAGTCTTACTGGTCATTTTCACAAGACAACTTTGAGCTATAATAAATGCAGCACTCCATCTGAAGGCCTGACATACTATCTCTCTCTTTCCATGAATGCATGGGGATAGAGAGGGCTAAAATGATGTAAGAACAATGTGTCAAAGTAAGGCATTACTCAAAATAACCTGAATATGAAGGATGTCATCTCATTTTGTCTTTGCTTTCTCATTGTTATTTTTTTCCTGAATGTTAAAGACATACAATTGAGAAAAATACTATCTGACTATACTTTTACCTTCCAATATCAGGATTACCAGCTAAGAATAATAAAATTTGAAATTATCAGAAGAAATAAGTATATTTCTCTTGCATTCTGTTGGTATATTTAGTGCTTTTGACAGCATTTTGTTCCTCATCAGTCAGTGCCTCATAGTGGTACGGGTCCCTGAACTGGCAACAAAAGAGAACACAACATTTTTCACTTTCCTTTTCCTATCTTTAAAGTAACACCATGAACAGCAAAAGGAGGGAAGGGCAAGTGTCACTTTTCTTGAGCTAAATCAGAAATGGTAGAAGCCTGTGGACCACAAGGAACTAAGAAAAAAGCAGCAGAAATACTGCAAACACATAAAGTATAATGAGAACATATCAAAAGCATACTCTTACCATCTTTCCAAGACACACACTCATGATCATGTTTTGTAAATAATGTGGCATAATCTATTAAACAATTCATATGAGTCAAGTTACTGTGATGTACAGTTTTGTGGGGTCTGGAAGCCTCTGAAGCAGTGATTTCAACAGAATAGTGGGAAGAGGGTGTTTTTGTACTGCTTCTGGCCTTATATCCCTCTGTCTAAAAAGGCTGTACTCTGTGTCTTTGGCTATCTCATTTAATTTTAAAGGACACCTTTCAAGGCATAGACAGTAGTTGTGCCTACAAGGGCATCCTAAACTTGGCTGGAGCATCCAAACAACTTGTACAATATAAACAGCAATTAATTCGTGCTCATCTTTCTGATCAAGTCATCCCTTTATTTCAATGGTCTTTCAGGGGTCAGCCATGTTGTATCAAAAAAGATGAAACACAGTGAAAACGAAAAAATCCTCCTGCACCATCTGGAGAAAAGCAAAGCCCCAGAGGCTGTGAGAGTCTCACCAGCAATGTGGGACTGGTCAGCATGAAGCTGTTCAGCATGAGTCTATCATGGAGCCAGGCATGCTAAAGAAGTGGTCTTCTCAGGGTGTCACTGGCAGACTACGTACCGTATGGCATATTTATCTTTCTGACTCTTCCAGAAGAAAGAGGTGAAGTGGGGAGTGGATCGTGGGGTAGGGGGGCAGGGAGCAGAGAGTGAGAAGAAAGAGGAAAGAGGGAAAGAGAAAGGAAGAAAGATTATTTTCATAATTTGATTAATAAGTTGGAAGAGAGTTTAAATGTTGTTTTGTGCAGTTGCTTTTGGCCATTGCATGGCTCTTCTGAAAATTTGTATCATACTTAAAGGTTAAGTACCACAAACAAATTTGTCTCATGATGACAGAAATGTCAAGGAAAAGAACTAATTAAATGAGGAGAGATGTCCCTCTGTAGCCAAAGTCCTACCTAACACTACCAAACAAGATCTTACAGTCCTTAAATGTCAAATTCTTTTTTTTTTATTTTTTTCTCACTTAAAAAAATATCGGAGCAAGACAAGTCATGAAAGGGGCAGAATGTACCATGAGAAAAGCTAATAATAAGGAGAACTGTACTGCTATGCAATAGTTCTCTTGAAAAGAAGCCATTGAATATCAAAAGCCAGTTACTATCGCGCATATTTACAAACTATAAAAATTTAGTGTGAAAAATGAGTGCTTAATGCCAATAACATTTTGTCTCTGCAGTATCATACTTAGAAACTGTAGAATTTGAAAATGACAGAATAAAAAGGTAGGGAAGGAGGAGGAAAGAATTACATCTGTGAAAGATCTTCAAGACCTTTACAACCTTAAGAGGGAGATCACAAAAGGTCCTTGGAGAAACCAAGAACACACTAGTTCACTAGAAAATACAACATTTAAGAAGAAATAGGCTTGACTGACACAAACAAATCATGTTACATTTTCACTGAAATATTTTAAGAGCTTGCCAGGAAATTTAAGCAGAAATTACTTTTTTTCTCTACTAAAACTACATTAAATAGTAGTAGAGGTGTAGAAGCACAACTAATTCCTTTGGTTCTATAACCTGATTCACGTGTCTGGATGTAATACATGTATTCCATGAGGACTTCAGTGCACTGTTAGCAAGAAATGCTGAAAGGTACAAAGACTTTCTGTAAATATTCTGTTGAAAATTAGTCTTGATTCAGTTTTAATATGAACCAGTTGAACCCATGAACTGTGTATCTCAACGACATGGCCCAACCTTGTAAGTCATTGCACAAACACATAAGGATCATGGCCTCAATATTAATTTTTGCAAAAACACATTCACAGCTGGTCACTGAGCATTAGGTATAGTGAGCCTCAGAGAAAAAGAAATATTTCTTCCATTCATCTGTACTGCGGAGGGTGTGTATCACAGCTGAAGGAAGTGGTAAGCAAGACTGATATACCCTTAGTTTTTGAAAATTCATAGTGAACATCAAGCTATACATTAAAAAAGTATCTATTACTGCTGCCAAAGCTAGTGCTTTTTTCCCTACTGGTCTGAATAAATTATTTCTAAAATGGTACACTCTTTAAGATGCAATTAAACTTCATTTTTATTTTTTAAGCAAAAAGGAAGACTGAAAAAGTTTGTGTATTACAGTATCATGAGAAAATAAATACAGAAGACACATAACTTGGAAAATCAGTTTCAAAAATTTAACTGCTTTGTAATTCGTAGTTGCAAAACAAAAAGTTGAAAATACAAAGTTGAGCAGAACTGTAGAGCTGAAAGGTGTACCGAGATCAGGGAAGTGCGACTGTCACAGGCTACAAAAAGGACTAAAAGCTAGTGAGCCAATGGAGCTACAAGTAATGATTTACACACGGGGGTCCTAAACATGTGCTATTGCCATCTTCAGGGATAGATACCAATCTATAGATAGACCCAAAAAAAATTCTTCCCGTTCCCCAGCTATGAAGGTGGAGCTCTTCCTGCTTTTCTCCCCATGAGAAAAAGTGTCAGGACAAGCAGCATGCCTCCAGCAGAGCACAGCTGGCAGGTGGAGCAGCAGCGCAGTAGTAGCAATACCACTAACTCCTGCTGCTGCCACTGACACCATGGCACAATGCACTTTCCCTCTGATGGTGGCAGTAACTAAGCTGCAGAAATATTTTTGGAAAAGGAACTGAGAACAGGAATGCCTCTTAAAAACTGATTTTTTCTTTCTCTCACTTTTTTGTAGGTGGTGATCCTGAGTAAGGTAAAGAAAAAGAAAACAGTTATGTTTTCCCTGGTCTTTCCAAACTGGAAGTTGGATAGAGAATCAGACCAGTAAACAGCAGAGAAAGGGGCAGTGTGGTTAAAATCAATTAACAGAACCCAGGAATTGCACAAATGGATCTAGCAGATCAGATTGACTCAAATAAACCTGAATCTAGACCTTGAGGTTTGCTGAATTCGCCTGGATTGTGAATGGTGTCTGAAGGATGATCTAAAAGGCTCTCAACGGATGTTCTCACTGGGGAGGAACTAACTCTTCCTGAAAAGCAGCTGTTCCAGCTTCTTCTTTATCTGTTTTTGGATTGGAATTTCCATAAAATATTTTTTTGAATCTCAGCATCTGTTTATTTAATACATAAAAGTAGCACTTTCTGTCTCTCCCTGGCATCTGAGCACATATACCAGTTTTCACAAGGCAATCTCCAGCTCCATTGGAGAGCAAAACTCCAATTTTTCAGAAAAAAAAAATCTGAAATTTTTCTTAAAGAGTTTATGTGAGATTGAGGTACAATTTCTCCAGACTTACCATGACAACTGCTGTTTAACTAACTCACCTTTTCAAAGAAATGTTTTATTATTGTTTTCTCAAGCTCTTATACGCCAAACGGTAGCAAGCCACCAGCCCGACCCTGGTCTAGAGTTGAATAATGCCACTAATGCTTCAGACTTTTTTTACAACTATAGAGTCCATGGCTGAGGTTTTCAAAATTAGTACTTAAATTTAGCGTCTTTCATCTGTATTTTACTATCTTAATAAATGGTTTGTTATTGATTACTGTTAACCAGCCAGAATTTCTACTTTAATCAAGATTCTAAGTAGTGAATATTACAAACCTACTCCAAGTGTTAAAATAAATATGGAAATTTCAAACTCACAGTGTTTCTTTTTCCTCTTGTAAAGGGGAAGACAAATCCTGCTAAAACTTCCCTGAAATGCACCAGGACTCCTCTACCCTTACATTTCATGCTTGTGTATTTCATGAACTATCTGCCCATACACAGTACAAATGTGAATCATCCTCTCCTTAATTGCCAATATGTCACTGTTAAGCATACATATGCAGCTGACAGTCTGGCCCACCATTTGCTGCAAGGAGAGAGTGTAGAGAAGGCAGCTGTCACAGTGATATCAGTGTTCTGGTCAGGCGAAGCAAGCAGACCAGGCATGCACAAATTCCATTATCTTAGCCTTATCCTTAATCCTGCCACCCTACAGAGAAGGGTTGCTACAGACTCAGCTAGCAAAGGCCCCAGCTGCAGTCTCCTGTTAGCTACCATCAGCTGCTGGCCATAGTAGCCTCTCTGGGGAATTGCTAGTCCACCGCTTTCATCTACAGATGTTAAATCAAATGTTTTTCAAATCTTAGGAGTGTATTCCCCAGGGATCCACCAACTTGGTTTTATCATGCTTTTAAAGATTCCTATTCAAAACGTGGATGACTATACTTCTTTTCTACAGTTAGCTGAAATTCAGGGAAGTTCATAGGATCTACATGGTCAGCATTGTACATACGGGTGGGGTCAGGGGTATTTGCTGGTATTTGTTGAATGTCTTTCATGAGGGAGCCTAGCAGCTTGAGGCATTGCAGGACAACTGGATCAGCTAGACTACTGTGCTTACTTGGTTTATTAAAAATCCCTTTAGGCTCTAGAGCCAATGTATCTGAAGTACTGTTGCAGCTTTCTAGCAGTTATAGATGAAGGATCTGTGTGGCCTCCTTTAATCGCTTTACTTCTTTAGAAATCTGCATACTTTTATCATCTCCGTTACCTTAGGAAGTGTGATTGGATTTAACTTCCTGCACATTAAATTAGTGTCTGTTGTCATTCTTTGTATATGTGTGTTAAATTCGGTCTGGTCTGTATGGGAGTATGAGGCAGAGACACAGTAAGTGCATTAAAGTTTACCGCAGAAAGACTGAAGGACTTAAGATCTGGAATTATTGTTCAGATAAAGACAACTAAGTTCATGTTCTTACTGCACTTCTTTTCAAGGCTGATGTAATCAATGTAAGCCTCTATAGCCTGCCCCTCTGAGCATTAGGAATATTAAGTAATATAGGACTTTCTCATGCTGAACTGATGTCTTTTCTTCCCTCTCTGTGGCCCCACGCCCCCCAGTATAATATCAGTGAGCTTGTGGGTAATGCTAGGTAAACATCTCTGGAAAATTATGTTCTTTATCTGCAAAATAGGCATAGCAAGGACAGACAGAGAAACTGCAGCATAGATTCTACCATTTTAACCACCTTTTCCAGAGCAACTGCTTGTGCCAAGAGAAGCTGAAGTTCATGCATCACTGGCTTCCCTGGTAGGATTGGGAATCCTAATATGGATTTCCACTCTGCTACCGGGCTCTTAAATGGATTTGTTTGCTAGTAAGTAACCAAAGCTCACAAATATTTTTGTTGGTTTACTTTTATGACACCTCCAATGATATGAAAACTTCTGTGTTTTTAAGATAATGAATGTGTTAGATGAAATATTATTTCTGACTAAATTTCCTGGTATTTTCTGATGTAGATCCCTCTTCCAGCATAGTTTGTCACCCTTTTCTGCCATCTTGCTAGTCTAACTTTCCTTCCCATCCCACACTTCTCGCTGACCACCTACAAAGATCATCACCCTAGTCACATCTGGTGGGCCTTCATGGGAGTCGGGTGGTATGCAACCCTTTCCAAAGAGAAATGTGGAACTCCCTTATCTTCCATGGCAAATTAACAGAAATGGAACCTTATCTCACTCTGTGCATGATTACTCTTTTAACACATTGATAATATAGTTAAAAAGCACCCTTTCTAGCCTTTGGAAGCCATCTTAAGCATGTAACAGTCTAGAGCAACCTTTTCACTGGCAAGGTTTATTAAGTTCTGAGATTCATGAACTAGAATTCAATGTTTATTGTAAAACTGAAACCTGTAATTTGGATTCTCTACTAAATCTGACTTGTCTTGATTTTAAAATGCAGATTTATAAAGGATGCATTGTGGTTGAGAGAGATTTTTGAAAAGTAAACTGTCAAAGTTTGCAGATGGCACAAAATTGTATAGGTCACAGGAAACCTTTACATGGCATAACAAAGCCCAGCAACGAGCAAGGACAATGGCAAATGAAGCACAATGCTGAAAAATATATCAGAAGGAGTAATTTTAACTACATGCGCATATTGCAAAATATGAAATTAGTTTCCACTATTTAGGAAGATGCATGGGGTGAAACTGAGTTTGCAGTACACAATACTTCAAGTATACTGTAAAAGTATGGAAATGTTTATCAATTACAGTGCTACGTTACCTGTGCTGAGTAAAGTGCAGTAGAGGAATGTGTTAATGTTCGGCTATTTATCAGTTAATTCATAAAAGAAGAGATCTCAGTTTATTTTCCCAAATCAACTTCTTTCCCTCCTCCGCCACATGGTTGTGCTGGCTGGCCTATTCAGGATTGGCAGAACAAGGAAGCAGCGGTAACCCCTCTTCTCTGGTGTAACCCTTGTTGCAGAGTTTGAAGAGACTGCCATGATGTCTCTAGCCACCCAACTCTCAAGTTAACCCCTGCTTCAGAATACGAATGGCATACACTTTGAAATGGCTAGCACAGCTCATCCTAGTCGAGGAAATCACACTGGAATATTTTTCTTAGCATGTTTCCAGCTTAGGACATGGACAACACAACGTATCTTACTTTTATTCTTCCCACAGCCTCTGTACATTAATATATAACATATATAGATAACATTTCTGTTCTTTTTTCATACCAATGTGATGAAATTAGCTATTTCTGCAGTACAACAAAGGTATTTGCAATTACTTCTTTTTGGCTCACATGAGAGAATGTATCTTGCATACCAGCAGCCATAGTTTACATTTGCAGCTGTGAGGTGGGCTGAAAAGGGGTGTTGCATGTTTCTCCTCTTTATTAAATAGTAAACTGTATTTTAGAACATTTGTTCTCATGTTATGGTATAAAATGGCAGAAGTGGAGACATTCCCATTTAAAACTGTAGAAGGTAAAGATGTTTGGTTACGGAGGATATAATGTGCCATTTGTCATACCTCCAAACACCAGGACCCTTTTTCAGTCCTGGATTTCCTCTCCATTTTGGTCAAATTTCCAAGGGTACAAGCACAGCAAGCTATTGAAATATTACTTTTTTAATTCAGGGAAGAAAAGAACAGTTTTCTGGTTATCTCCTTAGCTGCTGCTATATTGACAAATAGGTTAGGGCTACTGATCTGATAAAGGGACCCAGCAATGAGACTGCGATGAGATCCAAGGGGAATTGTTTATCAGGAAGACTCATCGTCCCTGAGACTTGCTAAGATGACTGAGTGAAGATGGGGAGTGAAAAAAATCATTTTAGGTGGAAACCTGGAGCAACGTCATTAGTTTCTAACACTGTTGGTTGCATTTGCTGTTGCTGCTGATTCCCAGGCGTGGAATGCAATCTATGACAGAGACATCAACATGAGAAATGCAAAAAAAATACCAGACAAGCAACTGAGGCAAGAGATAAAGAGGCTGAGTGGTCCAATGGAAATAACTCCTGCTCTTACCTCCATTCCTTGATTCCTCCTTTCTTACTGCTGAGATTATTACCTGTAAATAGTTCAGCTTAGTCTTCCACTCTGCCGGTCCCACTGCAGGGCACACTGTGAACTCTGTATAGTAACGCAGGTGTCTGCTGATGAAAGAGAGATCTGCCAAAGGCTTTCCAATGTCCTGACTACTGCCTGACTGCTACAAGGCCTGCAGAAGGTTAAAGACCAGTTGGTCTTGTGATAATCCTGAAAAGACATAAGCAAAAGCAACCACACTCATTTCACTTCTGCCCACCGTCCCATCTGTTTCTGCTGCAGGAAATGAGCAGCAGTGAGTCCCACCCAAGCTTTTCAACTGAGAGGGACGTAATCAGCATGCTGGCTGGAGAAAACAGTTCTGCAGTGAAGGATGACATGTTCCCAGAGAAGAGCAAATGAAAAGTGGAACAAAAAGGTGCCTGAGCAGCCTTGGTTAATTACTTGTGGAATTTACAAAGGCTGCTGCCCTCCACTCACTTTCTGGGCCAGGATATCTTGTAGAACTTGAGCAGCTGTGTCTACACTGCAGGGCAGGTGTGCTCCAGTTTGAGATCTTCCTGTTGTGGTTCTCTGTGTTATACTCTACCTTCCTCCCAAATCCCACCTGGGGAAGAAACCTGAGTACACACTGGAGGGGAAGCCAGGCTGTACAGGCTTCTCAAAGCCACCAGAGTTCTGGGGTCCTGAAGGTCTGGGGATCAGGCTGTGAGTTGCCTCCCACAGCACACATACTGCATAATGCTGATAGCAAAAGCTTTTGACAACAACTTCTTTTACTTGAATTGAACTAGAGAGGGGGAAAAATGCAAGGACTTAGGCGGGATATAAGGTATCTGAATTTAAGTTTCAGCGCTTCTCTGTTTGACCCCAAAGTGACAACAATTTTTAAGGCTATAGAACATGTCACACACACACAAACAAAATATATTCCTTAAAAAAAAAAATAAAAGGTCATTTTCTGGGATTCTGGGAACATGAACAGTTCGGTAAGCGACATGTTCTCCTCTCTGTGATGTCAAGTTCTGAAACAGCACAGGGGGTGGAGGGGCCACTTGCTCACACATTGCTTGTTGGTGTGAGGAGAGATATTCTATTGTTTGATCTTCTTTAAAACTTCACAGTCCTGTCCTCAGACAGAGCAGTGCCAAAATATCTCCTTTTTCAGATTTTTTAACCTACTGCATTTTAAAATTTTGAAGGTAAGGATTTTGTAATAAAGAGAACAGTAAGGTCTTTTCTAGAGAGAATGGAATCTGTGCCTCTTTAACCTGCATTGTGAATCATTTTTGCTTAAACTGGTCTGTGGGCTTAAATAAATAGCTCTATTGATCCGCCTCCTTTCAAAACAAGCTGCATTGTTTCACAATGAAGCATGCCCCACTCTTGTTCCCTTATCTCCTGTCAAAGCTTAAAAGTCACTACTGCAAAACAGAAGGTTCAAAATACCATAGAGAAAAAAATTGGTTATTGATGATATCTTGGGTTTGTTTTGTGGCATCAAATTAGAGAGGACCACACTTCAAATGACAACCTTTTTGCAACTTCAGGTAGCATGAAAGAAATCTGTGCTTCAGGTACTTCAGAATAAGTATTAACCTTCGGACAGCCAGACAAGGTCAAACCAATTTGGAAGAAATAGCTAACAATAATAAGGAATATCTAAAGGTCAGCTACCTAACCTTTACATTATTGGGTAAGGTACTAATAACAGTAGCAGTACAGATGTGCTGTTGAAAGGGTTTTGTCTGTAGCAGAATATAAGAGATTTCTGCTGGTTTGGCTTACAACTGCATGGGACATTAAGGGTGAAAGATACCGCATAGATGAGATATGTCAGGCTACAATTCTGAAAGCATTTCTCTAGGTATTGTCTATGAAAGCATTTTCAAAGCATAAACTAAGTCACAAAAGGCTGTTTGGCTTTAGGAATCATGCAGTTTTAAGAAAAAAAAAAACACACTAAAATTGGGTTCCTCACAGTCCTTTCATAGTGTTGTATACCTTTTATGTTCATATTTTCAAACTTTGCAAATTTTCAGAAATTTTCATTTTTTTCAGTACTATTTTCTTTAAATGGAAATTGTGCATTTTGAGCCATAGGAGCTGTAGAAATATCAAGAAACATGGAAAGTTTGCAATACAGTTGATTTCAGTTCCGCTGCAGTTAATTAGAAGAAATTACTAAATGAATCACGTTACTCACATAATTTTAAAGCAGCTAACAATATAGTCCAGGTACAATTATTAGATGTAAAAGACCAGCCATGTTTCTAAGGATTTGAACTGCTGGGACTTTTCACTATTGCTATTTATTCAACTCCAGGGTATTCATGTCAACATAGTAAGTTTTCTGGACAGTAAAGCATTCCTCTCTTTAGGAGAAGGATGATGTTCACAAGTCCACACTCTATGTACATTTTTGTATGTTTTTACTACATTTTTTTCTACTGTTTCTCACTTAATGACAAGCACATCTTCATAGCAGAGGTAAGATACTAAATATCAGGTTGAATGGTGCTAGAAGCCAGAGGAATAGTTACTGGCTGGACTGCTGTGCTTTGGCCTTTATTTGGGGATTAGTAACTTGCCACCCAATGTCAAGCTGCTACTTGGATCAGTCAGAGATCCATGAGCTACTGCTAAATGTATGACACTGATTTCAATGTTTTGGCTAGCTATCAGTATTCTCCTTTCTGTAGTTGTAACCTCGGGTAACCATGATCTTGGGAGAAGAAACCTGTATGTAAATAGCTTAAAGGAGAGACAACAGGTTAGAGGAAAAAAAAAAGGGAAAATACAATACTTAAAAATTCAGTTACACAGTAACACAATTACATACTTATGCATGCCGGAGAGGAGGAGGGAAATCGAAAGGCATGTTTTCTCATGAATTGTTGTTCCTTGGCTAGCTTTATGTGAAACAAGGCATGACGCTCATGCTGTTTGTCCTAGATCACTTTCAGGTAGGCAATCCCGAAAGATGAAGGCACAGTGATAGCCTGGGACTCTTAGTGCCTGGAAAGCTCCTGTGAACCTTGCCCTCGGCCTTCATACTATCAGCAAGATTTCATTCAGCAGCTGGTTTGTCATTTTGTTCCAGCCACAGTAGTTTATGGTTAGGGAGATTAAAGAATATGCTGTCATAAATGCATTGTACTGCTGGAGGTAGCAAGGCAATTTTTTCCCTTCCCTGCAAGACTTCAAGTATTCCTGCTCTTTTGTGATACAGCATAGCAGGTCTCTCCACCTGCCGGGAGTAGCTCACCCCTTGCCATTATGAAGCAGCTTCCAAATTCACATCATTTTTTGACTTACGGTTGTAATAAAATTAAAATAAACCCCCATGCTCAGTGTAAACCCAGCGATCTCCGAGGAGTGCAGAGCACCCTGCAAGAGGTGATCAGCATGAGTCCACCTCTGATTGTTTCCAGAGCCTGATAGAAACAGCCCCATGAGGATATATACAGCTGCCTCTCTGCAGCAGCAGGAGTTAGACTGAAAAATGAGAGGGGAGAGAAAAACATGTCTGGTGTCAGCAGCCAGACTTCACTGGAACAAAAATAGGGGTTTTTTTACTTTTATTTCTTGGCAAACTCTTATGTCCACACTGCACTGTACCAGGTAGTCAAGGGCGAGAGCAAATGCAGAAATCAGTGGCTTCCTACAAGCTGGAGACAACAAGGAAGATATTTCCTCTGTACAGGCATGATTTTGCACGAGCGTTCTTTGAACCCTCCATCAGATCAGCACTGCCTCAGAAGATGAAGTAGAGGAGCATTTTGAAGCACAGACTGCTAGAGGGCTGTCAACACTGTGAGAAGGAATAGTTAACGACAGATCTGGGTGTCTGTATGAGGAGCCAGACTCAGCAATCAGTCAGCAAGGACAAGGCATATGGATTTCCTATCAGCCTTCAGCTAATGCAGATAGGAACACAAATCATTTAAATTCATTTGAATAGGAATAAGAACAGGCCTATAGAAACAGCTACCATCTTATGTCTTCCTGGCATGAAAAAAGCTTAAATCTGACATTTCAGGAAGAGCAAGGAAAGTCACCATCCTTTACTTGACTGTAGAAGAATGACTCATTTTTAACTCAATTAAAATAATAAATAATGTTACAGTTGGCTAAAATAAGAGGCCAATGGGCTGGTAAGCTACTTATGCCAGTTTTTATGCACTCCATTGAGCTAGCAACGGACGATTCAGAGACTTCAACTCTGTATAATGGCTAGTCTCAGAAGGTAGCACGGAATAAAATGAAATTCTAGTGTACTTTAGCAGAGGAAATAAGTGATATCTCAATGTCAAAGAGGAAACTATTTATAAAATTACTAAATGGAAAAGGATGGCTTAGACATAAAGAGACAGCCAGTATGATGAGTTGGTGGCTGTATTGTGTTCTTCCAGAAGGAAGATCCTTTCTTGTCTAAACCAGCAGAGGATGCCAGCTTTATGCAATTACGGTGTTCAAGATGAAAATGAAAGTAGGAAGTATTGAATTAACAGCAACATTGATGTCAGAGAATGAAAGACCACAGATTAATCAAACAGATTAATTCACATAGTTTTTTCTATCTGCATGCCAAAGTACAAAGAATTTTTTTCTCTGTTCCATAGTCAGGGAAACTGAGGCATCAAGAGATCAAGTGTTTTGTCCAGGGAAATATTATTCCAAAAGATGAACTCAAATCTCCCACAGAAGGGATAGTCCTGGAAATAGAGAAAGAACATGTGAAAAAAATATTTAAAAACAAGGTAGCTGAAAAATTAAAGGTACAGCTACTTTGTTCATATCTTATGTACGCAGTTGTTAGTTGTAGGCTAAAGGAAACTGCAAAAGAACAGATACTGTATTCTTACATCCACATCTTTATTTCCTACAATTGTGCTCAGCTGTGGAAATAGTAGTGATGGATATTACTGACTCTTTTTAGAAGAGAGGAAGTGGTTAAGGCATTGCCAAAGACTCCTTCTTCTGTAATACCAGGCACGTTCATAAAACATAGCTAGAACCATCTTTTTGGATCAGAAAAGAGGTCTGCAGATAAACACACCAAAAATGGTGTTTCTATATGTATACTGTGGAAATACTGGACATGAGAAATGGTAACTTTTCTCAAAGTTGAGCAAGTAAAGAGGCATGTAATTTCTCAATACTGTCATGGTGACAACCATCTTCTGTACAGGATCTCAAGTAATTATAAGAATATTTTTCTGGGACTGTTTGCTGGTTCCAGCCAATGAGTTATCCTTCCTCTGGTTGAGCATAGTCATGAAAGCCTTGAGCTAGTGCTTTCCTTTGCTGCTTTACAAGTCTCATCCGTCTATGTTAGTGTCAAATTATATTGTATGCAGACCTATCTTAGCATAGCAGATTCCTATTTTTCACCTATAGAAATTGTAAATAATTGTACAAATGGTAATTCTGGAGGTGTCTAAAAATCTCAGAAATTATGCAGAAGGTGTTGGCATCATTATATCAACCTTCTGACTGTAAAATCATGACTCTCCCAAGAGAATGAAGAGTCAAACCTCATCAGGCTTTACAGCTTATAGAAAATGCTACATGAAAACATGAGCCTAAAGTTACCATTATAAAGAAGTGCCTCCAGTTGTCTTGCACGGCCCTGTGAAGAGTTCAGCTAAAGGAGCCGTAGAACTTGCTCCATTTTGTGATTGCATTGATTAGACTGGATTTCAGCAGACTGAAGTAAAAATAAGGGGAGGGGAATTCTGCAGCAGAAATTCAATTGATTTTAATAGCAGTGGAACTTCTATTACAGTGAGAAATGGTGAAAGTTCCCTGAATTAGTGCTCCCACCAGCTGGAGTCTAAATACTAGAAATACAGTGGGCGAATTTCTCTAGTCTTCCCTTGTGCTTGGAATTTCTGTTTTAATAGTCTATCTGTATAAGCCTTTCACATGCTTTAATCACTTTCACAGCATTCTTATTATCACAGAATCACAGAACCATCAAGGTTGGAAAAGACCTGTAAGATCATCAAGTCCAACCATCAACCCAACAGCACCATGCCCAATAAACCATGTCCTGCAGTGCCACGTCTACACATTCCTTGAACACCTCCAGGGATGGTGACTCCACCACCTCCCTGGGCAGCCTCTTCCAGTGCTTCACCATTCTCTCAGTAAAGAAATTTTGCCTAATATCCAGCCTGAACCTCCCCTGGTGCAACTTGAGGCCATCTCCTCTTGTCCTGTCACTCATCAGTTGGGAGAAGAGACCAACACCCACCTCTCTGCAACCTCCTTTCAGGTAATTGTAGAGAGCGATAAGGTCTTACCTCAGCCTCCTCTTCTCCAGGCTGAACAACCCCAGTTAGACACAGTCCAGCACCTCAATGCCCTTCTGGTAATGAGGGGCCCAAAACTGAACACAGTATTTGAGGTGCGGCCTCACCAGCGCCGAGTACTGCGGCACGATCACCTCCCTGCTCCTGCTGGCCACACTCTTTCTGATACAGGCCAGGATGCCGTTGGCCTTCTTGGCCACCTGGGCACACTGCTGGCTCGTATTCATGGGCTGTCGATCAACACCCCCAGGTCCTTTTCTGCAGGGCAGCTTTCCAGCCACTCGTCCCCAAGCCTGTAGCGTTGCCTGGGGTTGTTGTGACCCAAGTGTAGGACCCGGCACTTGGCCTTGTTTCACCGCATACAGTTGGCCTCAGCCCATCGATCCAGCCTGTCCAGATCCCTCTGCAGAGCCTTCTGACCCTCGAGCTCCCGCCCAACTTGTTGTCGTCTGCAAACTTGCTGAAGGAGCACTCAATCCCCTCATCCAGATCATCGATAAATATATTAAACAAGACCGGCCCCAAAACTGAGCCCTGGGGAACACCGCTGGTGACCGGCTGCCAACTGGATTTCACTCCATTCACCACGACTCTCTGGGCTCGGCCATCCAGCCAGTTTTTTACCCAGCAAAGAGTTCACATGTCCAAGCCATAGGAGTCAGTTTCTCCAGGAGAATGCTGTGGGAGACAGTGTCAAAGGCTTTACTGAAGTCCAGGTAGACAACATCCACAGCCTTTCCCTCATCCACTAGGCGGGTCACCTGGTCATAGAAGGAGATCAGGTTGGTCAAGCAGGACCTGCCCTTCATGAACCCGTGCTGGCTGGGCCTGATCCCTTGGTTGTCCTGCACGTGTCCTGGGAGCGCCCTCAGGATGAACCTCTCCATAATCTTCCCCAGCACCGAGGTCAGGCTGACAGGCCTGTAGTTCCCCGGATCCTCCTTCCGGCCCTTCTTGTAGATGGGCGTCACGTTGGCAAGCTTCCAGTCATCCAGGACTTCCCCCGTTAACCAGGACTGTTGATAAATGATGGAGAGCGGCTTGGCAAGCTCCTCCGCCAGCTCCCTCAGCACCCTTGGGTGGATGCCATCAGGCCCCATAGACTTGTGGCTGTCCAGGTGGCAGAGCAGGTCATTAACCGCTTCCTCCTGGGTCACGGGGAGTTTGTTCTGCTCTCCATCCCTGTCTTCCTGCTCAGGGAGCTGAATACCCTGAGGATACCTGGTCTGGCTGTTAAAGACTGAGGCAAAGAAGGCATTAAGTACCTCAGCCTTTTCCTCATCCTTGGTGACAGTGTTCCCCGCCGCATCCAGTAAAGGATGGAGATTCTCCTTGGCTCTCTTTTTGTTGTTAATATATTTGTAAAAACATTTTTTGTTATGCCTTACAACCGTGGCCAGATTGAGCTCTAGCTGGGTTTTTGCCTTTCTAATTCCCTCTTTGCATGACCTAACGAGGTCTTTGTACTCTTCTTCAGCTGCCTGCCCCTTCTTCCAAAGTTGATAAATCCTCTTTTTTTCCCTGAGTCTCAGCAAAAGCTCCCCGTTCAGCCAGGCCTGTCATCTTCCCTGACAGCTCTTCTTACGGCACATGGGGACTGCCTGCTCCTGTGCCTTTAAGATTTCCTTCTTGAAGAAGGTCCAGCCTTCCTGGGCCCCTTTGCCCTTCAGGACTGTCTCCCAAGGGACCCTCTCAACGAGTGTCCTGAACAGGTCAAAGTCTGCCCTCTGGAAGTCCATGGTAGTGGTTTTGCTGACCCCCCCTCCTTACTTGGCCAAGAATTGAGAATTCTATCATTTCATGGTTGCTAAGCCCAAGGCAGCCTCTGACCATCATTTCTCCCACCAGTCTGTCTCTGTTAGTAAACAGCAGGTCAAGCAGGGCAAGCAGGGCACCTCTAAAATTATTACAAAATTATCTTTTCTTCTTCATATTTATCTTTAGTTTACATGGTTCTAGCCAGATATCAGCTCATATTTTGTGTGGAGTAGTACTCTCAGTGAAGTGGCTCAGCATGCAGCAGAACAGAGACCAGCACTTCATGGACGCGCAGATAATGACGGAAAAGCCTCTGCAATCTACAAAATGTCTCATCATCACAAACACAGTCAGCCTTTACTTTGGCTTGCCAGTCCATGTCTAATGGTCAAGAACTGAATCATGTCTTCTATTTAAAGCTTTGGCCAACAGCCTGTGTATTGTTTAGAAAGAAAAAAATATCATTTTAATAAATCTGATATAGAAAATTAAATAAGCTTCCAGAGTACAGACTGCCTTTACTTAAACTGCAGGTAACAGTGATCTGAAAGACTGTTTTAATCAGATTACAGGATTATAAGAAAAGGGTATAATTTTGTTGCACATATTTAGTTATTAAGTCTGAAGGAAGGAACTAGGATAGGAAAAGTAACAGGAGCTTTAAGAACACCTTCATGTAAAAACGTTAAAGCCACATAGTTATCAGAAACCTTCTAAAATATGAAAAGCAGATCCAAAAAACACTTTAGGATTAGATCTAAATCCTGACCTGTGCTTTTTGTTATTTATTAGACCAGAAATTACTAATCACTATAAAAGGACTGCCATCATTTTCTATCCCCTTTTGGCAAAGTCTGGCGTTTCCTGCTGTAGTTGTAGCTACAGATCAAAGAACTAAAAAATAAGAAAGCAAGAAATGTTTTGACATTTAAATGTTATTGCACTTGTTCTGGATTGACAATATGGACAGGCAGTCACTTGTTTTTTGAAGCTGTAACTATTAAAATTATTACAAAGCCTTAAAATAAGTCCCATGTCAGGAGTAAATGAACACCATGCTGCTGTTTCTTAAGAAAAACACTTTTTAACATTTTAAAGTTTTGAAAAGGACATCATTCCCCCCCTCTGGGTTTTGGTTGATTGGTTGGATTTTACAGTGGCTTATTTTCTCCAGCGAGAAAGCCAGTCACCACTACCTTTCATGCAATGGCCCCCACTGTTTTTCTGCACCTTCTTCTTCCCTTTATTAGTGTACAATGTCAGGCTTACATGTTTATATCACCACTCATCATTACGGCAGGTGGCTGAGGCATGCCTCTAACTCTGCCTTGCTGCTTGGCACCTCAAAATTGCTGCTGGAAGTCTCAGCATTAAAACTTAGTATCTGTTTGAGGTTTGAAGGCAAGGAGCCTTGATGGAAAACTACGAAAGTTAGCAGAAAAATTCCTTCTCGAGTGTTTTCACAGTAAGTTGAGCCTGTTGGCTATTAATCCAACGAATGACTTTGTGCTGTAGTGGAAGGTTATCCACTCATCCCGCCTCCCTCCCTCTACAAGTGCAGAGCAGACCTGCTGGCATGGTCTGTTTCCCAGGCAAGGAACAGAGGGAGACCTGTCTCTTCAGCTTTGCCCTTCTCACAGAATTTCATCAGCTCTTGCTAAATAATGCTTTATACAATTTATTCCTACACTTTTCTATATATATACACGCTTAACATACATATGTCTCTATATGTATAAACACATTATACTTGAGTATTAATAAATAGACACATAATGTGTTTCTATGTAAAAAGAAAAAAAATGTACTTTTATAATCCTTTATACATACAAAGTATATGTATACACAAATATACATATACGTAAGTGTATATATTTTTATATATAAGCATTTCCTAGTCCCAAGGAAATGGGCAGCTGATAAGAAGGTGCTCTGAAATCACATGTGTATGAAAGCACATGGGGGTATCATAGAATCACAGAATGGTTTGGATTGGACGGGACCTTTAAAGACCATCTAGTCCAACCCCACTGCCATGGACAGGGACATCTTCTACTAGATCAGGGTGCTCAAAGCCCCGTCCAACCTGACTTTGAACACTGCCAATGATGGGGCATGCACAACCTCTCTGGGAAACCTGTTACCGTGTCTCACCACACTCATTGTAAAAAATGTCTTCCTTATGTCCCATCTAAATCTACACTCTTTCAGTTTAAAACTGCTGCTCCTTGTCCTGTCACTAAAGACTTTAGGAAAAAGTCACTCTCCATCTTTCTTATAAGCCCCCTTTAAGTATTGACAGGCACAATAATGTCTCCCCAGAGCCTTCTCTTCTCCAGGCTGAACAACCCCAACTCTCTCAGCCTTTCTTCACAGGAGAGGTGTTCCATCCCTCTGATCATTTTTGTGGCCCTCCTCTGGACCTGCTCCAACAGGTCCATGTCTGTCTTGTACTGGAGACCCCAGAGCTGGACACAGTACTCCAGGTGGGGTCTCACCAGAGTGGTGTAGAGAGGGGTATGGTATGGAGTAGAGGGGGTATGGCATTTTACAAAATGGTGACACACATGCACACAGAGGGGCAAAAAAGTGGGGTAAACAGGCCAAGTGACAGGAGGGAGCAGGGAACTTCTGGGGCAGATAGGACATATGACTGCTGGGGGATGGAGGGGGGGGCTTCCTGCTATCTCTTCTCATGGATATATGATGTCCCTATAGTTCTGATTTTTGCTGAAATCAGCAATTTCACTGTTCACATGCTTTGTGGGCATTCTTGGCCTATAGTAAGGAAGAAGTTGCACATTAGGACTCTTAGGGTCTTACTAACTACAAATTACTCTTATAATTTCATCTGTGCTCTGAACTACTTTAACAATTTCATCTTGATATCGTCATTTACAGCTGTGCAAAACTGGTTGTTAAAAGACTGCTAAGCCTGAATTCTTCTCTGGTTCTCCCCACTGATAACACTGCACTTAATTCAAATTGCTCCCTCCAGATGGATACCCTTCACCACCTCATCCCCTTTTAAAGGTTAAAACTCCCCTCAGTTTCAGTGAGCACCAGGATATGTCAACACAGACACTTGTCTCCACGGGAGCAAGAACAGCCCAGAATCTCAGAGGATTATAGCCCTAAAGCTACCTTGCATTAAGCCCTATCATATATTTCTAGAAAGCAATGTAGAAGGGCTATCAAACATTGTACCATGGTAGCTTGAACTGCAGAGGAAGGTAATCAGCTTTCATTAGCCCACATGGGTAGTGTGCAGGTCTACCTGAATTCAGTGAAACAAAATCTACAAAAATTATTTTTGTCTTAAATTATCATGTTATATTATTATTTATATTATGACTAAAATGTGATATTTCTGACTAGTAATAAAAAAAATAGTATATTTGAAGTTGTAGCACACAAAGTTCATAGGAACATGTTAGTAGCTTTAATGTAATTGTTCTGAGCTGTACACTGCCTGGTAAAATCTAGATGCAAACTGTTTAGTTTAAGAAGTTAAAAACAATTATTAGAATGATGTGTTACCACGTGTTACCTTTTATTCTTACACTACCCATTGGATTATTACTATGATCAGCACTGCGTAACACAATCCCTGCTCAGAAGAACTCCCAATTTTACAATGAAACTGGACTCTCTAGAGAAATTAGTCATTTTAAGTATTAGTCTAGCTATATTTGCCTAATTAACTATACAAAGAAGTATATATATGTATACACATGTGTATATACAGCTGTGTATATACATTTTATAATATTTTTATTCCTCAAGTAAAACTGTGCAAATAGCTATTACTAATAATAATTTACTGAAAGTGTTACATTTCAGGAGATTCAAAAGATTGTGTTTGTATGGATTAAGACCACACAGGCAACTCAGTGTACTCCCTATATGTGTTACTTCAATGTCAATAGCACATCTTTAAAAACAAATTAGTTGGATTTGAAAAATATTCTTTACTAACAGATTTTGCAGTATATTTCTAACCTGTGCATCTAATGCAAAAATAGAAGCTTTACGTTCATCAAATAATTCTGAAATCATAATACATATTAAGATTTAAGATGTTGTAAAAGTTTTAGAATATGTCTCATGAGTAAGTGTAAATTATCTAAACTTACATACGGGTGGCAAAACCATGAAATTGTTAAAAATGCTACACTAAATATAATTGGACAATTAGACCGTTTCTCTGAAATACAGCTTACAAAATACAGCAATAAAAACTGTTGAGTGGTCTGTCCCAAAGAAATATTTAGCCTGACTCAAGATAAAGTTGTTCTTGATTACAAATACTAAAGCAAAATATAATAGAGAGAGAATAGTTAATAGAAGTGTGAGGCTTTGACACTTTTCACTTGCAGCAAGGGCAGCAGGACCACACTGCACAGAATCAGAGAAAGGCTGAGGCTGGCTGGCACCACGCTCTCCTCTCAGGGATCCAGGCTTCCCCAAGGCCGGTCTTAACAGAAAACACTAAGGTGAAGAAGGAGTTGAGTTCCTCAGCCTTTTCCATATCCATCGTCACCATGATCCCTGCCCCATTCAGCAGTGAGCCCACATTTTCCATGGTGTTCCTTTTGCTGTTTATGTACTTGTAGAAACCTTTCTTGTGGTCCTCACCAGTTTCAACTCTGGGTTGGCCTTGGTTTTCTTAACCCCATCGCTGCATGAGTGGACACCATCTCTATATTCTTCCCGGGTCACCTGCCCCTGCTTTCATCTCCTGTACACTCAGCTCTTGCCCATCCATGCAGGCAACCTGCTACCTGTGGTTGATTTCCTGCTTGTCAGGATGGACCTTTCTTGAGCTGGGAGAAGGTGATCTTTGGATACCAATGAGCTCCCCTGGACCCCTCTTCTCTCCAGGACTGTATGCCAAAGTATTCTTCCAAGCTGATCCCTGAACAGGCCAAAGTCTGATCTCTTGAAGCCCAGAGTTGCAGTCATTCTTTTTGCCCTGTTCCTTCCTCTCAAGGACCCTGAACTTCACTGTCTCATGGTTCCTGCAGGTTGCACGATTGCCCCAGCCTTCACATCTCCAAACAAGTCTTCTTCGTGTGTAAGCATGAGGTCCAGCAGAGCATCTCTCCTTGTTGACTCCCTGATCACTTGTGTCAGGAAGTTGCTGTCAATGTACTCCAGAAACCTCCTGGATTGCTTGTGCCCAGCTGTGTTGTCACTCCAGCAGACACCAGAGCGGTTCAGGTCCTCCAAGGAGAACCAGAGCCTGCAAACATGAGGCTCCTCCAGGATGAGTCTAAAGAAGGTCTCCTCCATTTTCTTGATCAGATGGTCTGCAGCAGACACCCATGGCAACATCACTTATCCTGATCTGCCCACTAATCCTGGGAGCACAAGCTCTCAGGTGGTTCATCACCCATCCTAATGTAAAGCTCCATACATCCCTGCTGCTCTCTCACATAAAGAGCAACTCCCCCTCCTCACAGTCCTAGCCTGTCCTTCCTAAAGCACCCATATCCATGGATGGCAGTCCTCCACTTGTGCAAGCTATTCCACCACATCTCCATAATTCCAGTGAGTTCATAGCCCTGCAGCTGCATGCAGTATTTTAATTCCTCCTGCCTTTTCCCTATGCTGCATGCATCAATAAAGGCACTTCAGACAGAGACCCAGCCATGCTGCTTCCCCAGAAAGAGCTTAAGTGTTTTCCACTTGAGGCTATCCCTTGGGCACTTCCCTATTTACATGTCTATGCTCAAAGGGATTTCACTTCAGCCCTCTTCCGTTGATTGCTATGTCTCTTCTTTTCCCATGGCTGTATCTCATCCTTCCTCATCCTTCCCAGTGTTTGTTGAAGAATCTCTCCTTCCTCCATCATTCCCAGTGTAAAGCTGTCCTTACCAGGTTACCCAAGCTATTGGAAAAGGTACTTTTGCTCCACTTATTCAGGTGGATCCTGTCTCTTCCAAACAGCTGTTGATCCTCAAAGATCATGGTCATAGAAGCCAAAACCCTGCTGCAAACACCAGGTGCACAAACAACTGTTGACCCGCAAGATCTACCCAGTCCCCCTCAGGCCCTTCCACCTCACCAGCAGGATCAAACAGACACCACCTGGTCCACCATGCCCTTGACTACTGCCCCTAGAGCCCTTTAGTCACACTTGATACCTCCCAGGTTATCCCTGGCAGTATCATTGATGGAAAAGCAGAAGAGGGTTACAGTCTGGGAGCTGCATTGTCCCCAGTAGCCTCTTCACAATGTCCCAAAAGCAAGCCCACAGCAAGCAGCAAATCTCTCTAGATGACAAATCAGGTTGGCATATGGGGACTTCTGTCCCCCACAGCAAGGAGTCTCCTGCCACTATCACTTGCAGCTTGCTCTTGGTGCTTCTGAGGAGCTGAGGCTCAGCCACTGGAGATGCTCCATTGGCTGGCACTTCCAGTTCCTCACCAGTTACAAGGGTAGTGAACCTTTCTGTAACTGCCAGTCTTCAGATGGAGCAGGAGCCTTCCTCCTGATGTGAGAGGTCACCAGCTGTCAACTTTCATCACTTTTGGAGTTTCCGCTTTCCAACTTTGTAGGCACAGACTCTTCCTGCCCTTCCACTACAGCTGGAGATTTGGGCTCTTGAAGCTGCAGGGACCTGGAGCAGAGCCAGTCAGTCTCTTCCTCATGCTTTCTGATGCTGCGCAGTCTGCTGACCTCCTACCACAATTCTTTCACTTCGTGGCACAGCTCCTCAGCAGCTGCACACCTCCTGCAGGCCAGAAGACTGTGTACCCCAGCCTCAGCAAGAGGCCTCAGGCACTTCCAGCAGCCTCAGGCTTGCACAGCTGCATCCTTCTTCTGAAGCTCCCTCTGAGTCCAGGAGTCCGGTAGTGAAGGAACAGTTACTCCAGATGCTGCTGGGGACCTTGCCCTCTTTCAACATAAGGCTCAGTCCTGCAATAACACATAGTAAAAGGCTTAATGTCCACTGTCTTCATGACCCCAGTCAAGTCAAATCAATGGGATTGTCCATGGTAGTAAACACTGCTACACCTTGCAAATGCGTCTGCTTACATAGAGCCAATTCCAAGGCCTAACCCTGAGCATATGCACAGTCAAGATTATATTCTGTATTTTCACCTACTGCACTATTTTTGCCACTACAGATGGAAATAAAAGTTCTATGGCAAGGCTATGGCACTGTCTGTAAATTGTTGTCAATGCAAATTCAGGAGTAGCTCAGGGGTTCCAAGCACAGAAGGGTAAACAGGGATACCCGTGTGCAGACAGCACAGCAGGTTTTGATCATCTTTTTATTCACTTCCAATATCTGCCAAGTTTAATTTATTTCATTTCTTGGTGGGGATAGTAATTTTTTGAAAAGTCTTCTAATTTTACCATGACTTCATGCGGCAGATGCAGTGTGCAAGGGGCGCATGGTGCTGTATCTTTTTCAGTCGTGCTTCCTTGCTCTCAATTTCATGATACTACTCCTGAACTGGCTGAGATTGGCCAGAGCTCCTGCATCTCCAGCTCTTGATTCATTCAATAACATCACACAACATGGACAATAGACTCCCAAAGACTTTCTTTAGCTCCTGTGACTCCAGTGGCTTAGCAGTACAGCAGTTAAAAATATCAGAAAAAGGCAGGCAGCACTCTTTTGTTTGGGAAAGCAAAGGGTGTGCAGAAAGATCCCATTGTAAAAAACTGGAATTCCTTATAAAATGTTTCTGTAATTTGCACTTACTCTTTGAAATCCTAACGGGAAATTGAAGTAATACATTGGAGAACAGCTCACAGGCTCACAGAAATCTGGAATTATGTCCTACTGAGTTTGGACTTGATACAAATCCTGCTGAACACCCTGAAATCTTTAGTTTAAACAATTGATGGCTTCTGACTTTTCATTCTCCTTCTGCCAACATTTGGTTATTTGTCTAATCACATGGCCCTATCATTTGAGCCAAAGTTGATAAAGAATTTATTTATTCATTAGATTTTGTGGAGCTAGAATGATGTATTGAAAAATTACATTTTTACTGAAAAATAACAGCATCTTTGGCAACAAATGTCATGCACCCTATTTGCAATTTTAGCATCTGTTACAAAAGCCAAATTTTAAACTCACAGAGGTTGAAGATGAACCTGGGTAAAGTGTATTGTTTTCTTTCTTGACATCTTGGTTATATTTGACCAGTGAAGGACTTTCTGTTGTTGAAAATTTCTAACTACATAATGTGGCCAAACACTTCTTTTAATATCTGAATTAAGTCTTGTTCTGAATAAACAATAAAAGTGAACATCCATACTCTGAACAAGAGTAATGAAACAGAAAGGTATTACTTCACTAAACATGGAATTAAATAGTTATCTTTCAAACACAATGGACTCCTACAGGCAAGAGCTTATTGCTCTATGAGACAAGAGCAAACAAGTGAAGATTTAATTGTTGGTGTATTTTTATGTTAATGTAGTGTTTATACACACACATGCATTTATGATTACTTATTACAAGTATATTTATTTATTTAATTAATTGTATAACTGAAATTAGAAACATCATTACTACTTGTGTGGTGAACATCCCTCAGGTCCTCTGAAAGGCGTCCAGAATGGCTTCATAGATTTGGGATTAATACATAGTATTGATTACAATTTTGTCTTTGTGAAATGAGAAGTTAACTTAATGGCAGGAGTTTTCCATCTCTGTTTGGAAGATCCTGTGACCTTCCCATGTCCATAGGGATATACACTGGAATCCAGGCAGCACTGGTTGCTATCAACATACAGCGTGACATCCTGTAAACTGTCACACTTCTACCTCAGCCTCCCTCTAAAATCTGGAAATAATGATAAATAGTTCTTTTATGAACATCATTTTAGTAAGGAAAAATGTAAAAATGTTATTACTTATGTAATGCCTCTTACAAATTAAACTATGGTGAGAAAATATACTCCCATCTCTTTCTTGATTTATCTCTGAGGCAGACATTGGGAAAACAAACATGATGTTACAGGTTCCACATTCTGAAAATAGCACAGCCTTCCTTTTGCAGTCTGTATTTTGCTCGGTTCTTTTGCCTTTTTTAATAAGAAGAAATTCATTTCTATATTAAGATTGACATTTTGAATCAGGAGATTATAAGATTTTCACTGTATGGGAAAAATTAAGTGATTGACTATCTCAACATTTTCATTTTACAAATACAAAATGCAGATTTAACCGATAAAGCACTGAAAGTACTGTTGAATCTAAATAGTATTTTCTTTCCACATTTTCAAAACAGGCAGGAAAATTAAGTGCAGGTTTGTGTGGTGTACAAGTGAGCACAATTAAGGAATCTTGTATTGTTGTCTCCTGAATAGACTTGTCACATTACTATTCAGAGCTTTTGTCTAGTGACAGTGGAATATTAAAAAGATACTGAATAATATAGCAAAAATCTATTGTGCCATGAGATCTAATCTTTGTCTGCATGTAATTGCCTTATTAAAAGATTTGCAAGCTTACTCTTTCTGTGATTCTGAAGAAAGCTGAGAAAACCGTATTGTTTAAAAAAAAAAATAGTTAAAGCTTCTGAAACTCTAGTCCCTGTGATATGACAATACTGTGTAACTTAAACTGGAAATTAAAATTACAGCCCTCTCATACTATAGCAAAGGTAAAGATGCTTCCAGTGCTGCAATTATCATCAGAGGCATGAACGGTATTTTATAGGTGCCTTCTCCCCCCTCCCCCACCTCCCCTGTGAGTCTTGTGGACAGTGCTGCAGGAGTTGTGTATGTAAACATGAGAATCCCATTTATTCGGTAATACGTGTTATGTGGCACTTCATCTTCTGTCTGCCACTTTGTACCTGTCGGCAACAGCCAGCATAGCGTGGATAGGACAGGAGCCCTCAGCTCCCCCAGCCTCACTGCTCCCAGGCTCCTTTCAGGCAGAGCAGTGCCACAACCCAGCAGCAGGAGAGAAGTAATTGCACCTTTCTGTTGCCAACACCCATTACAAATTGTCAGCTTTCATAAATAGCATGACTGGATGAAACATTTCTTTCAGCCCTTCAATCCATTTCCTTTTATTTATTGTGATGGTTTACTTTTTGATTGTATGGAAGGCATGGGATTGCTACCCTTAGCAACCAAAACGATTGCTTTTTTATCTGCAGATAAGGCAGCGAGGCATAATGCAAGCTTCCCTACACAGAGCTGCATTAATTCACCTCATGCTCGGCCTGGGCCCACCATCCTTTTTAGCTGAAAGAGTAAAAGCCAATTTCGTTGTTCTGTCTGTCCTAGGTGTCATTTCAGAAACAATTGCTTTAAAGCTTTGGCTTCTGTACTTATTTTCAACTTCAGAACTTAAAAACATTGTTTTTGCAGTGGTCACATACAAAAATTGTGGGATTCTTATAGAATCTAGCCTGAGAACATTTTGCTGCTTGATAATCATATTTTCCCTTCAAGATAACCAAAACAAATTAGATAAAGATTCTCTAATACTGCACCCCATGCTTTAACAGTACAATGCATTTCTACTTCCAGAATCACAATCGTGGATCCATAACTCAAACACAATGAAATCTGAAAATTAAACATAAGTGTATACAGGTTATTCATTTAAACTTCTTGCCAGGCCATACAAACTAAAATTATGCAGGTGTTTTATTTTTATCTAGGTCTTTCTTAGAGTTCCAAAATTTTTTCCCTGTCTTTGTAATATAACCAAAAGCAAATTGAGCCAAATGTCTACTTCAGACAAAAAAACTCATATAAACACAAGATATTAAATGTAGGAGCAGTTAAATACCTTATTGTATATAGATAGCATATGAAGTTTGAAATGCCTGAAGAAATAATCTTCCTTTAAATTGGATATCTATGATCTACTTTTAATTAGTATCATTAAGTGTAGGTTGAACAAAATGTAATCGTAGATGTTATAAATAACTCATGTAACCTACACTTGCAAGGGTGCCTTTTTATGGCAAGAAACTGAATAAACTGTAATGAAAAGTTTATAGACCTATTTTTCTTTAATTTCATGTGACTTTGTGCCATTTGTAGACTACCACGATAAGTAAAAGTCTACAAACAGCAACCAGCAGCTATGTAAGGTGCACAGAGTAGAATGGGTCCTCTAAAGAAAAGTTTTCATGTACAATGCAGTTGTCCTATGCAGTCAAGTTACTAGCAGATGATGAAGAAACATTCCTGGGGAAAAAAGCTTGAATCTTTTTGCTCCAAAACTGTTTGGAGGTGATTTTCCCATGTTCTTTGAAATACTTGATATTGCCTGTTGTGAGGAATGTGTGATTGCTCTCCTTCCCACCCAGGTCTCTGATACCCAAGCATAAGAAAATTCCTCATCAGGGCTCATTTTCTATGTAAAACTGCTAAGAGATTTACCAAACTAAAAGAAGAAAACAAAATTTATCTCTCTCATTGTATTTGTGCACGTTCCCATCATGTGCTTCTCTGACAGAAGTGTCAGGTGCTGCTTGGGGATCATCATTAGGCACTCAGGTTTTTTTCCACGCTATCAGAAAGAAGGAAGAACTCTGCATATCAAAAGCCATCCCTACCTCCACCAACCCCGCTGACTGCTCAGCAGAGGCTATCATTCAGAATCCTATCTCCATGTAAACTAAGCGTCAGGAGGAACTCCAGAGAAGATTTTTTTTTTTTTTTTTGCAAACTTATATGCAAAAGAAATGAGTCATGGATTACCTATAAAATAAAGTAGTGAAACCACTCTTAGGAATCAGACATGGTCATTGAGCAAAGCAGTTTAGAAATTATGCTATTTTGATTCTGGATACTTTCACATTAGGTTGTTATTATGTATGTTCAATCAAAGCCTGGGCTCTGGTGTATATAATGAAGTGGAAAGGAAATTAATCCTGCAGAATCCATCTTTCTGTCTCTACAAACCCATCACTCACAGTGATAAAGATCAGTTCCAAGTACCTTTTTTCAGCTATTTACCAATCTACAGAAATAAAAATGTTTGCTGAGATCATACCAATTTAACAAATTCTATTGGAAATCACAGCTGTAGGACACTGCAGCAAACTGCCTGGGAGACTGGCAGCCACCAGAAAGTCTAGAAAAATGGGAAGTTCCCGGGTCCTTAGACTGACTGTGCCCCCAAGATAGGGAGACAAATGCAGAATGTCAAAAGTTTGCGATTTTTCTTTAAAGTGGAATACAATCTTCTTCTTTTTTCTTTTCTTTTTTTTTTTTTTTAAATTGTAAGCAAACATTCTTTGCTCACCTTGTCACACTGATGATGGAGATATGATGGGCACACATTAGCTAAAGATCAAAGTCCCAGAGTTGTCAATGGAACTTTTTTCCACAGTAAAAATGGCATGAACTTGGTTTGAGAAAAGCAATCACAACACATACAGGTGGCCTGGGCAAAGAAATTAATTTTTGCTGTACAGTAATGAGGCAGTAAGATAAAAAAACCCAAAACTCCAGAGTGCAGAAGTCCTGAATTCTGGTCAGGATTCTGCTCTGTTCTGACCTGGTCAAGGACAAGCCAATGTTTGTGATACTGTTATGGCACTGTTCAACAGCTTTGCAGGCAGAATCCACCAAATATCATGCTGAAGGTCTTAGCCACCAGAACGGGAAAATTTCATACCAGGAAGCAACTGACTGAATGAAAGGTGACTTTTTTTTTTTATTTTATCATATTCATCCAGCAGCCATCTCTCCAGCAACTATAATAATCACCCAGGCAGATGTGATATGTTTGGGGCAAATAATTTACATTTAAATATTTCATCCTCTCATCAGAAACTCTTGCTGACTTTGATTATCATTAAAAACAGTAGTAACAATGTGTTGGCCTTCAGCTCTTACTTAACATTTGAGATACCACCTCCCTCATTTACAACATGGTGTTGCTAAACATTCCTTATGCACTTTTGAAAGATTGCCCTCTTTTTCCTGCAGCAAGAGTTTTCACAGATTTTTTTTTTCTAAATGGGAAAGACTAGATTGAAATAAGATTGAAGTCCTTTGGTTTACATTTAGTTAATAAAACCCACAGAAATACATAGCTGTAGAAAAGCAAATGAACAGACTACTTTGGCAGCCTATGTGACCAGGAGAGAAAAATCATAAGATTTGCTAAGCCAGAGTCCTAAACAGCAGCCACCATAGAAATTGAGTTCTTTTTCAAGTGACAAACAGCTACTTGTATGCAGAAAACCAGAGTAAACCAGATAACCTTCAATGCATTAGAGACCCAGGTCCTGATGCAAAGGGTGAGAGTGTGGAAGGGCTGGAAGTAAGAGGTGAAAGTGATGGGGTAGAGCAGCTGCTGATGCGCAGTGTAGCCACCGGTACTGGGCACCTTTAAGAAAGCTGGTCCGTTTCCATTTACAGGTGGGTTTTGAAGAGAAAGGTGTGGGTGATTGTTCCCAGTGTTTCCTGGTCACAGAGCTGTGATCCCTATGGTCTCACCCTAATGATGTGAGCAGGTGGATGTTCATGTACAAAGACAAAGTATTAAAATAATAACTAACACAAGGGTCTTCTTTTTTTCCTCAGTGTGGGAAGGAATGGCAACAGCTTGAAGGGTTATGCCTGGATAAAAATATTTTCAAACAGTAAAAATGCTCACTTAATTCTAGTGGATCATATCCCGGCAGCCGAGGAAAGCAATGGCGATTCACTTCCATGAATTTTACGTCTGTCACCTTGTTACTCACTATCAACTCCAAATTTTATTATCTTCCTCACATCCTTTTTGTGTCCCTGCAACTTACGGTTTGATGCACTATGTCTTGACTTTAAAAGAACTGCAAACTTTTCAGAGCAGGCATCATGTGTTCCTCTATGTTTAACATACTCAGCTGACCAGTGCTCCAGCTTCAACTATAAATGTGAACACAAGAAAAAGGGTAAAGCAGATCATGTCTTCAAGATGGATACACATAACAGAGCTGTGGCCCTCTTCACCATACCATATTACTTTAGAAATTTCAAGTGACATTCACAATTACTTCAGTGGCTCAGGCAAACTTTGGTTACTCGAGGTTCAGCTTTGAAGTCTCCCTTTTAATAAATTGATTTAACAGCACATCAGACATCACCTTGTGTGTAGTACATGTCATAGCAGTATAAGTATTTCAAAGGACTAACTGGCTCTGTAAATACACAGACTTTTCTTTTACAGCTTTAGGATGAATGTAACAGCATCACGGAAGTGGCCCAGAAAGAGTTACTACAAGCCCAGTTCCACAGGAGGTCGGTGTTAAAATTCCCATTTTGGGGGGGACAGAGGCATGGCAATTCTGAGCATTTCTGAGATGCAAGCTGCAAAAGTACAGCATTTATATGAGTAGTATGAATAAAATGATAGGTCTGGAAAGTCATATAAGACCGAAATTTTAGAAGCAGTCACTGCCTAAGTGGGTTTAGAGTCTGGCTTTTAAAGGTCATGTAGACCTACAGAGTCTGCAGGCATTCAGTGCTTCAGAAAAGTAATGACCTACAAGCTTCAAGCCTGAGAAATAAACATAAAAGAGAGGACAATCACTAAAGGACAGATCAAAAATGGGCACCTAACATACTAGGTATTTCACAGTTTCAAAGTGAACAAATACTATGTCTCTCTGGTGCACTGCAACACTTAATTTGTGAAAAAGTGCATCTTTGTGACCCTCTGAGAAAGAAGTAAGACTAATAAATAATATTGCAGGGTTTTCCACACAATTAAATTGCAAACTTCCATAATAAAATGCTAACTAGAGGATATTTCCTACAGTCAGTAAAGGATTTTTGGCATCTATTCAGGTGTGTTAAAGGAGATTGCAGATATGTTTTTACTATCCACACTTAGCTTATTGTGTTCTGCTTCTGGGATGTAATGTCTGACTTTTTATATGAATTCAAAACAGGGATGTATTACCAGAAGTATTTTACTAGTATAATATGTGCTAAGGATACCATTTTAATTTCAATTCTCATTTTTTCCTAGGCTAATGATTTTCATATTAAATATAATGGAATCTATCTTTATTCAAAAATATAACCTATTGGTATACTTAAAGTTGTACAAATTCATAAGGCTGTAACTAAGACAAGGGTGACACTGACTCTTATATAGAAAGTGGTATTAAAAAAATCTGTCTCTAATGGGAACATTTCTACAATATTTTTCAAATAAGCAAGGAGTTTTAAACTGACAGAGAGTTTGCTCGCCAACTCTAACTATGGCACAATGTAAATTCAGACACTTTTAAATAAACATGCTCTTTAGTAGCTGTTTTGAATTACCACCACCAGTTTGGATGGCAGCAACAAGTATGAGCCAAAATAAAAACAGTGGGTAGAATAAAAGTGGTGCAAACAGGTTGGCATCTGCCAACGTGCAGATGCTGCAGTTTGCTAAATATCTGACTATTTTTGTAGAACATGGCATGTATCCCATGCAAACTTTTTTTAAAAACCAAACAGAATGTGGAGCATAATGAAAAAACTAAGAAACATAGAGTCCATATCTCTTTTACTCAGAGGTCTCCTTCTTCTACAAGAACTTCAAGACCTTTATCTTTTAGAGATACTGAAAACTCTTCATTATTTATGTGTACCTCAGGATGTTCTCTAAAAGCCCAGAAGCTTTCAAAATTACTGCCAGTTTGGTCGCTACAGTTAATATTAACACAATATTAAGAGTGAAGAAACAGGAATTTCAGAAGGCATGACTATTCTTGATTAAGTTGTTTGTAAACACAGATATAGCCCTTAAATAAGCCTTTTTGAGCTGTTCAGATCTGTTCATTACAGGACGAGTTCTGAATGGCTTCAGTAGATTAAGTTATTTCATCTAAGAGCAGTCATAAATCTACTAAAGTGTACAATCAACACAGGTAAATACAGAGGGTATCCACACTGCTTTTTAACCCTCTATGTCTTTAACCTCCCAGCCTTTGGCAAAGTATAACCAAAACCTCACAGAAGAATTTTCCTAGGAATTACTATCCTCAACCAAGTCAGCAAAAGCAGCAGCTGATTCATTCCTCACATTGTGTGCACCACCCGTTCTGCAGTGTTGAATGACGGAAGATAAACTGAACCACTGAGCTGTAATCACATCTCCGCACTGGCAGATTTTGCACAGCCAGAGGGATAAAATCTAAATTTACGTTGGGCCCTTTGTATAAGCTAAGTTAAGCTTTGTTGCCCCAGGGAAATAAATACCACTATAGAAATCGAAAGGCAACAGTTGTCCACAGTATACTTTCTCAAATCTGAAGAGGGGAACTGTCATTTCTTAAAGTGAATAGTAATATTTCATCTTCAGAATATATAAAGTGACATAAGTGATTTAAATGTGATCATTTCAGGTTTTTTTGTAATCCGACATAACCTTATTGAAAAGTAGATGGACTAGGACCGTTGCACTGCTTCAACCTCTATTCCAATGCAGGAGAAAGTACAAAAAGTGTCAGCTGAAGCTACAGAGTGCTAAACACAACAGAAGAGAAATAAATATTTACTGACACACTTAATGCTGTATCACAGGAGAAAAAACACTTTTATTTTCTTTCCTGACGAGGATTCTCTGACATAAATTCATTTGATTATCGTTTATGAAATGCATGCATATTCCAAAGAAATCATAAATAAGCAGGAATCTGTGTAGGATGCAGGAAACCATCTTAAGCGTAATCATCAAGAACCTCTTCACAGTAATAAAGAAAGATAAATCTTGAACAGCACACTCAAAACCACCCTCTCAAACTGAACTCTGTGTGAACATACATTCTCTGTGAGGTATTTTAAACATGCACAGGAACTGGGAATCTGCTGAGGAACAGAGGAAAAAACTCTGAGGAAATGACCCATTACACAACTTGTCCTATGCCTGAGTATTCCACAATGAACACCAAAACCGATTTTGTAATGTGCTACTTACTCATGCATAACTCATGCATTTGGTCCTGTTCTGTTTCGTTGTAAGGTTTCTTAGCAGAACTGGAGAATTAAGAGGATTATGAGAATACAGCAATTCTAAAATTCAACTTGCATCCTTCCACTCTTTTTGATGTTAAATTCTGAAATAATTTCTGATTTTATTAGTGGCTGTTTATTTCAAACTTGTAAAAAAATTGGGATTTTTTTAACTAGCTACATTCCAAACATGTAGCAAAAGAATATATCATATACCATTTTGCCAACATGACATTGTATCATTACATATGCAGTTAATCATATGAACCGCTCTGCAAAAGCAGAGCATACAGTCAGGTGAAGTAGAAGATCATGAAAACATTGACTCGTACTGCTACTGATAGTTAATGTATGCTAAAGCCATTAAGATGCTCTGCAACAGTGGAACAACATTTAGTGTGCTTACTTCTGAAACATTTTGGGGGTTTTTTTTTCCCATTTTCATTTTTTCTTTTATCTGAAACCATCTCTTTAAATCATATGCTCAGCTTTCCTGTCTAAATGCACTTTATCATCCTTTATATTCTAACAGAATCTGACTGAAGAAATATTCAGATATTCAGACTCTCAAGAATTGAACACCATTTAGACTGAGTTTCTGCAGCAACAGATACAGAACAGGGATGATGTCACTAGCTAAACCCTAGCACGATCCTTTTAATTTCCCCTTGGCAAAACAGGGGAGAAGGAGAGATCCGGATTACTCAGCAGAAAGGGAAGTCACTCTCCTGTACATACTTCCCAACAAGCTGAAAATGTAGTGATATCTTTTGTCCAGAAGACAGCAGAACCGTGGTCAGTAGAGAAGGTAATAAAATTATTTGCATATCATTTATGTCAAAACCAAATTCTAACCGTAAGTACTGGTTGCAGCAAACTTAATGGGCATTTAAAAATTACATTAAAAAAAAAAAAAAGGAATGAAGAAATAACACATTCTCAGTGCTGAAAAATTGCCTTTATTACATTTTGAGTCCACCTTTTTTAACAAAAAAGTTCCTACCTAGAGATTGGTAAACAGCCTCTGTTATATTATCCAGCTCTTGCAAAATACTTGCTTGGAGCATGTCCTTAAAGAAACAAGGTTCTTAGTCTTCTGTTTTGTGCACACATTTTTATAGACCATACACACTTGGAGGCTCACACTGCCACTACTGGGATTTCAAAACAGCCAGCAACAGCTTCATTTGATTTTAATTGAAGTTAGAATGTGGAACCTCTTACATTTTCTCAAATTGTCGGGAGTTGCAATGATACATTATAAAATATCTTTATTCATCAGAGAGAACAGATACTACTTCTATGTACAGCTGCCAGAATGTTTACAAAATTGGAAAATCTTGTATACATCATGTAATATTATTCTTATTGAAAGCCATAAACACTCATAAGTTATGTAAAATTTCTCCTGTGAAGAAAGTGATCAAATAAATTTTATTAGGAAGAGAGAGTTGTAAATTGCCTATATAATGGCCACATTGGAAAAGTCAAGAATGTATTGTTTTTCTGCAACATTATATGACCTGCATCAGTGAAATTAGCTATTTTTTGATAGTTACTGTTTTTTACCTCTTCTTTCCTTTTACTTCTCGTTGTTCTTTCCTTTTACTTTTCATCATTCCTGGAACAATATCCAGTATTTAAATCCTGTTATAATGATCTATTTTTTCCTTTTCAACACTAGTTCAGTCATCACTGCCATGTTAGGTGGGATGTTTTGAATAACCAGAATGTTTTCAACAGATCATTCATCCTATGTGTTTGTATATGTGGTAACTTCATTGTGCCACTCACATGCAAGGCAACCTTATGGTGTACTAAATAAACATGTAAACCCAAATAATTGCTAGCCAAAGAAAGGTTGGTTGTCTTTTGCTTTGTTTTCACTAAGAGTATACAAAGGTTATTGGTTGCTTCTTATCTTAGTTTAGGGAAACTTGGACACACTTTTTGTTCCGTATGTTTTAAAAAATATGCACAGAAATATTTTCCCTGATTAAGGTTTTTGCATATCTTTCATTTTGAAGACCTTTCATATGGCTGAAGCGGGAGACATGGTTAGAACTGGTAGCAATTCAAACGGCAGCAATGGCACGCCTGCCCTCACAAGTCACTGCACAGTAACGCCCATGGTGGTTGTGTTTTTCATGAATCTCACATAGGTTTACACAAAAATAATGAGGGATTCTCTATCCAACACGTGTATGGGAGGCGGAAATTCGCAGGATAGTAGTGATTCCATGCAACAATCCATATATGATGCAATGATCACAATATAACAGTGTCATACTCTTATTTCTGCATTGTTACATTTCCTTGGGCATCCATCTGACTCACTGATACGCTGGCCACCTCTGAGTAAATGCTGATTTCAGTGAGCGACAGGAACAGTGTGGGGAATGTGATTATAAGAAACCAGTAGTAGCTGAAAAAAAAAGAATCCCAATCCAAGGAGAATGCTAGAGAAAACTACATTTTAGTGCCCATTACAAAGTTAGGTGCTCGTACTAAAGTCTCACAACAGGTCTGTGGCTTTTTAATGGAAATGTAATTGTGTTTCGAATTTATGCATTACCCGTTCTATTACAATTCCACAATCTAAAACATTCAGAGTATTCATTAATTATTTTTTAAAAAAAGTTAGTTATAAGAAAGAAGAATTTTAAAAAAAGGAATTCTGGTTAAAGAAAATTTCCTTATTTTAGGATTTCCAAACTTGCAGCCACAGTGCTGAAGCATCATTAAGCCGTTGATCTGAGGTGGAAAAGAAAAATTTGGTCTAGAGGGAACAGTGCAGTATTTAATTATGTTAACACAAAAACACAACAAGTTAGTGAATGGGACCTCCTATGTATGCATGGCAAGCTCATTGTCTTCCAAATTAAGCTACTTTTCCAACCTGCTGTGAAGAGTGCTTTCTGAGTTTTGTCAAGCTTTTGTCAGGCTTAGGAAGCGATTCTTGTAGTCTATAGAGAAAAAAATTATTTTCCCTCCTTTCTGTTTTACCTGTAAATATGATTTTTGAATAAAATATAATTACAGACTTGGGGTCTGAGGTGAGAATGGAAATTAATAGCTCTTATTATTGATCCTTCACACTTTGTAACCATTCACCAGGTTGCTCACAACATTATCTCTTGGCTGTAAAGTCCTGCTGCAGCCAGACTCTCACATAAAACCCAGCACTGCCTGTTGTGTGCTGCATTTCATGCAGGAATTCATTTGTGCTCACAAACCAAGTTAATTGTAGTCTGAAATGTAAACAAAAGTCTTGACCTCATGACAGTCAGCCAGGATTTCACCAACAGCTTGTGAGGCTGCAGGTTCACACAACCTCTTCCTGCCACCCACTATCTTATATCAAGATACAGTGAAACTAAACCTGAAGGGATATCAAGACAAATTTTCGTGTGGCGTATGTCCAGAAGTGTATTACATGCATTCTTTGGACTTTGTCTGGATGCCTATACTAACATGAAAACATCCTGCACAGCAAATTGACTATGTATGCCCATACAATCTGTTTACATCCTTCTTAGTTTCCTCCTCCTCAAAAACCTGGTCAACCAGTGTAGAGTATTTTCAAAAGCCTGACTTCAGCAAAGTGCCCTCTGTCAGACCAAATCACCAAATTAAGTTGAATCACTGATAAATCATAGAAATTTTAAATACATTTAATTGAAAAGTAATGTTTTCTGAAGAATATTAGGAGCCTTTAATTCTAGTGGTAATCTTTTGTGATGCTACATCAAAGACTTCTACACGTATTAGAAGCTTACTGCTATTACACTTAGTAATAAAACATGCATGACATATAGAAACATTGGTATACATAAAATTTTGCACAGATGGCCTGGTACTTACCTTTGGTTGGAACTTCTGTCACGCAATTCACTAGCTAAATTAACAACTGAACCAATACTGGGTTTTGTATGTGTTTTGTTTAATTTTTTTTTCTCTATTTTCTGTGCATATTCCTGAAGCCTTTAATTATGTCCAATACCTATTTGAATCAGCAACAGGAGCTGGCATGGAAGGAAAAGAGAATTTGTGCTTAAAATGCAGTACAGCTGCAAAGACCTGTTGCATCACATTTTTCAAGTATATAGTAAAATTGCCTGAAACTCTTTTTCAGATTTTCAGGTTTTTATTACAGGAATTCTAGTGATGATGGAAATAGAAATTCTCATTGATTTTGACTCACTTTAGCCATTTACAAAATGTATGATGAAAAGGCACTTATCTCACAAGACCAAGAAGACACTGAGTTAAATTCATTCTAAGATGTTTGAATGAAAGGCACTTTGAAAGTAAAAAATAGTTTTACATTAGAAACAAATCACTTGAACTGTGTAACCAAAATAAAATAAATTTGACAGTCTACTTATCCATCTTTAAATCTTTCTTTGCCTAAAGGCAAGGACTTGTCTTCCAAAAATCCATCTTTCATCAAAATGTTTTTAAGTTTATCTTGTTCAAAAGAAAATAGTGGAAGCACATGTTCCCCCTCAGATTACATCAAGTTAGTGTGAAAAACAGTAAATTTCCTCCAACAACCACAGAGTCTCCTGGTGATGACTCTACATGCATTAATGCACATATCTAACTGTAGCCCTGTAATGAGCCTGCTTCCACTTCTGTTCAGTGACCAGCCTCTGGAGTGGCTTAAGCAATTCCTGAAAGAGAGAAAATGCCCTTTGTGATGCAGCTAGGTATAAAGGAGTGAACCACACACACACATATTTCTCATTAAAATTAAAAGCATCCCCATAAGGTCTTTTTCTAATGGATGGGGAGTAGAAGGAGGGGAGAAAGAAAAGCAAAGTTATTTCTCAGATGTAGTGGTGTGATTCACATGCTTCTTGTTAATTGTTACAGTGGATAAATAATGCAACCCTTCAAATTGTACAGAATTTGGATGTGCAGACATTTTATCAGCCATCAGCTAGATGGTCTCTTGTCACAACTCCCAAGTCTGTCTATTCACTTTCTGAGTGAAAATTTCTTTCTGAGCTCATATTCCATTGATTTTTAAACTACATTTTCATATTGGTTCCTCTGTTTTCACTTTTAGTGGGGTTCTCTTTATTTACTAACTGAAGGCAAAACCTGCAAGGATGGCTGTGGAGGACTGAGACAGAGCAATAGCTGGAAGGACCAAATTGAAACACACTTCCTACCCAGGTGCTCCTAAGCAAAAATAGGTACAATCTTCTGTAAGGATAGCTGGCATATTTCTTCTCCTATGCTTCCTGAAATAACTGACTTTGAAGGAGAGGAAGTTCACAACAGTAGCAGTTGTAACATCATAGAACAGAAAGAGATACCAAATACCTTTGCTGGGATGATCAAGAGGAAGGATGGCATCTCCCCAACCATTATGAGGACATGAAGTGGGGTGAACCTCTTGCTGCCTTTTGCAGCTGGGCTTGGAGTGGAAGGAGTGGAAACTAAGTGATGCTGCATCTGTATCATTAGACTGAGTAAGTGTGTTACAACAACTGACAATGCTGATGCATCATTAGCTATTGACACAAAGATGCCATAATGCAATGGTTTTATGGCTCTCTGTAGTAATGTTTGATGACGGTATGTATCTCCTACTGCTAAAGGTTGAATACTTCTGTGTTTAGAATAAGAAGGCATTACTCTATTAACAGACAAAATTTACATACTTTATCTGACCCTGCTTTCCAATAGTACCTAAATGTCTCCAGGTCCCAGAGCAGAGGAGAAAATTTTAAACTGCTTATACAGAATCCCAGAAGTAAAGACAGAAAGAAACAAGCCAACTCCTGTCTTTTCAGTTAGGAGATTCCCATTCTTTTCTGCCGCAGGTGTGGCTATAACTTACGGAGGCGGTTCAGCTACACTGGGATGGTAGACCAACGTCACCTCAGGTGCCAGGAGATATATAGAGCAGAAAGCTTAAGTCATCCCATGCTGGCAGAAAGCCAAGGCCAAAGATTATAATTTATTAATATTCACTTTCCAAAATTCAGAAACATATTTTCACCAAAATCCACACTGAACAATGAAGCTTACATTTTTTTTATAATGCTGTTGATAAAATAAAACACTTGAGTATTTATGGAACCAATAGATACTCAGCAAGTTAGATCTAAAAATAAGTTCACACACACGAACTGAAATGAAAAATATTAGTCATTATTCTAGAGCATATAATGAGAAGAATGTAGCAAATAGATTATATTCTGATGATATTTGCATTGACTGATTAAAATCTGAGGGCATGACATTTGCCTAACAGCTAATGAGAAACTAACTGTTCTTTGTTTGTCGTATGTTACATAAATAACATTGACCTAAAAACAGAGATTGTGAGAGCATAAAGTCTGCTAAAGCAGTGAAGACAGTATCCAAACAGGAGATGCAGTTTTATTAGAAGAATTTTGGCTTTGAAATGCCTTGTAATCAGACATTGTAATGACCCAAGAGCTGAAACCTTACATCCATACTTCACTCAAGTCCAGCTACCTGCAGTCTGGTCTAAAATCCACCGAGACAGCAGACAAGCAAGAACAACCTCCAGTAAGAAGAACAAAAAAGCTCTCTGCCAGAAAGTTAAGTGATCCATGGTAATCAACATGGTGGTATATTATCTGATCAATTTTTATTCTCAAACTTATTTCTCAATACATCTGTAGGCTAACCAAAGGGAAATCTTTACCACATACTTTAATGTTCTACATTAATTACAATTTTTTTCTCATTCATTACATTTTTGGAGGGATGGAAATCTCGTCAGTGTGAAGGACTCCTTTTTTCAAAGATGTGATTATCCTGATCTCCATGAATTCCAGAGAATATTGAGGAAATTCAGTAATTTTCCAAATGTTTTCAGTAACTTAAAACTGGGCAAACACAGATAGCAGGATAAAAATACGCAGAAGAACCTAAAAGCAGACTAAAGGAAAATTATATTCAGTTCGACACCCACTGCAGGGTACGGTAATGCCTCCTTTGACTTCAATAGCTAATAGTACATAGTATCAAAGAGGCAGAGTGCTTGTAAAAACTGGAGAGGATTAGGGACATTATGAAATAGGCAGAGAAGGACATGGCTTCCAAAAATCAGTTGTCCTTGCAAGTACTACAGGACTCTTGCCTAGGCAGTCTTTTGGAACAAACATATCCAGTATATACTTACTAAATAAGAAAATAAAAAGGGAAGTAGTGTTCAACATAACCTCCATTTTCTCTTTTATAATTTCTTCCATCATGAACTATTCTCTCCTTTCCGACATCCCTGTACAAACGCTGAACACAACAATTTTGTAACCGCCAAATGCTTAGGGACTTTGTTGAGGGCTTTGTTCTTCCTAACACTTAATGACAAGCTATCATCCCTTGTCATTGTGCACTGGGTCTCAAAATGAGCCTTCATGCAGGAGCAGAGCAACATTTCCATGCGGCCAATGCATGGAATGAGCCTTTCTCCAAACCGAACCTTCACCTCTCTGTCCACAGATATGGGTTCCTGTAGAGGCCAGCGTAATGACTTACCAGGAAAACATTAAACTCGTCTCTCATCTCTCAGTTTCTCTGGCACAACTGGGGTCCAAAACCTGAGTTCTCAGACACAGTTGTCATACAGTCACCCTATTGTGTATATTTTTATGCATGAGAATAGTGCTATTTTTTAAGTATGCATTCCATGTATATAATTTTTGGAAACAAAATATTTGAGAATTTTTTGTGTATTCTGCTCCTCAGCTCAGGCATAGAGAAATGCAGCTAAAACACACAGACTCTTCTAATTGTCTTCAGTAGGTACAAGCATCTCAGCAATGTTAATAAAAATACATTCATGAAGCTTATCATAGGTGGGGAAACAATAGAGAGAAGATGATCTAGGGCAAATAAAGGACCTTCAAGAATTTTAAAAATTTAGGAATTAAATACTCCAGGATATGCCTTTGCAGCACAAAACCCAGAGTATATAAGGTCCCTAAACAGCACATCGGGAAAAGTACTTTAATAGAGTAGTTCAAAAATTAATGTTGAACAGTTTTAATCTTACGTTGTAAAGTTTCCCAGTCTAATCCTGATGTTAGAGACCAGAGAAAACTTTTGTCCTATGTGTACTAACAAAGGTATAGTTCCGCTCTCTCTTCTTTCTCGTCTTTTTATCCTCTGAATCTTTAAGTCCTTACAACATGATGGCACAGATTCAACAAAAAGGTAGGTAGTTCCTACTCCCAGAAATTTTTCTAGCCATGGTGGGAGTTCGGAGATGTGCCTTTGAGCATCCCAACATGAAAAATGAATTCACAAATTCCTCACATTTCCTACCCAAGTTCTTTGACAGCATCATGTATCAGATGGGCAGCATCAGCAACACCAATACAAGCACCGCAGATGCCTGTTGTGAAAGATCAGGTCAAAAAGAGGTTGGATAAAAGCAAGGAGCAAGGTTACAGAGCTGTCTGTCCTCTGCACCAGGACAGATTAAAATGAGCCTCTGGAGTCGCGAAGGCACCTCCATTCTGAGAAGCTTTATGCTGAAGGTGTCAGTATTTGGGCAGCTGGGAAAATGAAATTGTCACCTAGGAAGTGTTCACGTCAGACAAGGACGTGAACCTACTAACCCGCAGGCCACCCTAGAGCAAAACAGGTTTTAGATCTCCACAGCTGAGGCATCCACAGTCACTATCCCTTGCATGCCCAGCTTCTTTTGATTTGATTCATCCAAAGTGGCTCATCCAAACTCACACCACAAAGCAAAGGAATGAAGTGCACCCTTGTGCCAGGACAGGGACTGACCACTAGAAAGGAGCTCAGGTCTTCCGCAGACAGCCCAGGGGCATGAAGGGAAGCTGCTGAGTGAAGCAGGAGGAGGCAGCAGCATGAGCTCTGGATGTGCAGGAAAGACAGATGAGGTTGCAGCCCAATATTTTCCAGCCAAAGGTGTCTATGCCTATGGGCTCCATAGTTCCATGGTATATGGGCTAACAGACTCCTTGTAATAGAGGGGTGATGCCAACCTCTGGGAAACAGGGTGGGGTGGGGTGGGCAGAGCAGGGTGTTTTGCAAACGTGACAGTTTATATGTGGATGTGCCTGTTGACCACCAATACTCCACATGGCATTTGACAACACGAAACCCCTCCTCCCCAACATGCACAAGGAATATCTTCCTGGAAAAACGTTTTGGACAAGATTCACCGAACTGATGGTGTTACACCTCCCCCCCTTCAGCTGCAGGGGCTGAGGCAGAGGAACAACAGCATTAGGCAAAGGCGAAGGTGCCAGGAGGTAACACGGGCTGTCCAGGCTAGGGGAAGCCAGACCCACTTGGGCAGCGGTGCAGAAGGGAGTGCCGCTGGCGATGCGGTTACACCAAATCAATTGCATGGGGGAAAATGCAGAGAAGGGGGCAATATCTCGAGAGGCGCTTGAAATAACCGGGGTTGTTCAGACCTGACGAGGTGAGCCCCCGACAGCCGGCGGGCTGCCGGGCGGGCGGAGCCGCAGGGGCGGCGGCGACCGGCGGGGACGGTGCGCCCCGACGGCAGTGCGGGCTCCGCAGCAGCATCCCCGGGGCTCGGTCGTCGCGCCGGCGTCCCCCTGTTTGTTCTGCAGGCAAGTGCGTCTCACTCTGCATGCTGGCGGGTTTTGCCTTTTTTTTTTTTTTTGCCCTTTTTTTTTTTTTTTAAGGCGGGCGTTTCCTACAGTCGGATGGGAGCGTGGATCCCTCCCTTCTACCCATGCCTGTCCACCCACCTCCCTTGCTTTTCCTGCGTGGTCTGGAGGGGCGGGGGGGAGTCTTTGGTCCGGGTTGCTTAGCTCGCCCTCCTTTTGTGCGGTGATTTCTAGATGTACTTTACAGCGCCGGCAATTCTCCCCTCCTTCCCTCTTTGACCCTAGCACAACTGTTTTGAAAACGCATAAATACGTGTGTGTGTTTGTGTGTGTCTGTGTTTTTTTTTCCTAAGCCCGTGACAAAGCATTATGAGGTCAGAATGGTAAGTATATTTTTATTTTAATTATTTGATTACTTCTGGAATCGCGTTAAAAAAGAAAAAAAAGGCAGTAAGCACCGCCGGTGGGGGCCAGTGGAGGAGAAAATCCTCGCACATAAATCTCGTGTCTACCCGGAGTGCAAGCGGGGGAGCGCGCCTTGATGCAGCCGAGGGAGCGGGAAGCTCCGCCGCTGCCCCGTCGGGCCGGGCCGGACACCCCCGCAGCGGGGGCGGCCCCGTGGGCGGCCCGTGGGCGGCGGGATGGAGGCTCCGGAGGAGGGGAGGAGGCAGCGGGAGGTGTCCGCCAGTGCCTCGTCGCTGCCGTTAAATACCGGGAGGGATCCCACCTTCCCGAGGGCACGTCGGGGGTTCCCGACCGGAACCGGCCTCCCCCCAACCCGCGGTTTTGCAGGGCGGGTCGGGTCTGATGCCATCCGCAAGCGACCTTCACACCGGCCGTCTGTCCTCTACAGACCGCTGCTTCGAGGGGTGGGTTTAAACAATAGCACCTTTGCACACTGAAATATGTATTTGTACGGCAAAGAACCCCATCTCACTCCTGAGGACCACTAGTTCACAAAACAAGCTGGGCAGTGCAATTTGCTGTTTCATTTCTTTATTTTATTTTATTTTATTTTATTTTATTTTATTTTATTTTATTTTATTTTATTTATTTTATTTTATTTTATATTTTATTTTATTTATCATATCAATTTGATTTAAAGTATTTTTAAGGGATGGATGTTTACAGCTGCTTGAGCCAGCTAAGGGAATAATAAGGAAGTTTCCTCACTTCATGATTACCTGAGGTAACTTTCCTCATTAGAATATTTAGCAATAGGTTAGATTTTATGTCGTGTGGTAGACAGTAATAATTAACTTGCACTAACTTCTTTCTGTGGATATCAGGATCATTTCTATAGAAAGTAGCTGTAAGTCAGTATTATTTAACTTCACTGTTACTTAAAGCAATACAGATAATTGCCAGCAGTGGTAAATCTAGTCACTGTTCTGATAACACTTTTAGGCTATTGTCTGCTATTGAAAGTGACTAGAACTTACAAGTAGTCTAAAGTGCATAAATGGGGGGGTAAGAAAAAAAAAAAAGAATTAAAGTCTGCCATGGGTGAGAAGAAGCTATAGAATTCTAGTTGTAGCTACAGAGAGGGGTTTTTTCCCTAAGATCATTTAATCTTTAATAAACAAGGGTTTGGTCTTTTTTTTTTTTTTTTTTTTTTTAAATTTTGTCTGTCCAAAGACAGTAATGTTTAGGTTAATATTTCCCACAAATACAGCTAGAGGAACATGCAGGTATTTGAGTATTAGCTTGCCTCAAACTGTCTTCTTTTCTTTTCAAAAATATTATTCTTCTGATGAAGTCAGTAATCAGTGAAATGTAAGTATGTGAGTACATTCAGTTTGATATTCTTCAGACACAGTAACTTCAGCAGATTTTGAACCTGCGCTGGCTGCAATTAGCTGAACCATTCTAATAGACTGCAGGTGGTAAACTGTACACATATTTCTGTAGCCATTTTTTTTCACTGTCAGAAAGGCTGTTTCTCCAAGGAAACTGGATCCACCACATGTATTAATATTTCCCTTTTATAGCAACCACAGAGAATATAAGTGCTAGAAGTATTTATAATTTGGAAGTCTCTTTCACTAATGGCTCACCTTTTATTTCCATTATATCTTAAGCGCTCTGCAGGAGAAAAGTGGTGAGCATGGAGAGCAAAAGATGTTGAATTTGTCAGGAAACTCCCCTAACTAGAAAGGAACTCGCTTTTCTTGCAGATATTCTCCACAAATGCCATTAACTTCATGGGTAGGGAGTAGATAAATTTACCTGTGCCCGTTAGTCTGTTTTCTCATCTCCTCTCAAATAGATGCACTCTGTGGCAGCAACCACCCACCAGTTACGCAGCCCTTTCATGCTCCCTGCCCAGAGCCCACCCGTTCTACCGCAGTGGAGTGGTGCAGGGGGTACTTTCATCTACCCTCACCTGCATCTGGTTGGGGAGATACCACAGGTTATGCATTAGTGACATCGGACATTAAAAAAATTAAAAAAAAAAAAAGAGCTAAGAATGCAATAGATGAAATTTAACCCAAACTGCTGATAAAGGCTTTGACAACCGAGAAAACTGGAAGATTTGGGGACGCAAGATTTGATAGAATTATCTTGCTTACCAGTGGCTAAGAATTTGACAGTCTGCATAGACCATAGTAGAGGAAAGGCTTTATGTTCCTCTGTGATAAGAAATAGCTAGGAAAAAAGTCCATGTGCTTGTGCAAACACATTGTGTATGTTACCTTCCTGAAGAATATACAGATGGATGTTCTGAAGGACGTGTTACTGCAGCGACTGTGAGCAAAATCTACACAGAGACTTCTGTGTGAAACTACAAGGGGTGGGGTGGGAAAGCCATGTACACACCTTACAGCAGACAAGTAGGAAATGAGTTAAAATTTTTCTGATCAATGTGAATATTACACTTTCTTACTTCAAAGTCCAGCCTTAGTGTGAAAAATGAGAATTCAAATTGAAGGGCAACAGCAAAAGATACCAAACTGCATCAGATAGTAAAGACTTTCTTGAAAATTTAAAGTAAAGGTGATTGTCTGGAGCTTTCTAGGCACCCCCTTCTGCTTCCTCACGAGTTTCTAAATGATGCTTTGTGATTATTTCCTTATAAAACCACCTAAACGGTGTGAAAGTCCCTGTCAGTTGCTAAATATCAAGTGCCAAAAATGCACAGAAGGCATGGGATATTTATTCTGTTAGAAGAAAAAAGTTAATTACAGCAATAGTTTCATGCTTTTAGACACTTAGAAAACAAGGTAACAAGCACCTCTTGTTTTAGCATCTTAATATTATTGTTCATTTGTTTTATCTTGAAGGCTTATTACTGTAAAATGATTATACAGAAAGGTGTTTATATCAAATAAGCACAGTTCAAATGCTTTCATACCTGCCAAAGTATTTGTATGACTTTATTAGGTCTTGATTTGCGATACTTTTCAAGTTTATGTGTTACAGACATATATAATCAAAGCATGGTTTCATATCGAACTACTTACTGGTTCAACTACTGATTTTCAGTAATGTTTGTTCTCCTCAGAAAAGAGTTTGGAATTTTGGGAATCAAAGTTCTACCTGAGACTCCTTTGCCCATTTTCGCAGAACAGATTGGAAGTCATGGAAAAATCAGATCGTAGTTGTTGCAGGGTTTCCATCTTTAAATAATGCAAATGTCTGTTAGTCAGAAGTGTGAGAAACATTTAAGAATTCATCTCAGCCTAATTTAGGAGCACCTTACAAATTTTAAGCTTAGTTAAATGCATGCTTAAGTTTTCCGCCTTCTAAGATTTTATATGCTGAAAAATAAAACATAAAAAAAAATCACGCTGCTTGTTTAGAAGTTATCTGGTTCTTTTGGACAAATATTATTAAAGCCAGTTAACTTTCCTAATTGAAAGTTTGGTAATTCATGTAAGGAAAGCTGTTCACCCAAATCCTGCAAATAATTCTGCATGCCTGTAAAGTCAACAAAATTTTAGAAATGCTCTTAGACAAATGCATATATCTTTAATGCTCCCAACAATACTGTTAGGTGTCCTGAATCTGCTTTCATTCTATATTTGTAACAGGGTATTGGCAGATATACTTGGATGGATACACATGCCTCATATTTATTACAGAGAACTAAACTTTTGTAATTTTGCCTAGTCCTTGGAAGTAAATTTCTTTAAGTGTCATAGAAGTGCAAAACACATTAAAATACATACTTTAGGAACTATCCTTTAAGTCACTAAGTCTTTTAAAACCTCAATACTTAAAACAAACTGTTGCTTTTTTAGGTATTGGTGATATTAAGATCAGTACTTCAGATTGCAGGCATTCAGAGACCTCTAGCATTAGAAGAAAATGTACACAAGTATTTGTGAAAAAGAATCTGTACTGAAACCCAACCATTTAGGCAGCTGAGGGTGTCATTCACCAAAGTTGTGTTTTTCTTGAAAGTTGACTTCACAAGTTGTGTTACTTGCCCTGGCTGTTGTTTGGTGACCTGGTGACAAAAATGCGAGGCTAGTCTACCTTAGCAGAAATAGAGCTCTATTTGTTAGAAATTACAGGTATAAAAATTGGAGTTAACGTGACCAGGTTGTTATTCTACTGAGTGGACAGTAGTAGTTTTTATGGCTAGACAAGTTGTTTCTGTGAAATGCACAAGGCATTGATCAGTCTTTTGGCAGTGTTGTGATGTTGGGCCCTATGTTTTTCCCAGAGTTTTGAGAAGACGACTCCCTTCCCCTGTTCACCTGATGCTTATTTTCAGTCTGGGAGTTAAGACTTACTTCTCTTCCAGAAATGAAATCTACACAGTCATCTATGGCCACAGAAGTGCAAAATTGGCACATTTCTGAGAACTTTTTTTTTTTTTAAGTATAAGGTCTGAATACTTAATGTAATTAATAATGTCAAGAGGTATGGTTACGTACAGCCTCAGCACAGGGACAAATCTACAAATATTCCAATTTCAAACACTTTTTTTCCTCCAACAGCACAATTTAATGTGAATAAAGTGTTCCAGCTTGACTGACTACTTTTTCTACATTGAGTCTTAGCTGCTGGGGTCAGCATGGTCTGAAGTAAAGCTGGTTATTCCCTCTAGGCATGATTTCACACTTTCTTGTTCCTGTAGCCCTACTGACCATTCAGACAACCTGCAGAAGTGATAATTTATGAACAGAGTGGCAGGAGTGGGCATTGAGGCCCAGGGAGTACAGGATGCTTAGTTTTAGCCAATATTTACCAGTAAGTCAAGATTTCGCTTCTTCTGAGTTATTTGAAGATCTTAATGCCTGTTGAGTTCATTTTGTCTCTCTGGTTACAAAATGTTCATTAAAGCAGGCTGTGATACTAAATCCAGATGCTGTAAAATGTTTTAATATAAGTATTGAATTATAACATAAAATATATATATATAAACCAAGACCAAAAAATTAAATAAAAATTTTAAAAATTGCAAGGCTAAATTTTTTTTTAGAAAAAAGAGCAAAACTAGTTCTCTGACTAGTGTCTCACCCTCAGTTATGATTTCTTTAAAGATGAGTGACCACTGGATTCCACATTAAACTGAATGTGCTGTGATGGGTTTTTACATCCCATGGTACACTATGTTGTTCAAAGAATGCAGAATATGAAACAGATGGCTTGGGAAGACTGTCAAAAAGACCTGCTGGGCCTTCTCTGGTATTACCTTAAAGCAAGAGAGAGGATGAGTGTGCTGTAATTTTTGTCCTTAACACAGAGTTCGGGAAGTTCAGGCTTCTGAAGGAATGCGTACTCAATCACAGTAACACATATAAAAACAAGTATCTGTTCAAGGATAACAGAACAATAAAAAATATTGGAAATTGAGATTGATAATGAAAGGAAGAAAAAGGAATATTGCAGTGGAGGAGGGGGCAAGGGCAGACATTTTCTTGAAGATGCTAATCACAGCGCTGAGCAATGCAGAAAAACAAATTTATTCAGGAGTCTCACAGGCCACCTTTAAATATTTTTGTGTACAATGCAGTAGAATCTAAATCCTGCAATTTTAAATCTATATTTTTAAAACTATGATTTCAGATGTCTCCTTATAGAAGGAACAGTTGTGCCTTCAAGACCTGCTTGGTTTTGGTATCAAAACCTCTGAGCATGTAGTATCTTCAAACCAAAGGCAAATAATGTATTTTATGCTAGACAGCCTTAGGCATGAAATCAGACCCTACTGTATAACCTTGAGTTTGCAAGATAGTATCTGTTTATGAGATACTTAATATACTGAGAATATATGCTTGCACTTTTTTGGTATTATAAATAGTAAGCAATCCAAATTCTTCATGTTTTTTGCCACCAAAAAAATTTTGGAAGAGGTTGACTTTTTTGGAAACTCATTCCTGCAGCTGCATACTGTCTTATTTACCCTTGACTGAGAATAAGTAGACCTAGTATTTCAAGTCAAAAGTACTAAAAGTCCCACATATTCAGTAATATTAAAAAAAGTAATTCCATCTTTGAGTTCACAGTTTACTGAAATGAAGATTTATTTCCAGAAGCTCAAATTTACTTATTGCCAAATTTGTGTTAACTATAAAAATGACCATCTAAAATGATCACTGAAAGTTTCATTTTTTTTATGCTACACAGGTAGTGTCATTGCTTGCAACTTATTTTATTGTCTGTTGCTAGTTTCCTTTAAGTATTATCATTGCTCAGTTGTCTGATAAAGCTGAAATGTATAACTGTCTGTCTCAGCAATATTGTTATTTTTCAGCTCTGAACTATAGCACATGGCTTTGCAATACAGTTATGTCAGAGCTTTGAGAGATTAATACCTGCTAAACATGGTGTTACAATACCTAAGTTTACCTGTTATTTTGAAAATACACCTTTAGCCTATTTTTACTTAGTCTCTTTCTTGGCATTGGGTTTTCATGTCCGTGTTTTAGGAAAATCCTATAAATGTTATGTTACTACTTTGAAAAGGAAAAGAAAGGAAGAAACATGTAAAATACTCTTGAACTCATTTTGCTTGTGATTTTGAATAGCTTTCAAATTAGAATGATTTTCCCAGATTTTTATAGGCTTGCCCAATCCAGCTGTATATTTTATATGCTAATCTAAGTTCTATTTTTGTTCCCCTTGGGATTTTAAGTGATTATAATTGTTGCTCTTCAAAAGCCAAACAGATGATGATTGCTGCTTCAGGAATATACCAAAAGAAACTGGCTTTCATTAAACCTGCTCATCCACTTCATAATTATCTCCATTTTATCTCACTAAGAAGCGGGAAAATGGCAACTACAGTTCATTGAAGCCAGTTCAGTTATTTAAACATCACTTTACTGAGATAACAGGAGGTGTTAAAGCAAGGAGGCTTTTTCCTTTCAAACACTAAAAATGTAGCCAATACTATAATAGGGTTGCCAACTGGGAGACCAGACCCTTCATGTCAGCCTGAAATACAATGCTAGAGGCCAGAGATGGCAGAAGATACTGTGGTCTCTACTGTGGTTGGGGCCACTTCTGGAGGACAAAACATAAAGTAGGTTGACAGCTATTTTGCAAGACATCTGCTGGTCTGACCTCTCTGCAAGAAATAAGAAATAAGAGTAAGCAGAAACATGGGAAAGGAGGAAAGGAGGTTAGACCAGGCACAAGCGTAGAGACTAAAGAAGATAATAAATAGGCAAATGATACAAGCTTTGATCATAAGTTCACTCTTCATATCTGTCAGACCTAGTGATGTTTGGAATGAGCTGGGATAGACCAGAAGGTTTCCCCAGAATTTGTTTCAGTAATAAATTTCAGTTTAATTCCATTTTAAGAACATTAATGGAGAAATTTTGCAGTGAAGATCAATATTGGAGAGGAACAGGTCCCTGTGAATTGCACCAAGATGCTGCAATAACTGGCAGTCCATGAACACTGGCATAAACAGCAGTAAAAAGGCACAGAGGTTTCTCAAGACCTAGAAATATGTAACCAGTTATTTAGTTCACATAATTGGTTAAAAAACTCACACCTTCAAATTTCTGCACGCACCTTCTGATGTTTTCCTTATCTTACAAATGTAGATAGTTTTTTTTCTACCTGTTCTCTGAAGTGAGGCTCCTGCAATTTACAGGAAGAAGTCTGACCATATGTGTTGCCATTTGTCCTCTGCTGCTTTCTTTATGCTGGCAATCAGTGCAGCATTTTTGTATAAATCACAGCTTACCACTCAAGCAGACCTGTAAAAAAAACAGTACCATCAACAGTTTCTTCTTCCAAGACAGACTGCAGCAGCTGTCTGAAAACCTGGTTCTTTCATCAAAGAAAACAAGAATCTTTCACAGCTTTAGTCTCCCACGTGACACATTTATGCCAAGGAGCTGACCAGGAAAAAAGTAGGAATTCACAAAAGGATGTATGTGGATTTTTGTTTCTTAAATTTAAATAGCTATATGAGACCAGAGGTTAAACCTGGCCAACCATCAGAAACTCATTTCCATCAACTGTAGAAGCAAAACTTCTGTCAACTCTTGTCTTTCTAGCTTGTCCAGAATGTTACTGAGTTTTGGCTACAGCAGTGTAAGCTGAGAGAAAAATTGCAGGGCCTCCAGACTGGAGGAAAAAAAAGTCTGTTTCAAACAGAGAGAACATCCACTGATTGCAGTTTTTTTGGTACAGAATCAGGAGTCAGGCACTCACTCTTGTAAACTAACGAGGCCTTATAAGCATCAGTAGTATGGTCAACACCTCCTCGAGACCAAAAGGCAGACCGTGCAAATCCCAGAGCACAGGTAGCAGGCTGCCAGGAGCACAGTTTGCTCAATTCCCGAGCAGCTCTTTTCAGTACCACCAACAGTTTTGGGTCAGTTTCACCTCCAGCTAGAATGTCCCATAGTACCACATCGAGTTTCCCACGTAATGCAGGAGCCACAGCAGCAAGATCTACCCCTGGGAGGAAAGATCATTGTGCCCCTGTCACATGCAGACCAGGATTAGGTTTACAGTAGCAGTATGGCTGAGCGATAGCAGAGGTGCTTTTTCTTTTGAAAACTGCTTTCAGGTGAAAACATTATTTACTTCCTCCAAAGGCCTGATGCTGCATCTACATTCTTCCCCGTCTCCCCTGTTTCAGCACAAGTTCCTCACTTTTGTCTGAACCGAGCTGCATTTTCCTCCCTCCCTCGCCCCACTGGGGCAGGAGGATTCCAAAGCCTGCAGCAGTGCCCTTCTTTGCGCCGCTGCTCAGGAAAATGAGATCGCTTGCCAAAAGAATGGCGACACTGAGATCTGTCCTATCCGTAAGGCAAGTAAAGAATAGACGACTGATGATAGAAGCAGCTACTGTAACAGTTTATCAGAGCTATCACCTACCTTTCATTTATTATCAAGAAATGATGAATCATGTCGCTACTGGCTAAAAGTCAGAGCTCAACCCAGAGCAAAAGGGGTCAGGAAACCCTATCTCACAGTTTTACTTCTTTGCTTTGCTTTCCATCCTCTCTCATCTAATATGAATTCATATTAAATTAAACTCTAAGTGTATTTAGGACTCAGTTTTCCCACTGCTGGGAATGCAAATTTGCATTTGCAAAATCTCATGCACTTAACAAGGAAGGGAGCAGGATATGGCTTTAGGAAAGCAGACCGTCAAAAGAGACTTTTTTGTCAAACCTTTTTATAAATAGTTCATTAAACAAACAGCTCTATCTAGGTTCTAAATTTATTACCTTTTCTAAGGTAGCTTAATTGCATACCTGCTTCCTAAACTATTGAAGATGTGTTTCTGTGCTAGTGAGTTTACAGCATAACAGTGTGCATTCTGCCATATCACTCTCAGACCAACCTCTTTGCAGACAGTGCATTTTTACAAAGGCAAATGATAGTTCACAGTCCTCATTACAAACTAGCCACACTACATACTTTTGGCAACAAAGTGTTCTTAGATTCTACAGCTGGAGAAGTATTTATGCAGCTTCTGTAATTACTTGCTTACATTTACTTCTTGTTACATTATTCAGAATAAGCATCTTAAGCCAAATTAACATGGAAGGTATTGAAAACATATGCAAAATAAGCATTGAAAGAAAACTCTGCAGAAGTAGAATATTTCATAATGAATTGCAAAATACAATTTTCCACATTAGGAGTACCTCATTAAAATGGAAAACAACTGTAGTTTGTATTTGGCTTTCTTTTTATTAGTTTTCAGGTTTTGCTTTATTCATGGTAGATGCCTGATCTTAACCCTACATGTCTGCTTCTGGTGTGATTGCCTTGTTCAATTTAGAACTGAAATTTGCAGAATTAGAAAATATTCTTACAGAACCAGTAAACACTAATAAATTAGCTGTGATGTTATGAAGAAATTGATGATGACAGTGCCTCAGTACTTATAGCTGTGAATATAAATTGATTAGATATGTTGTTGAGGAAAGTTTATTTTAAAAATATGGTATCTTTATTCTCAAGTCTTTTATGCAGAGTTCTATGAATAGTTAAAAAAAAAAAAAAGAAAATAAAGCATAGAAAATGAAAATCTAGTATAGGAAGTGGTAATAAAACCAAGGCAAGAAAAAAGAAAAAGCTGAACTGAAAATTACCAGCATAATAGGAGTTAAACAATGTAAGACTAGAAAGGATTATTCTTTCCTCTGAAACCTAAGGGAAGCATAGTAAGAATAAAGAGATGTTTCACAGTACATAATGTCAGAATAATTCATGAAAATGTGTGTTGCTACTCAAACAATTCAAAAATATCTTTATTACAATTTACATTAAGGCATTTGACTTATGATTACTAAAGCAGTTCCTAAAGCAAAAATAATATTTTATTTCTCATATGAAACTGCAAAATGAAGGAGGTGGTGCTTTTGGTGTACATTGCTATTCCGTTTGAGAACAGCTCCTACATACAGTACAAAAATTATCTCATGTAAAATGATACATGTATAGTGTTAAGTAATACAAGTTCTTGGCATTTGAATAGATGAGAAGAGTTCTGCACACTTGACTTCACACACTATAAATATTTCCATTTATCTCAGTAAGATTACCATAACAAGGAGAGCAAAGTATGTGTTTAAGTTTCCACAGTGTTATGGCTCTACAACACTACTCCTAAGCCTTACCCAAATTGAAATCACAAAAGTAATTTTCCACAACAGTGACAAAACTTACAAGCAAAGGAATAAAACATTTTGTCCACTCATTGGGAGTGTGCAAACATTTTCTGGGTTTGTATCTTTGTTTTTATGGAAAAATAGAAAAGCATAAAATCCTGTAGTTATCTTTTCTTTCTGTCCAAAGCATTTTGACTACTCAGGACAATACTGAATCAGTGCTGAATCAGCACTTTACAATGCAGAGTTGGGGGAGGAAATAGATGGGAGGGAAAGTCACAGAAGCAGCAATTACATAAAGACTAATCCCAGCTTTGTTATTTTAAATAACCTCATTTCTCCTTGTCTCAATATCATCACAAACCGGGAAAGCCGTAGCCCTGTGGACTAATAGGAGTTGTTAGAAGATTTCTCCAAACAGCAGAACTTGATCAATTATTCTTATGTGCTCTAGAGATGGCTGAGCCTCCTCTCCCTCTTTTATTAGCTTGAGGATGAATTTCCAGGGGAAAATTTCTGTTCTGCAAAAGATGTATTCTGAATTCAGTCTACACTTCTCCACCTCCCCGGTGTAAATCTCTCCTGCGCCAAGCTTGACCAGGGTAACAGCTCTCTTTTTTTATTTTGTTATGTGGCTCCTTACATACCCAGAGTCTCTGTTTCTTCCTGAATTCTCTCTTGTGTGTGAACAAGGCAGTCTCTCGCAACTCGAATACCTACAGCCTAAAATACTTTCTTCATTCATTTTTTTTCCTGTTCTTGAATACCTCAGTTCTCTCTTCATAGAGAAGACATTGCATGACCTCACACTCACAGCCCATCCAGTTGTTGGTGTTGCTTGTTGTCTACCCACACCTTCCAGACACTGGGTGACGCAGCATTGCCCCAAGTTAGCACCAAGTTATGGCAAACTAGGTCGTGGTGCTGTATAACAGGCTGTAATGACAAACTTGTTTGCTTGTGACTTTAATTGCCTTTTATCCCATGTTGTGGAAGTGGGCAGCACATTAATAAACCATCTCCATCAAAGTATGCATTTAAATATTAATTCTCTTAAGATGCACCCTATATAGAAACTACAGTAACTCTACACAGGTACATGCTATAAATAGTTGATCCCTCTGTCTTAGTCTTCCATGGAAAATGCAATTATTCCAAATAGACAATGCCGCAGAATAAGTGACTGCCTGAACATCACATTACACAATGTATTTGCATGACACAAAATGCTTATTTGCATAGTTATTGCAAGGGAGGCTTTTCAGACCTGAACCACCAACTCAAAATAGAAAAATATAAGAAAGTGTTAGCCTGTTTGAACACAGAAAGAGGGGGATCTGAATACATAAAAGAAAGACTGGGAGAACTAGTAAGATCCCATTTGAAGGCAAATAGATATCACACATCTGAGCGGTATAAAGTGAGAAGATGCATGTAACTTTCACAGTTCAATTATTATACTCTTGTTCTGAATGCTCAATGACAGTTAGAGGATGTTTTACAAGGATTAAGGAGGAACTGTAGCCAACAAGTATTAAATAATTATTTGGAGAGTAACCTGATATTTACCTTTTGTCTTACTGTAGCAGCTAGGAGCACTGATTAAGTGCTAGCTAGAATAAATACATATGGTATAAATCTTGTCAATTTCAAGATTTGCCATGCAGGGAAAAAGAGGAAAAGGACTGTGGATGGAAAGGTTAAGTAAGCCTTTTTACAGGATTTTTAAGTGTAATTGTTTTTGTTGCTTTCATCCTCTTTCATGCGCATTGGAAATGTGGATCTCATCTCATGTCTTTGGGAAGGAGCAATATGTTTTCAGAATCTAAAAGGCAATAACCAGTTATCTTGTTATGCTAATTCTCTCCCTTTTTCCCCTGTCAATAGATTTTTAAAAAAAAGTTAAGTTCTATATGGTTAAAGGTGACTTGAGGGAGGAAGGCAGGTCTTAGGTTTGGAACACAAATTTGAGTAGCAAGACAGATATTTTACAGCTTCTTGACACAGGACATGACTTCGCTTCCTGTTTTGTCGTAAATATTTGGGAGGGAAATCTAGCAGAGTTTTGCACTATCAAGCAAGTACTGTGGAAAACCAGTTACTGTCATTAGGACCTATTTCTAGACCATGACAATTGAATCCTGGCCCTTAATCACATATATTTCAGGATTTAGTTATCTGAAGACAGAAAGCAGATCTCTTATTGTAGTTTCACTTTCTAGAGATTACAGGTGAATCCCTAGCATTGTTGATCATGTCTGATAATGATGTCTAAAATGTAGAATTTTTTCCTTCTCATAGAGATGGAATTTGGTAGGTATGTGCATTTATGTTTCTGATCCAGTGGTTTTTAGCCCAAAGTTTTCATTACTAAGTTAATATGTCACCATTTTTAAGTACCCAAATGAGAATTACGAAAGGATGCATGATTTTTCAGAATGCAGATTGTCTGCAGCTAGCTTAATTCTGGATTCCCATGTCCCGTGTAGACCAAAAAAAAAGCAAATTAAAAATCAACAGCCAAATGCTGAAAGGCACTTTGAAGATAGAGGTCTAGGAGATCAAAAAAACAATCAGTCTTTGAATTCATCTGGAAAAAAAGGTAGAATGCAAATAGCTTTGTTCATCAGACTCTTATTTGCTTGGCTTCAATGCTTATTGACGAAAGAGGAAAAACGTGTAGAGAACTTGTTTAGTACTGCACAGCATTTTTCCTCAGCCTACCAGATCTATTTCTTTCTTCATTTTTTGTGTTTGTTTTTTTTTCTCAGACATTCAATTGATTATAAAAAAAAAAAAAAAGGGAAAAGCACTATTTAGAATTTTAGTAATTTTGGTGGTGGGGAATGATATCAATCAGAAGTGTAAATCCCTAAGGAGACTGAAGAGATCAAATAATCTGTCCTAATTCTCTGAGAAAAAATAAAGTGTATCTCTAACTTGGAACATCAGCAACTTGCTTAAGTAATGTGGTCCAGTACTTAACTACTCTTACAGCGTGTTTTCCACTTGTTAATCTAGATGTTATGTGCTGTGAATTGAGCCTTTTTTTTTTTTAACTTACAATGCACATGAAGACTATTTGATCATAAACTGGCAATAATGATTACTTGTAAAAGCAATTCCATATACCCTTTGTCACTGTTCCTGTTTCTAAACAATTTCTCTCTTAAAATATATTCATAGTTCATGTTTTCTATAATTTTTACTTTTAAACACCCTTTTACGGGCTTTCTCCAATTTTCTTAAAACATAGAAAGACTGGATAGAGCGTTCTGTTTGTCGCTCATCAATGTCAAATAAGAAATGTATTTATGTATGTCTTTTCAAATCATGCTCTTGTTTATACATCTCAGAGTGAAATCTCTCTCTCTTGCAACATCATATTCCCATGACTCTTTTAGTATGATGCAGTAGTATCCTACAACCTCTTCTTCAGTACTGCTGTTAGTCCCTGGTTTTTATTTGCACATTTGATTATGATCTTACTTTTCTGAAATCACAATCACTCGCCACTTACTTATCCTTATTGATCTTTATCTTGCTGGTAAGACTCTCTGTTCTGAAAAGACCATTTTGTATTCAGCACTTAACCACCAAATGTTTATAACCATTCTGCTTGCTGCAATCCACAGTTTTCATAACCATTCACTATGTTCCATCTTCCAAAACATGGACAGAAATACCATCTTGACGTTAAAAGATATACTCCAGTAGGTCCTTAATTGATACAGCCATTCATTTGGCCATGAACTATCACTAAGTATTCTCTAGATATATTTTTGTATACCCTTTTACAGTTATTTAATTAACATTATGCTTCCTTTTTATCCCATGAGAATGCAAAGCAGATTGGCACCAAACTTTTAAAAATCAACGCATACTACTTCTCTGCCTTATGCAACATGCTATGATTGTAGAGGAAAACAGGCTTTGCCCAACGATTTATTCCTGGCAGATCTAGGTTTCTTAGTGATATAATTTTGGAGGCTTCTTTTGAATTAAGAAGCAGAAAAAGGACTGAGTAGTCTCCCTTTTCCTGAATCTCTGTTTTAAAAAAGGAAAGAATATAGTACCTTTAAAACCATTCTGCAGTGTGTATATGTATTACCTAATGATCAGATATACAGGAGAACTTTCAGCAATGAGTAAATGTCCATGACATCATCAGAATAATTTGCTGTAATTTTATCACATATTTTATTTCAGTAAACCATATTACAGTGCAGTACATTACATTACTATTAGTTTGAATAACCTTTTAGATATTTGCAGCTACATGATCATTTATGGTCTGGATTTTGCTGATGACTCATCTTCAGCAGAATCAAAGTAGTACAGAGCTATGCATAATACTTCTGATGATAAAAACTGAATTGTATAAGCAGAAGAAACAAAACCTCCAGCATTTAAAGGCAAGAAAACTAGGCCAGCACCAGTGAAAGACCATTAAGTCATCCACAAATAAGTCGGACATTAAAAAGAAGAAAAAGTAGTTATTTAGATAAATTTTAGCCTGATACTTCAAAGTAAAATCTTGATGATCAGTGTAAGTAAGATAATGGAAGTGCTTTTTGGAAGTGAGATTTGATCTTCATAGCTAGTAATTGCAAGGAGTGATCAGCAAAGTCCAATTCTACCGCTTTTGAATATTGAGCCACTTGCTTGTAAACGAATTGTAACATATGAAACATAAAGTGTGACAAACTGAGTGAAGTTATGTGACAAGCATGAAGGGGTACATATGAAAAAGGATGAAACTGCCTTTAACGTAATGCTAAGAAAAAAGCATTTTTAATATACCTTCTCAACATTGTATAGATAGTTATCCACTCCCTGCCACTGAGCAATTATAGTAGATGCATGTTAAAAAAAGATGAACTTTATTTGGAGGAGGAAGAAAACATACTACTTTCATATACCTTCTAAACTCCTACCCTTACACGTTAGAGCAGAACACCATGTGTACCTCTACTGAATCATAATTGCCAGCTGGATTCGTGTTATCTTAATTGAATAAAACAAAATATTCCAGTTGATACTTAAAATTACGTGAAATGTACTTAAAGAATTGCTTTACAAGGTCAAAAAAAATCCATCTACAACACATGTGATCTGATTATCTGAAAATTATCTAATTACATATTATACAAATATTCTGGAATTTATAAGGACTTCTTCAATAAAATAATAGTAGCAACAGCCACTATTTTTGCTCCACTATGCTGTCAGCAGGAAATATGCTGGCATAGTAAAAAAGCTATCTTTGTGTAATACGTGCTTTTCCCTCAACAAAGGAAAACAAATACAGGCTTTTTAAAAAGTAAAGTCCATCTTTTAAGTCAATATTCCTATAGCTTTAATAGCATGAGAGGATATACTAATTACAGTAAGTTTATAACCATACATCTCTTTCCTGGAGAAACTTATTGTTATGGTGGAAGTCTAATCTAACTGAATTGACAGTATTTGGGATGATTCACTGAAGAACTTAAAAGGACTTGTTATTTTTGGATAACAAACAGCATTAAAAATATCGATTACATTTTTGCTTTTGATTGTCTCTTTTACACAAGGTTATTTCTCCTCACATCTACACAGTGCTTCACTGGCAAGGGTATCGATCACTTCAGGCTCTGGTTACATATTCCCCACAAAATAGAAGGGGCAACGGCAAATTGTTATAGTTGAGTTCTCTGATTTGTGACCTTCATTAAACTACCTACCTACTTGTGAAATGTGTCTTAAAAATCAGGTGGTTTTCTGCTGTTGGAACAGCCACTTGGCATTAATTTGCATTTGTTAAAATCACACTGTCCACCTAAGTCACTGAACAAGTTTGACCTTACCCACATATGCCTTCTGCTCTCTCCCAGTCACCTTGTGGTTTTAATCTCTGCCACACCATTAGAAAGGCCCCCAAATTTCAGGGACAAGCAAAGAGGTGTTTCCAACAAAGTGCATGTGCCCAATACACCTCCCTTTCCACCCCACCTGATTCTGCCTTTCCTCTTTGAGAAAGGTAACTGCCTTAAAACATGAAAGAAATGAGACACCTTCTGGGTCCTTATTACTTCTCTTCCTCTTCTTCCTTGCTAGCTCCCACTGTCAGACATGTTTAAGTGACAGACTAAGGCCAAATATATGTGGTTAGATTATCAGGTGGACAGAGCTGGTTTCACCTCTCTGCCCACCATTTAACAAGTCTGAGTGGTAAGTCTTTATGTTTCTGTTCAGGTTTCACTTTCCTCTTGGCACAAGTACCTAGCAACTTGTCTTTTGTTAAGAAATAAAGTTAACCTTGTCTTAAATTGTTATCCAAAGAAGATGGAAAGTTAGCCTTAATGGCCAAAATTAGATAACATAATGGCTTACAAGCCCATACAGTTACTCTGGCTCTTCAGGAATCAATCACAAGGATTTAAGTGAATGTAGCCATCCCTTCTTTACAAAATAATGCTCTGTGACCTCAGGTTATATGTTCCATCTACGTTCCTTTTAATTGCATTTTCCACAATGCTTTCTTCAAAAAAAATCCCAGATCAAAGGTAAGCTGAACTCAGTCTAGGCTAACTATTTCTGCTGGAAAAAGGTGGAGCTACAGTATTCTAATTCGATGCCATTAGTCAATCAAAAAACACAGTTTGAAACAGGATTTTCTGCTCCTATAAAATATCTTAGCATGTATTATGGCTTATGTTTTGTCAAGTGAGTAATTCTAAAGGTCATTATAGATCCTTTTCACATTAGCAATTAATTTTTGTTTATCTGTGCCCACAAACACATGCTTCTATTGTCTGTTACAGAATTGAGCTTGTGTGCTTCAATGTGAGCTTGACTGTTGTTTATTAAAAATCACAGTGCAGTTCCTTCTCCTGCAGAGGAAATGGGGAATTGAAAATAAGCTACTGCGGTTTCAAAGTGGAAGTGTTTTGTCCTTTGTAAAGAACTTGACAGCCAAATGGGCAGTTTGTTCTGGGACTCAAAGACATGTCACAACAGTGAAACAGACGAGGAACCCCCACCCCAGTTCAGGTACTGCTGGGACAGCTATTCGGGATGGGGATGTTAAGGTGTTTTTATTAATGCAGCATCAAGTAAGAGAAACCTATTTCTCTTTGCTGAAAACATCCTAATGACAGTTTACTTCACTGGATTATCAGTAACATGCTGTCTGTGCCACCTGAATTTCAATTTCTTAATTTACAGCACAGATAAAATAGAATAGAGCTGGATGTCTGCTGCTCTCTATACTAGGCTGGTCTTATCAAGCGTGAAGTTTGGCGCATTGCAAACCTATTCAAGTCATTATCTGTTGAGGACCTCTTGAGCCATCTCCATCTCTGCAATGTGCTGATAAGACAGCTGTTTCTGTAGCTGCAGTGTCTCTCTGGGCCTCGGTCTTCTTTTGGTGCAAACTACAGCTTTGTCACTGTGCCCTGATGCTGTCACTTTCTCTGTTGTGCGAGCGTTTGATCCAAGCACAAAAGAGGTTGATGGCAGCGATTGACTGGCAGATGACACAGCCTTATTATTTTACAATTAAACGTGCATTACACACCACTGGCAATATAAATGCTCAATAAAAGAAGCTAGCTAAGCTGTGGTGCAGCAGAAGTCTGCCTTTGCCTGATCACAGTAGGAAACAAGCAAAGATGCAATAATTGGAATAAATAGACAGCTTCTTTCAGGTATTACATTTATCTGGATTAAGGTTCCGCAGTTGTCTGTAGAAAATCTGAGCAGTTGCGGTTACCTTGTGTGGAACCAAGTTTTAAGATACCTTTTTAGTCTCAATAGAAAAACGTGAAATGCTTCCCTCTTCTCTCCCCATCAAAATGCTAACCTCTTTTTGAAAAATAGTTTTTATTAATATTGAGACATTGCTGCATAATAGATTAGAGTAAAATACAGCAGCCTCAGTTGCAGTGTTCATACTGTTGTAGTTTTATACAATATCCATATCTTATGACCAGAGAAGCTCAAAGAAGAAGGAAGTAAACCAATCACACACCCACACTGAAGCGCGGAGTCCATGCAGGTATGTTTTGTACCAGGAAGTGTCTGTCTGAAGACTTGATCTGAAGCCTTCATGCCTATTACCCTTTGTTTGTTTGTCAAAGTAACGGGAACAACCATAAACTTGCACTGTAAAAATGACCCGTGGCGTCCCCCGGAGTGCAGTAACACACACACACACACACACACACACACACACGTGCCCCTGTAAGCCTACAGTTTCGCACACGAACACCACTAGACAGGAACCGTTTGTCTGAAGTGCCTTCGAGAGAGCCGAGCCGCCGGCGACACCACATACCTTACCGGGCTTTTTTTCCGGGAGGAGGGAGGGGGCAGAAAGTCCCATTTGGAGCGATGCTCTCGGTCGCTGCAGTGCCAGCAAGCACGCCAGCCAGACGCCGGCCCCGGGAGCGAGCCCCACGCCTCAGCAACAGCGCCCGCCGCCGCCGCCAGCCACGGGCCGGGCCGTACCGGGCCGCCCCGTCGGGGCGCGCCGCTGTCCGTGGTGCTGACGCGGCGGCGCGGGCTCCCCGTGGCCGCGCGGTTCGCTCCCGGCACACCCCCTCCCTCGGGGAGCCGCGGCTTGCAGTGTGCGGCCACGCGGTGCTTTGCTTGCTTGATTTCTCCTTTTTTCTTTCCTTTTTTTTTTTTTTTTTTATTTTCCCCTTTATTTCTTTCCGCCAGCACATTGCAATTGCCGCTTTCAGTGCCGTTCCTGACCTCCCAGTCCTGAGTGGAGGGTCCAGCCTGCCTAAACAACCAGTACCCTTCTCTCCTCCTATAGCTTTCCCATGTCCAAAGACTATTTAACAAGCCATACACGTTTTAGCTTAAGGCTATGTCCAGACAGCCAGCTACCGCTAAACATAAAGACTTCTTTCCAGACATATTACCTAAGGAGAACTTCGCAGAAAAACGTGTTTCTCCTGGGGGATGGGAGAATTTAGCTTTCCTTCTTCTGCCATTGCTGGCATCAAGGGCCTCTGAAAACACACCAGAGACGAGAAGGGCCGATGACAAGACAATTCACTCGAACAGCTATTTTCTGCCTAATTTCACTTCAGCACCGTGTATCGACAAACATGACAGACGTGAGTGCATTACTGGTAGAGATATTAAGCCTTGAAAGAAAATGCATGAAGTTTGGCTTTTGTTGCTAAAAGCTCATCACTAATTACAACTGGAGGATTGTTCCTTTTAGGGTGAGCGGGGGGGGGGGGGGGGGGGGGTGAAGTCAGAATCCTGAGTATCAGACCTGACAGGGAAGCTGCTGAGAGCAGAGTCCTTTAATTTCCTGAAAGTTCAGAAAGACACACTTCTGGTTTCTAACACCATACGTTTTGGTTTCCCCTTTAAGCCAAGTTTATTTAGTTCCAAGAACAGCTGTGTATTCCAATCATTTTTTTTACCTTTTTTTCGGGGGGGTCAATGCATTGAACTGCTTAGGAATTTCAGAGAGCTTATTTATTTTCTTTCTTTCTTCCTTTCTTTTTCTGTTTCTCTTCTCATACATTGCTGATGTTCTGCTAAGGAACACTGTTGTTTGCTTAAACACATTCAGCACAAACTGGATGAGGTGAGAAAGTAACCAGCAACTAAATCTCGTAATTCCAAAGACAGCAACACAGTGAAGGAGTTTTACAGATGTTTTCTACTCAGTCTCTGCTCTAACCCATGCTTCAAAACTCAGGCTAAAACAAATAATCACTTTTTCTTCCCAAAAGAGGTATACAAAACTTGCTGGTGTATGCACTCACAGCATAAGGAATACGAGCAAGTTCATTGTTAATTGTGGTATCATTAGGAGACTTTCAAAAGGAGTTTTGCTGTATCAAAGAGTAAAAGTTGCCGCAATTAGACAAGAGTAAGCATCAGACACAAGTTGAACAACAGTGTAAAGTCAAGGGACCTTCTCGAATACTAAGAGACACTGCTGAGAGCACAATTTACACATGCAATTCCACAAACTGTGTCTGAATAGACAACACTTCATGTAGGACTTCTGTATAAGCAGCTTTGAGGGAGCAGCCACCCCCACCCTGTTCTTTATTCAGTCCTTAGAGCCGCTAGCTGTGCGCTTGTTCCACAAGGGAGTTATTCCCTTTTTCGGAGTGCTGCTGATTTGAAACGTTGGTGATAGATTGTAAATAATCAGCTAAAGACTGTGTGTTCTAGAAAAACATCCGACGCATTCGGCATATAACTAATTACATAAAATGTAAAATCAGGCCCTGTATAACACCTAGTTATTGTCACAGTGGTAGGACAGGGAGATTATAGGAAACAGATGATACATAAACAAGCATGTTTTCTCTTTCATTGTATTAATCATTTATAAACACCCAAGGACACTATCAAGTAACACTACTTTATGTCTCTGTTTGAAATCTCATGCCTCTCTCTTTTTGTGCCTTGCTACATGCAAATACCAGAATATTCTAAATAAGCATTTCCTTTCCACAGGGTGTAAGTGCTTTGCTATTGGAAATACATTATATACACTTGTGTGCTCCGTGTCAGAAAAGACAAAAAAAAAGCCATGTCTAGGAAGCACTTTGGATTCTGGAAAGAAATTACAATCAAATGCAATGAAGGTCAAGCAATATAAGGAATAAAAGGCATGTTTCTGAATACCATCCAGGATTTTTTTCTTCCATACAACACAGCCTTTTCCTCTGTGAACACTGCTTATCTGTGCAACACATAGGAATCGACTGCATAATGAGTAAAAGCTCTTTTTTTTCCTTCCTTCCATCCTCTCTCCCTCCCTCCCTCCTTCCTCTTTCTTTTCCTTCCTTCCTTCCTTCCCTCCTTCCCTTTCTCCTTCCCTCTCCTTCTTCCCTTCTTTCTTTCCACCCAGAATGTTTGTTACAAGAAATATCAGTCATTAGTATGCCCACGATCAGAAAGGCAAATTGCAAGCGCAGTCCCCATGCAGCGATATAAACTTTACACACGCGGTGCCGACACACATATGGCCAGAGCTGCGTGGAGCGGAAAAAAAAAAAAGAAAAAAAAAAAAGAAAAAAAAGGCCGCTTTCCTGGCAGCTCTTCATGCGAAGGAACGGTCCACCGAAAGCCGGCCGCCCCGGGCCGTGCCGTGATGCACCGCCCCGCTCCCACGTGGCTGACCGGGAAGACACGAGCCGCCGCTTCCCCACGCAGCTGTCCGCGCTGCCGCAGCAGTGCCCCGCCGCCCTGCCCGCCGCCCCGCGGCGCGGCACGGCATGGAAAGGGAGGCGGGGGACCGCCGCGCTGTGCCGAGGAGACACGCGTGGCCGCGGACCGGGCGCGGCCGCGGGACCCGCGCGTGGCCCGCCAGCGCCCGCGCAGGCCGGCTCGGCGCGCCGCAACGCAGCCTGAAACGGGGCGCCATGGGGCCTGCCAGAGTGGCGGCGCGCGCGGCCAATGGGCGGCCGTCGCCTCGCCGGGGGCGGGGCCACCGGGCGGCGGCCGGGCCAATGGGGGCGCGAGGCGCCGCCAGCAGCTTACGTTGCGCCGGGGTGCGGAGACGCTGCCGCGCGTGGCGCCGGGGTAGGCGCGGGGCGGCCGCCGGGCGGAGGGGGGGGGGGAGGGGGCGCAGGCGCCCGCGGACACACGCCCCCCGTGCGCACCCCCACGGCCGCGCCACCGGGCGCGGCACGCAGACGCACGCACCCCGGCGCGGCGCGGCGGCAGGCAGGGAGCCGGGCGGCGGGGCTGCTATAAATCTGCGGAGCGGTCCGCCTCCCGGCAAGGCACGGCGCGGCACGGCACCGCACCGCACCGCACGGCACAGCATCCTCCCCCCCGCGGCCCCGCGCGCACTCCGCGATGCAGCAGCTGACTCCGGCGGCGAGCCGCTAGGAAGGGACCGGCAGGCAGGGAGGGAGAGCGAGCGAGCGAGAGACCGTCTTTTAAATCGCCCTTCCACCCCTCTTTTCTTTGTTCCTTTATTTCTCCCTCCCTCCCCTCTTTTTGTTCGATTGGGTTGCGAAAGGAGGGTAGTCCTGTCACTCTCTCTCTTGTTGAGTTCTCCCTTTTTGTTTTTTTAATTTTCCTTTTATTTTTTCCTTTTTGATTTTTTTTTTCCCCCCAGTGTTGGACTGTTGGGGGAGGGGGGGAGAGGATTTTTTTTGGTTTTGGTGGTTTTTTTTTTTTTTTGCTTCCTTTTAGAACTGTCCCCAATTTAGCTCTTGTGTGTTGTCTTGAGAGAACTATCCATCTGCCTCTTACTCCTCTTTATTGGGAGAACTGCACCGTTACTTTTTTTTTTAAGCCGAGGAGAGGAAGGTAAGTTGTGGCTTGATTCTTTCCGTGATTGTACGTGTGCGATAGGGTCCACGCAAACGCCTGAGGTGCATGCCGTGTAGAATTACGCTGATTACCTATGTTCGCTCCGTATTAACACCGTTCGTGCCGACGGCGCCGAACGAGGCAGTTCGTGCGTACCGCAGCGTGCCTGCGGAGCTGGGTTGCTGGAAGTGGTGGCAGCGTGGGGAGGGCAGCCGCCGAAGCCGGGGGCCGACACCGCACCCACGCAGGAAGGCGTGCGCATCCCTACCTGACCTGGCCCAGCTGCAAAGTTCCCCACACCACCCCGCCCGTCCAGCTCCGGATGCGTCCCCTTGCGGGGAGCGTCCGAAGGGGCGGACCCGCACCCCGCGGGTGAAAGGAGGCGTATCGCTTTGAGGAGATAAACCTGCACTTGCAGATGAGCCGGGATAAGACCCCCCGCGCCTAATTGCATTAGCCGCGCGGCGCTTGGTGGCTCTCCTGTGGGGCTGGGAGGCGGCTGCGTGTCACGGCGCACAAAGACGCGGCGGGCCGGAGCAAGAGCCCGCAGCGCGTGTTGTCGGCGGGCGGCGGGGTGAGGAGAGCTGGTGAGCTCTCCGTGGGAGAAGTTGATTACCCACGGGGTGGGGGGGGGGGAAGTCTTTTCGTGGAGATGATTAACCCGCTGCGGGAGGGGGCGCGTCCCTTTGTTCGGGGCGTCGGGGCGCTGCGCGGTGGTGCACGGGCGGCGTAGGCGGGGCGGCGTGCGCGGTGTTTGCGCGGCGGCGGCCCCGATCTCTGTCCGTGGTCCTACCGGGGCGGTGGGAGGCGCGGGGAGCAGTCCCCGCTGTGCTGCGGGCAAGTTTGCATCCGGCAGCCGCGGCGGGGATCCGAGCGGGGCTCCGGGCAAAGGGACGGACGGGGCGTCCCGTCCTCGGGCGCGTCTCCCGTCCTCTCGCCCTCCGTCCCCGTGGCGGTGGGAGGGTCCGGGCAGGAGAAGGAGGCGGCGATGGTAAACGCTAGCGCTGCAGCGTGTGCTCCCGGCGAGGACCGGCCCCGAGCACTGCCATTGTTGTTTAATTTATGCCGAGCACGTTGGTCCGTACCCACCTATTTCACATATTAAAATAATGTGAGAGCTGTGCAAGCGGGGCACATTGGTGGTTCGACGTGTTCCGTCAACTCGTTTCCAAGGACGGGTGGTGACGCCGGCGTTGAGACGGTTTATTTTGACTCGTCTTTGAGCCTTGCAGCGCCGGGAGGGCGGAGGTCACACCAAGCGGTGCGGCCCCCCGCGGAGGGGAACCCCCTCTCTCAGTGACACACCCTCGGGCACTCGCTGGGGCGCTCCCCGCGGGACGAGCAGCGGCGGGCCCGAAGGAGCGCAGCCTCGGAGCTCGGCAGCCGCGCTTTCTCAGGGGCGGGGGGGGAGGTGTCCCCGCGCCGTCGGGCGCCGCCGGGAAACGGGACGGTGCTGTCGCAGCAGCCAGAGCTTGCCGCGGGGACTCCGAGCCAGCACGGCTGCCTGGAAGGGGCCAAGGAGCGCTCGCTGCCGCTGGGCCCCGTCGGACGGGCGGCTCGGGGGTTCGTCCGCTCCGCCGGGCCGCTTTCGGAGAGGAGGCAGCGCAGGACCTCCGGTGCTCGGCGTTTTGCAGGGAAAGGCGGCAAGCCGGGGAACACCGGGGAGAAGAGCAAGCACTGTGTGTGCCCCGCCCGTGACCCGACGCCCGAACACCGACGGGAACGGGAAAGGCAAGCTCCCGCCCCATCCTGCTCAGTGCAGCCCGCTGCCGGGCTCTCCCCGCGCCTGCCTCCCCGCCGCCCGCAGGTGCTCAGCGGCGGCCGCGGGGCGGGGCCCGTCCGGCCTCACCGCTGCGGCGGGGAGCGGGGCGGCCGCCGCGGGGTGTCCGCTGGGCCCGGGGGCGCGGCCCCGCGGGCGCGGGGCTTCTTGAGTGGCCGCCGGCAGCGTCACTCAGGCGGCGGCCGCGGGGGCGGGCGGTGGGCGCCTTTATCAGCCCGCACGGCGATACCCACCTTTCCTCGCGGCGGGGCGGCGGCGGGGCGCCTGCGGCTCGCTGGGGCGGCGGCGGCGGCGGCACCGGCAGCACCGGAGCCAGCGGGTGAGGCGGCTGCAGGGCGCCGCGCAGCCCCCTCGGGGCAGCGGGTCCCCATCTCCGCTCCCTTCCCCGGGCGGCGGAGGCAGGTCCCCCGGGGCAGCGCAGGTCCCGGGTTACTAAAAGGAGGGTGGGTCGCGGGGAGCCGGCCGTGCGGTCCTGGCAAAGGGGAGGCGGGACGCCGGGCCTCCCCACGGGGCGCGCGTGGAGGAGACGCGGGTCCGGAGCGGGGCTGCAGCCTGCGCGGGGAGTACGGCGGGAGGAGGGCCGGCCCGGGCGGGGGGCGCTGAGTTAGGGGCCGCCGGTGCCTGACCAGGGTCCCCCTGGAAAAGAGGTCAAAACCCGGCGTGTGCGGAGACCTTTGCCTTCCGCCGTTGTTGCGGGTGACCGGTGGCTTTCCGCCGGCATCGGCTTGTTGCACTCCCAGTTGCAAACTCCAAGGTATTTGCGGCTTTACATCAAGAAGGGCTTACTGTTGCTGACAGTGCTTTTTCCTCCGAAGGGCTCTTCTCTCTGTCTCTTCCCCCCTTCTCGCGCTCGATGGGCTTCATCGCTTTGTGTTTCACCCTTTAGGATTTTCTGGATGTCTCTCCTACCCCCTCTCCACCCCCCACCCCCCCGCCCCGTTTCCCATGTGGCGCTAATTGAGCGAGTTTAGCACCTGTTCTCCTGGCAAAACATTGTTCAATAAACCCTTTGTTTTGTCTGCAACTTGCGTCTGAGTGACTTTCTCTCCCACCTATTTCCTTAGCGTGGCCGTACCACTTGAGCGTGGCTCCCATTCTTCCCCCAAGCTGCACCTCTCTTTCCCTCTTGTTTAGGTCTGACCTTGCTCTAACCGGATTGCTTATGTCCACAATAGTGCATCTGCCGTCTCTGCCCGCGCCGTCTTGTCTGGCGGAGGAGCCGCCGCCGCCTGAGCCCCGGGGCAGCACTGGGGCGCGGGAGCTGGCGCTTGCTGCAAAGAGGTGCTGCAGCCGCGGGGGTGTTGCGGCTGCCCGCAGCTCCCCGCGCACCTGTGCGGCTGCAGAGCGCCGGGGGCGCGGAGGGGGCAGAGCCGCAGGGCGTGCGGGGACCTGTCGGCGGGGCTTTGGGACGCGGGGCTCCGTGGCCGGTGCAGCACTTCCTCCGATGGAGGAAGGCGCGGTAGCCCCGGGGCGAACACCGGCCCCGTCCAGGCCCGGCGGCGGCTGCCCGCCCTGGCGGCGCTGGGGGAGGAGGTGCGGAGGGTCCCGCCGTGCGAGTCGGCGCTGCCGGGACTGGGGCTCGCCGCGCTGGGGAAGGGGAGCCCGGGGGGCGGGGGACGGCTGGGGACCTCAGCTGGGTGCACGGCTCGTTTGTCATCTGTTTTATTTCGTTTCGGGGGTTCCTTCATGCTTAAGACGCAGGGCTTCATGCCGTCTTGGCGTGGCCGCCCTGGGTCAGACTGAGGGATCACCCCGTCACCTCTTATTTTTGCAGTGGGCTTTGCCGAGGCGATAGGTATTGCCCGCCTTTTTGGTTTGTCCTGCCCTGGAAAAGTGAAGTCTCCTCATTCTTGGCTTGTGTGCGTGGGGAGTGAGGTGGCTTTGTTTCATCTGCGTAGCTGTAAGGTCGCCAGTCCCAGAGCGGGACAGCTCAGTATCCCTTTCACATCTATTACCTTTATTTATATATGATCTTTATTAAAAAAAAAAACCAGCCTACAAAGCAATACGCAACAAAAACTAAATAAAGTAGTCTTACTGTAGTTGATTTAATTGAAGTCTACAAGACTAAAATGTGTCGCTGTATTTCTGGAGTTTTGAAGACAACTTGGGTGATATGGTTTAGTAGCCACATAGGACTTCAGTGTCTGGTTGTCTTACAAGTGATATTTGGTAAAGTAGCAATGCCTGAGGAATTACTCAATTCAAAACATACATGCGTGTGTATTTTCTTGAAAGGTAAAAGGTTCCTGGTTTTTTGTGCTAAAGAACTCTATGCCATTTGACTTTGTTATTTACCTCTGCCTTGATGGCTAATGTTAAATTAAATTGAGGGAGTCCAGAAAATACTTCAGTAAGTGGGAGCCTGCTCTGTTGAGGAAACAGACACCAGGGCATTAGCTAGAGCTTCAGTTTTGTGTTTTTCTTTTTAATCCCATGTATTCTGAATCCTGAAATTGCATTCAGTTTTCTTCCTCCCTCTCTTCCCTGGCCTTTTGGAAATGCTGTATTGGGGGTGATAGTTTTAAAAGTGGACTTTGTATCTGTTTTATAGCTATTATGCAAAAATAATTTTTGTTTGCAAATACAGAATTGGTAATTTTACGTATTGTTTAAAATGGGATATTACTTAATCAGAAAGGGATGTAGATATTTGAAGTTTTTGCTGTGATATATTGAGAGCATTTGCAACTATAGACACATACAAATGACCTTGAAACTGCTAAGGAATTTTACCATGTTTATTAAAGTCTGACAAAGCACATCTTTAATGCCCCTTTCAAATGTCTTATGGGTGTACCTGAACTGATATTTCGGCTCAGCAATAGCTGTCTTAATTTTGTATGTTTTTATTCTGGTGGAGTGGTTGATCCTTTCTGTATGCAATAGATTTTTAATTGCTTTAGTCTTTTCGATGGATACCTCTTCAATATGTTCATATTTTCATAGATCTCTTCCTCTTACTGGCGAAATCATACTGGTATAATGTTTCTGCATGTAAATTTATTGTGACTTTCCCATACTAATGTGAACATAATTTTTCATTCTTCTTCCTGGATTTGTTTTAAATGACATTTTTCAGTGAGAGGGGAAAGATCCTTTTATCAGTGTGTTTTTGTTGTCCTTGATTTATTTATTGCCTCTTCAAAAATTATGAACTACCACACTTCAGATTGAGCTGGGTGATCCAGGTGTAGTGAGTTGAAATTGTTCTAAACAGCTGCTAGATCTGGAGTATCTGCTTTAAAAAAAAAAAAAAGGACAAAAAGGCTTTCAGATTATTTCCCAGGTTTCTGGATGGCAATATTCAAACTACAGTGAAGCCCCAGGCTGAATTCTGTTAAAACCCCTGTAATGCTAAGCTAGATTTTTGGGGGGACAAAGCTAAGCTTGCTTTATTTGGGGACTATGTAGGAAGAAGATGACGTGTGATCTAGTGTTCTAAAAGCCCAAGGAATACTTCAGCTTTCCCGTGCTTCTTAAAATAAGTCAATGCCATTGCAGAAGTGGACTTTGCACATAAAAATAGTACAAGGATGCAAGTGCAAGCTCCTTTCTAGTAACAGTGATGTAGACATGCTGCTTTATAGGTAAAACTCTTGCTGTCTTACAATGTAAGGGCTTTTGATTATATTTGTTGCCACTGATGTTCTTCATAGCAATAAAACTGATTGTTAGCTAATGGATAAAATCAATTTGTGATGAATATACATTTCAATCTTGCTTTAAAACCATCTTTGCTTTTGCTGTAATGCTAGTATCTACAGAGGGCAGTGAATGTTACCAGCTGTGCTAAGACTTCAAAAGTGAGAGAGTGTTGCCTTTGTGCACGGAGCTTTCTTCTCCTGACAGCCCCCAAATCAATTGAAAAATTACAAAACTATCCAGCAGATCCTGCTGATGGTGCTTGGGGTTTTGACATCTGTAGTTCCAATTCTGAAGGAAGCCACTACATAGTTTTTGATCTGTTGCCTGTGTAAATCTGTCTAATTTGACTTACTCAGAAGGATTAGATCTGGAGAAGCTGGTATAACAGTTACAATTCATAGCTTTTAGCTACTACAACTGGTGGGCCAGATCAAGATGTTTTGTTGCCTAATCCTTGTTGCTGAAATTTAAAAAGTAATCCTGAGTGTCTGGTGGCAAAATAACACAAAGAGGCAGGCTCCTTGATTGATTCTTACTGAAGCTCGGCGAAACTGCCAGTATCAAGCAAGCTGCTTTTGCCCAGTAGGCATTGCTGTTGATTTGTACGGCTCCTAGCATCTAATATTTTGCCACTGAGCAACTAAATATCATGCTAAATTTGACAGAAGCTATGGTTAGAGAACAGCTAATTGTTAGTCTTACCCGTATTTGGAAGTGCTTGCTGTTTTGCATAGACTTTTTGGCATACAGCTCTGCAGAAAGTACACCTTGGAAAGATGACCTCAGTGAAATACTTGGTTTTAGTAGTCTGTTTTTGTAGGGAGTGCAGTTTTTCAGCTTTTAAACTAAGTGAAATAGTTACAAACAGCTTATGGCAGAAATCTTGAGAAAAGCATGCTTTCTCAGAAACTTATTTAAAAACTCTAAACCCACATCAAGTTTTTGAAATAGCTCAGAGTCTAAATCTGACTTTGCTGGCAAAATATCTGGAGTTTTAGGAGCAGTAATTATATAATGACAAAACTTGTAATGGGTAGGTCTTACTTGCATACATTTGAAAAATGAAAATTGGGGACAAGCTGAAGCTTTCCAGATGGAGCTTAATCTAGTGTCACACTGTTTTCTGTTCTGTTTGAGCCACTGTTCCTCATGGTGCTCCAGTGCTTAAGCAACAGGGGTTTTCATTTGTTCTGGTACTCATAGTAAGCCTGGACATAATATGGGTTTGGATAAAGCTGTAGTTTCCTAACAGAAATTCGGGATGACTGTTAAGTGTTTAAATGTCTTCACAATGGTTTGCTGTTGTGAGTACACCAGCCTAGGATCAGAATGAGAATCGTTCTAGGTAGTCTTACACTTCACTTTATGAAACATTTGTGAGACTGATTCTCCATTCCCTCATACGGTCTTGATGTTGCTCAATGCCAAATGGTGCTGCTGCTGATCAGAAGCTGCATAAACAGATTCTTAGACTAGGATGAGGCTGTAAGACATTGCAAGAATGAGTATCTTGGTTTGCTCTGTTTAGCAAAAAACAGGTATATCCCAGTAAGTCTGCAATGGTTGGCTAAATGACTGGGAATTTAGAAAATACTAAAGTGCTGAGGACACTGTAGGATGGTCTTAAGGACTCAGACACTTTCTCTGGTCTTCAGCTGAGCGTGGAGAAGATTTAGAAAATGTTATACGCTGGGCAGTTACTGAATTGCTGGAACGTAATGTGAAGTATGTATGTGCAGTTTCTTGAATACTTAATACCTGAGAACTGGTAAAATAGGGAAAACTTAAACATTCAAATGCTTTGTAAAACAGTCTACACAGAGGTAGGAAAGGCTGTTCAAGGTGTGCTGGAATATTCACCGTGATGTATTGAGGAGCCTTTCTGTAGGTCTGTGCTAGCTGTGTTTGCTTTCCGACTCCTCAGGGTGAGTTTGTTTAACCAAGTACTTATTCAGAGTTAACTGAATAAACTTTATGTATTTTTGTGGAATGAAACTGCCATTGCATGATTGCTAGAGTACTGATGTTCTTCTATACTTTAAGTCTTAATGACAGAAATGAAATTAGTAGTATTTGTTTTACAGAATGGATGAACAGAGTTAATTTCTGGGAAATTCAAATAAATATTTGTAGATGAATGTGGTAGTCACTTTAACTTCTAAGGATTGAGAGAAGAAGATACGGCTTTGGAAAGGGAAAAGTAATGTAAGTTCAACTTCTCTACCAGTAGCGTCCCTGCTTCTTACCCTGCTGATAATATTTTTCAATACTATTCTTCTTTTGTGTATTTTCACAATTAGAATTATGGTCGGAAGGAGTACTTAGAGTCAGCTCCCCTGTGTTCCAGCTTTCTTTAGTTGCCTGTTGTTTCTTCTTATATTGATTTGCTGAAGATTTCTGCCATATTACCTGAAGTGAGGTAGGGGAGGAGGCAGGACAGAAGAAAACAGGTGGATGCTCTTTATGCCATTCCTCCCTGGATGAATTGCCAGGATGAGGCAGTGGTTCTCATGGGTTTTGCAGATACTCAAACTGTACCCTCATGCTACGGGGCTTGAACATGTGAAAGGGGCCCCTTAGATTGGCCTCATCTTAATTTCAAGGTGAGCAGTGGATATGTTCCAAGCATTGATGTTCATGGTATCTAAATTGAGTTTGGTAGGAAAAAATGTGTGTTGTTTGCAGGTCTTGAAGCTGTGTCTCTCTGTATGCTGAGATTTGGGCAGTCAATCTTTGTGTGCAGGGGGCTGCAGAGTTTTGTTTCTATGTAATAGCATGGGAAGCTTACTGTTACTATACTTTAATGTAGATAAAATCAGCTAAAGATTTCATGGTTATATCTGTTGTTAATAATGGAACCATGAAGTGCCTTCAAGAAATGGAGTTTCTTGAAAAAGCCTGTTTTAGGCTTGCAGCAATGGATATCAAAAGTGAGAAATTAAATACCGAAACACCAGAAAAAGGACAAAGGTTTGTCTGCCTAATGTTTATACTTGGCATTGTGAGCTTGGCACTTTTTGTTTTGTCAATATTTGTGGCATGTGATTTTAGCTTCAGTATCAAAGTGGAGTGCTCCTCCACTTCTTATTTGTGATTAACTTCAATATTTTCAGGGTATCTATGAATGCATTCTTGAAGTTATGGTGTTCTCCCTTACATGCTGCAGAAAGTTGTGCTTGGACTTAAACAGCACCTTTGAAGAAGAGTATGCTAAATGGCTGAATAGCTTTTGATAGCTCGTGGAGCCAGTGGGGCATAAATACACTTGTTTACTTACAGAAATAGTTCAGGTTCCTGCAACGCTGCTCCAGGTGACCCCGTGAGAAGTGTATGCAAGGTGGAGAGGAGGAGGAGGTGGTGGTCCCTTGGAGCTCTGGTCTAGTAAAGGGAGGGATGTTTCTGATGAGGAAGGTGGGTGCAGGAGGGTGTAGGTATTGTGGCCATCATGGCAGAGGAAAAGATTGTTGGGGGTATTTGGACTTCTGAATTTGCTTTGAGGATATACATGCATAGCCATTGCACTGAAACAGGTAATATATAGCAAGAACGTTAGCTGCAAACATACCTTCACTATGTTCCCATTTTATTTTTGTGATGGAGTCCTTGTTCGGTGCCATCCATTTTGTTCATCCTCTTGAAATGCCAGAAAACTAATGCTGTGACCTCTTTTTTTATTCATCCATTAGCATTAAATTTCATATGCATCAACCTAGTTTAAAGGCAGAGCAAGATCTTGGGAATTAATTACTTTTCCTGTATCTACTGTTCATCTCCAACCTTGAACCAGCAAACATAACTAGTTAAAGGTAAGAGGTGAACACTATTGCTTGCATATCACAGTTGATTTAATAAGGGCTTTTAAAACTAAATGTAGAGCTTAAAACCCTAATACCTGTGATAATTGTAATTAAGGATATTATTTTTATCTCTAGTAACATGTTTAGAAATTTCGTCAGACTTCCTGCTGTGGTTCCTTTCTACCCAAATATACATTAGAAGCTGCTTTCTGTTTCCAAAAGAGGGACAACTAAAGTCGTAAGTCTAAAACGCCATACGCTTCTTGTAACAAACTATGCATGTACTGCATGCATGCAGTAGTGAAGAAATTAGTTTATTAATGAGTTTAACTTTTTCATTTTGACGTGCTTACACCTTGAGCTATAAACCAAAATTGAGTTCCTGACCTAAAACTGCTGTTGCTAATCTGGCCAGAGCACCCATTATGAAGGGTACTGGAAAATTGCTGACAAAGTGGACTGCATAAAGTGAGGAAGACTTCAGAAGCTGCTTTTGCATTCAGATAGCTAAACTGTGAAACTTGGCATAGCAATAGCACTTGCCTTGGACTGCATCCATGGTTGAGATGTTGGGAGGCAAGATGAGAATTACAGCCTCATTAACCAACTGAGTAGCTGAATTTTTTCTATAACAGTTGAGCAAACTGAAAGAAAATTAAATGGAGTCATGCTTTTCTTTTGATAAAGGCTATTTTTATAAAGAGTATGGTTTTTGTAGCGAAATTCCTCTGAACCAGTGCAGCTGAAGGATATAAAACTAGCCATCCTGATGGAGACCAAGGCTTTGGATATAGCTCTGATCAAGGATTTCTTTGCTGAAATGATAACTGGGCTGTAGGGTTACTTTTTTGTGTGGAAGGTTTCTTGCACAACTCAATGTTTAGGAGATGGTGACTGCTTCCACATTGAGTGGTATAATGCTGATGACACACACAAAGGTTTGGGCAATCTAATCTAGTGGAAGATGTCCCTGCCAATGGCAGGGGTGTTGGAACTAGATGATATTTAAAGATCGCTTCCAACCCAAACCATTCTGTGAATCTATGATAAAGTGTCTGTGAGTGGGATTTTGTCTCCAAGTTGGGTAACACTAGGAGAAATGTAGATTCCATTATTAATTTTGGGGTTTGAAATCTAGTCTTTCAGAAGTAGCTGTTACAAAAGGAGTGTATGCAGCAGACTTCTGCTGTGGCAAAAGTACAACCTGTTTTTCTTCTGTGGAGATGGCCTTTACTGATCTTTACAAACACTGCATCTGTAACCAGGTGGATTAAGGATTACATGTTTTGAAACATGTTCAGGTGTTTCGAAACAAGGGATGTCAGTGTTCCTGAAGAAATGCTAAGTCAAATTGCCAGTCTTTAGTGTGAATTGCATAGAACGATCAAATGCACCAGGCTTCCTGTTCGAAGCAATGCCTGAGAACAGAGAATGAGTTGGTAGTTTCTGTAGTTTCCTTTTTTGACTTAAATTATCTGTGCAGTATCAGATTTAACTTGCACTTCTGCGTATCAATCTCACGTAATCGTGGTAAGTACTGTCAGAGTGCCCAAGATCAGGGACCTAATTTTAGTGGCTGTTGCTAGTACTTGCTCAAATATTTTAGTACTGAAAATTAATGACCATCTCATAGTAACTGTCTTCCGGTTTGTTAAATTGGGTTGATGTGCCCCTTTAAAAACTGATTTATATATCTCTTCATGACTTGCTTACCTAAGAAGGCTGTGCTGCTTTTATCTCTATACATCTGAAAAATCTGGCTGTTAGGCTGTTGGGAAGAGCTGTAGGCACGTGGTTTTAATCATACGTTTAGTCCAAATTAAGGTAACTATGAGTAAATTCTCATCAAGTGCAGTACATGTATGCAGGACTTCCCATTGACCTACATAAATTAATATGAAATGGTGCACTCAGGTACAGCATGATGTGGACTACATCTAATACTACATCTAATACTACCTGGGCAGCTTGGAACACTTAGATGCAGTTGGTAGGTGTTTGTCATGTGTAATGTGTATGGACTGAAGAGTTATTTAATCCTCAGTGGAAAAATACGGAAGTTGTACAACAGGATTAAATGGGAATAGGAGCATCAATTTCTTGAAACATAAGAGTATTTGAAGTATTGTGGATGTGGCAAAGATGCCTTTCATATTCAGATACAAGATGAATAGTTTGAGCAGTATCTATGACCCCAATTTGTGAACTTGTAAAGCTGATCAGTCTCTTGGGACATCTGTTAAGGTATGCCGGACTCCATGTAACTTGTAATGCTCTTTGAAAACTCAGCAGAGAGTGGGTATAGCTCATGAGTCCTTAGCTTCCAGATGTGCCCTTCCTTCTGCTGCATGTCAGTTCTGTTTTTTCTTTACTGATACGAGGAAGATGACGAGCTTAGTTGCAGGCTCGTTGGCTCGTTGCAGGCTGGAAGGCTTATGCTACTTGGTCTGCTCACTACTGAGGTTCTGCCCTTTTTGACTTGAAGATGGATGGGCAAATATTGAAGATTTTTTTCCTTAATCCTAGATGGTAGTTTTTTTGTAGGTCTTAAGTTTGGCCAGGGAAGTTATGCACCGTATCTCTTAACTTGAGGATTCATTTTCCACACGTCCTTGAAGCAAAAAAAGTGTCAGAGCAGGCCTTCTAGCTACTGGGTCAAGAAGAGTGTTCCCTGAGGAGCAGTTTCCCACAGGTGGCTCCTCTGTACCAGGCAACCTTAGTTGAGAACCTAAGCCTCTTCTTGCTGCTGCTAGCTGTCGTTCAAAAATGGATGCTTTGTGTGTAGCACAAAACCAGATGGGATTAATAGTGAGAAGTTATTCCCATAGCAGAGGGACCTCTATGCCCAGCTCCCTGCGTTGTTTATGAAGCAGGCTGCTTCCTTGCTTATTCTTCTATGGGGATTTCTAAAAGTAGTTTTTCCCCTCCCCTTGCTCTTCCCCCACTCCAGCAAAACCAGTCCTCCATATGTCTCCATCTGAAGCTTGAGGGGTGAAGTTGATTTAGGTGAACTTGAACATGCCTTGCTTTTAACCAGCTGGTGTCGGTTCCCATAGAGGCTGACTGAAGCCAGTGTCTTGCAGGAGCAGAGGCAGTGCGCTGGCCCTCCAGGACTTGCTGTGGTGGTTTGGGAGATGGTGAAGAAGTGAGAAAGCCACTGGGAGGAAGCTCACTGGGCTCATCTGGGCTTGAGGAGGCAGGGAAGAGAAAACATCATACCAGGGGTGATGGATCTCACTTCGCTGAGAGGTTGAGGGCAAAATGACCTATTTCAGTTTCTGTGTCAGGAGCTTGAAGCTCGGAGCCAAAGTAGCATGGGGAAAATAAACTTTGTTCAGTAGTTTCTCCTGCTGCATGTCGGTGGAGGACTTGACATGGTGGTTGGCACCCAGGTGGGGTGCTTCACCCCAGGAAAATACTTCTGTTACTACTTGTGTAGCCCTGTGCTGGCTGAGAAATAGGAGCTTTGTCTGAAGTCTCAGCACTTCCCATAAATTGCTGCGGTTCTCCTGAACTCCCTGTATTTCTCGAGGAAAGCAGCAGCCAAGGAAACTCGAAGTAAGACTTTGAGGAGGGCTCCCTCCTCTTTTTCCACCTAGCAGCTTCCTAGCGGGGTAAAGCTGATCTGTGTCTGTACTTAGGCGAGAGCTGGCTGCCTAACTTCCCCTCTGCAGAGTGGTAGCTTACTGTGTTGGGTGTCCGAGCCAGGGTTTTGCGGCAGGGCGAGCCCTCTGGGAGGAGGTCGGGGGCTGCCCATACCAGACACGGCCGGTTCCAGCCGGATCTGCAACGGCCTCACCACTGCAGGACCCAGCCAGGGCTGTCGGGGAGTCTCTGGTGCCTCCATGAAAACCTACTTAAGAAAGGACAAAATAACACACAGATGGGGAAGAATGAGGGGGAAAAAGTGTGAGGAAACAGCCCTGCGAGCACTGAGGTCAGAGGAGAGGAGGAGGTGGCGGCAGTGCTGCTGGCCCAGGGCAGGCGTGGCCCTGCAGCCTGGGGAGGAGACTGCGGTGGAGCAGGCCTTTCCCTGCAGCCCATGGAGAGGACTGTGCTGGAGCAGATATGGGCATGGCAGCCCGTGGAGGACCCTGTGCCGTAGCAGGTGGATGTTTCCTGAAGGAGCTGCTGGCTGTGGAGGGCCTTTGCTGGAGCAGGGGAAAAGTGTATCTAAACCCCTGTCCTTGACCTCACTGCAGGGTGGTGGGGAGGAGGCAGAGAAGTTGGGAGTGAAGGATTAAAATTGAGCCAGGGAAGATGGGGGCGGAGGTGAGGAGAAGGTGTTTTAATTTTGTTTTTTTCTCACTAGCTAAATCCATTTCAATTAGCAGTACACTAAATTAATTCTCCTCAAGTCGAGTCCATTTTGCCTGTGACACTAATTGGTAAGTGATTTCCTTGTCTTTTTCTTGACCCATGAGCTTTCTCATCCCATTTTCTTCCCCTGTCCTGTTGGAGGCCGGGTGGGTGTCTGGCAAGCCTACCATGAAGGTCAGTGGCTTAGTCTGTGTCAGAGGGCAGTGAATCTCTGAAAAATGGGCAGTGTACTGGTGCCCAGACATAGTTGGCTAAGCAGAACGGTACATAATGGTGAAGATGGCTGTGCTGTGTGTTAAAAGGCTTCTGAATTTAGGTATGTCTGCTCTAATGTTTGTGTGCCTGTGAGATGTGGCTTCTCCAAACTCTGTCACCTAGTTAACAAGGAATAACCAGGCTTTAAAGTGGCCCAGGAATGTGCATCCAGGATGTTATTAGTGAAAGGCTTTATATTTTCTTCTGTACTCCAAGTTGTGCTTGCAGGAAGAGATGGTTGCTGTGTGTAAGTATTGTAGGTTCCCAGGCAGGATAGCTGCTAGATGCATTTCTGTATGAGCGCCTGACTAGACAACAGATTTTTGTTTTCGTTCATACTGGCATTTGATGAAGCTTTTAAATGTTTGTGGAAGAGGTATTCTTGATAGCCACAGATCCTGTCCTTCCCAAGAGGGAGTCAGAAGTTAGAGGTTTTCTTAATTTTTATGTAGGGAATAGTTCCATGGCACATGACTTGCTCCATTCTTATTTTGTTTGCTGAACAAAGAAATCAGCTGTTGAAGTTGGTCCTACCACCTCTTTGTGGTTTAGGTAACTGTGTTAATGTCTTGAGTTTGCTGGCTTGATTAAAGATACACAGTTATCTTTTCCCAGTGGTGACAGACCTTAAATCACCTCTCTCTGCTAGGTCTTTGTCCCTTCTTTTGAGCAGTGAAAGAGTTACGTTAGGTGTTGGTATTAGGTGGAATACTCAGATGCACAGTAATTGCAACTTCAGTTTGCAGGTCAGTCCCCCTTACCAAGTGGCTGGGTATTAAATCTTTCCCACTCAGTTGTCTTTGCTTTTTAGCCTGTGATAAACTGATGGTCCCCATTGCTATCCTGTGTTCTGTTTTTCAGTATCCATAGTACATGATCTGAATTTACAGTGTCAGCGCAGAGCCATAGTAACTATGAGCCTATGGAAGCAGGGGCTGATGGTAGTGGTCAGAGATTGACTTTATTGAGGTGCAGGGGCATCTGCCTTACAGACATGCTGTTGTGGGATGGTCATTGCTGTCGGAGTGCTGTGATTCAGGATGCTCTAGAGGGCTTGGTGAGGCTCATCCAGCTCCTGGACAATTGCCCACTGTTTGCTGCTTATCCCTGTGGGCAACAGTGACAGCCGAGGGAAGACTGAAGTAAATCAAGTGGGCCACAAAGCTCTGGAAGTGCAAGCAAAGGACATGGGAGCTCTGGAGGAGGTCTTCTCAATCTTATGGTCAAAGGGTAGGAGTTTGTGGCTAGTGTTGCATACAGCATTTTGCCTCGTGACAGCATGTCCCTCTTTGAGGAATGAGGACTGATTGAGAGAAGTCTCGCAGTCGCAAGCCCTTGTTCTTGTGGGGGACTTCAACTTACCGGATGTCTGCTGGAAGTACAACACAGCTAAGAGGAAACAGTCCCGGAGGTTCCTCGAGTGTGTCGAAGATAACTTCCTGACGCAGCTGGTAAGCGAGCCTACAAGGGAAGGTGCCCTGCTTGACCTGCTGTTTACGAACAGAGAGGGTCTGGTGGGTGAAGTGAAGGTCGGAGGCCGTCTTGGGCTTAGCGACCATGATATGATAGAGTTTTCAATATTTAGCCAAGTAAGGAGGCGGGTGAGCAACACCGTTACCATGGACTTCCGGAGGGCAGACTTTGCCCTGTTCAGGACACTGGTCGGGAGGGTCCCTTGGGAGACGGTCCTGAAGGGCAAAGGGGCCCAGGAAGGATGGATGTTCTTCAAGAAGGAAATCTTGAAGGCGCAGGAGCAGGCAGTGCCCGTGTGCCGTAAGAAGAGCCGGCGGGGAAGACGGCCGGCCTGGCTCAACAAGGAGCTTATGCTGAGGCTTGGGGAAAAAAAGAGAACTTACCACCTCTGGAAAAAGGGGCAGGCAAGTGAAGAAGAGTACAAGGACCTCGTTAGGTCATGCAGGGAGGGAATTAGGAAGGCGAAAGCCCAGCTAGAGCTCAACCTGGCCACGGTCGTGAGGGACAACAAAAAAAGCTTCTATAAATACATTAACAGCAAAAAGAGGGCCAAGGAGGATCTCCATCCTCTACTGGATGCGGCGGGGAACCTTGTCGCGAAGGATGAGGAAAAGGCTGAGGTACTTAATGCCTTCTTTGCCTCAGTCTTTAACAGCCACACCGGGTATCCTCAGGGTATCCGTCCCCCTGAGCTGGATGACAGGGATGGAGGGCAAAATAGGCTCCCTGTGATCCAGGAGGAAGCAGTTAACGACCTGCTATGCCACCTGGACACTCATAAGTCTATGGGGCCTGATGGCATCCACCCAAGGGTGCTGAGGGAACTGGCGGAAGAGCTTGCCAAGCCGCTCTCCATCATTTATCAACAGTCCTGGTCAACGGGGGAGGTCCCGGATGACTGGAGGCTTGCCAACGTGACGCCCATCTACAAGAAGGGTCGGAAGGAGGATCCGGGGAACTACAGGCCTGTCAGCCTGACCTCGGTGCCGGGGAAGGTTATGGAGAGGCTCATCTTGAGGGTGCTCACGGGACACGTGCAGGTTACCCAAGGGATCAGGCCAAGCCAGCACGGGTTCATGAAAGGCAGGTCCTGCTTGACCAACCTGATCTCCTTCTATGACCAGGTGACCCGCCTAGTGGACGAGGGGAAGGCTGTTGATGTTGTCTACCTGGACTTCAGCAAAGCCTTTGACACTGTTCCCCACAGTATTCTCCTAGAGAAGCTGGCGACCTGTGGTTTAGACAGGTACACTCTTCGCTGGGTAAAAAACTGGCTGGATGGCCGAGCCCAGAGGGTTGTGGTGAATGGGGTGAAATCCAGCTGGCGGCCGGTCACAAGCGGAGTCCCCCAGGGCTCGGTTTTGGGACCGGTCTTGTTTAATATCTTCATTGATGATCTGGATGAGGGGATAGAGTGCTCCCTCAGCAAGTTTGCAGATGACACCAAGTTGGGAGGGAGTGTTGATCTGCTTGAGGGTAGGAAGGCTCTGCAGAGGGATCTGGACAGGCTGGATCGATGGGCTGAGGCCAACCGGATGAAGTTCAATAAGGCCAAGTGCCGGGTTCTACACTTCGGCCACAACAACCCCAGGCAACGCTACAGGCTTGGGGATGAGTGGCTGGAAAGTTCCCCTGCAGAAAAGGACCTGGGGGTGTTGATCGACACCCGGCTGAATATGAGCCAGCAGTGTGCCCAGGTGGCCAAGAAGGCCAACGGCATCCTGGCTTGCATCAGAAATGGTGTGGCCAGCAGGAGCAGGGAGGTGATCATGCCTCTGTACTCGGCTCTGGTGAGGCCGCACCTCGAATACTGTGTTCAGTTTTGGGCCCCTCACTACAAGAAGGACATTGAGGTGCTGGAGCGTGTCCAGAGAAGGGCGACGAAGCTGGTGAGGGGTCTGGAACACAAGTCTTATGAGGAGCGGCTGAGGGAGCTGGGGTTGTTTAGCCTGGAGAAGAGGAGGCTGAGGGGAGACCTTATCGCTCTCTACAACTACCTGAAAGGGGGTTGCAGAGAGGTGGGTGTTGGTCTCTTCTCCCAAGTGACTAGTGACAGGACTAGAGGAAATGGCCTCAAGTTGCGCCAGGGGAGGTTCAGGCTAGACATTAGGAAAAAGTTCTTCACTGAGAGAGTGGTGAAACACTGGAATAGGCTGCCCAGGGAGGTGGTAGAGTCACCCTCCCTGGAGGTATTCAAGGAGCGTGTGGATGTGGCATTGTGGGATGTAGCTTGATGGACATGGTGCTGTGTGGTGTTGGGTGGGTTGTGGCTTGTTATTGTTGTTGTGTGGCATGGGTTTTGTGGTTGTGTGTGTTTCCCCCCCCACCCCCCCCGCCCAGGTTGGACTCGATGATCTTACAGGTCTTTTCCAACCGTACTGATTCTGTGATTCTGTGATGTGGGACAGCTGACAAAGTAAGGCAAAAGCATCTTTGCTGAAGGCTTTGCCAGCCTGGGGAAAAGGACTTTAAACTAGGTATGGTGGGTGTGGGTAGCAGTGATAGCTTGCAGCTAAGTGAGGAGAATGGAGGTTGGGGCTTTAAATACGGGCAGTGTTATAGGAATGAGAGCACCCTCAGGAAGGATAAAACAGGCCAAAAAGCCCACTTTGCGTGCCTGTACACAAGTGTGTGCAGCCCAGGTGACAAGCAGTGGAAGGCAAAGCTCTTTGTGTAGGTCAGAGCTGGACTGCTGGTGGAACTGAGATGTGGTGGGACTGCTCATGTGGCTGCTGTCCAGTGATGGAGGTATACAGGCCCTCTTGGAAAGAGAGGGAAGAACAGTCTGTCCTTTGTCTGGAAGAGCAGCTCAGATGCATGGAGCTCTTCTAACACTTAGGAAAATGAATAGTCATATCAGGCTTGGTTGTACAGGGAACTCATGACTGAGTTCCAGTGCAAAAAAAGAGGTGTACAGGAGATGGCAGTGAGGACCAAGGCAAAGGAGGAGCATTGCCAGTGAATAAAGGGATGGTGTTAGAAAAACTAGAGCTCAGCTGCAGTTGGTGAAGGATGTCAAGGGCAACAAGATGGTTTTGAACCAATAATGTAGCAGAAGAATTAAAAAAGGAGACTGGGCTTGCTGCTGAATGGGATGGATTATTTACTGACAGCAGACAGACAAGGCTGTGAGGTGCCCCATGCTTTTATTGTCTTTGTCTTAACTGACAGGGTCTCCTGAGCTCTTTTTGCATAGGGAGAGGGTGCAAGGAAGAGAAGAGATGCTAGGAGTAGAAGAGGAATGCGTCTGGGATCTCTTGAGAGGTCTCAACTGTTTCAGGTCCATAGGTCTGAGGGTATTGAGAGAATTGTCTGCTGTTGTGGTGAAGCTGCTAATATTTTTGACAGATCAAGAAGATCAGAACTCTGTGCCACCTGTTGTATTTACTGTTTTTTTCAGTCATCTGGGGAAAGGGATAAAGTTGTCCCTCATCAAGTTTGCATACAGCAACTGGGGGGTGTAGCTGATGTTCTCCAGGGCAGAGTTGCTGTCCAGAGGGACCAGGACCGGTGAGAGGAAGGGGCTGCCAGGGACCCTGTGCAATTCTGGCAGGAGCAATATGCAGCCCTATCCTGGGTGGGTGGAAACCTGGCAGCGATACCAGTGGGACTAGGGGGAGAGGGCCCTGGCAGGCAGTGAGCCGAGTAGGGCCAGAGGCTGGAGATAAGGGAAAGCTTTTCCCCCACAAGAACAGCTGGGCAGTGGGCCTGAGGTCCAGGGAGATGGTGCTGTCTCCCTCCTTGGGGAGGAGCCCACACAGGATAAAGCCCTGAGCAACCTGGTCTGACCACTTTGCTGAGTCTGCTCTGGGCAGGGAGTCAGACTGGAGACCTGAAATTCCTGCTGTCCTGAATGAATCTGATCTACCTATCTCTTTTGCCAAAGAAATGCATTTATTGGATGGAGAACTGAGGCATGGCAAGGGTCCTTTGGTTTGAGTCTTACAGAAAGAAGAAACAAACTCAACTCTGGTAAACAAAGCCCTTGTTTTCATAGCATGATTGAAAGGTCTTTTTTTAGGGGGTAGCTTTGACTTGCTGTATTGGACCTAAAAAACTAGAATTGTCTTGGAGGGACAGGATGGTGTAGGTAGAAGATGTCAGGATCAGATTCTGCTTTGTCATCTGTGCTCTTTAAGAGGTTGCTGGTTTGCAAGATGTGCTGTAGCTTTCAGGTTCATGGGTTGTAAGCTTTATATAGAGAAGCTGACAAACCCAAGCTGGAGTATTTTAATAACCAGAAATGCCAGCGCAGTATGAATCTACTGGCTGTTCTTACAAGTGCGTTTCAAGGTGAAATTCAGTCCTTCTCACTGTAATGACACTGTAATGTAACAGTTGTAATACTACTTTGACGCTCTCTACCTGTCCTCTCCTTCAGTATGTAGGTATTTGGGATAGCAATTAGACACGTACTTTTGTTACCCACTATGTGGGCAGCTGCCCTTATGAGTCTACACTTAATGCATCTCAGCAGTTAACAGTTTTTTCCCCAAGATTTTTCATGAATAGTAGGAGACCCAAAAGTTTACTGATTCGGAGGAGCTGTATGGTATCGTTCTTTTGAGAAGAAAAGAACTCAAAAAGAACTCAAAAGTTCCTTTTGAGTTGTCTCTTCCTCTATGTAAGTTGACCTATTCAAAGAATAAATAACAATCTGTCTGAACTTGTTTTCCTGCTGGGGATCAGCCTAGAGGCAAACAGGCTCCATGTTTAGATTTTAAGTAGTCTTCAGAGCCCTCTTGGAGCTAAAAGGATGCACCTCTGCATGAACCACTCTCTTGAGAGCAGTGGCTGTCAGAAGGCTTTTCTGGAAATCCCTGAGGGCAGTTCTGGGCCAAATGAGGATCCTTTGACAGCTGGGGTGTTCAGATCCTTTGACAGCTGGGGTGTTCAGATCCTTTGACAGCTGGGGTGTTCAGATCCTTTGACAGCTGGGGTGTTCAGATCCTTTGACAGCTGGGGTGTTCAGTGTGGGGATGTTAGTGATGCTCTCTCTGGATAAGAGGTGAGCTATAATGAGAGAGCTAGTGGCCAACACTGATACAGTCTGTCTGTGCCAAGTAGAAGCTATTCAGAGTTGCTGCTTGTATATCAGTTTAAGTGTGGAGTTTGGCTTTTTTGAGAATATTAATACTGGTTCAGATGGCAAATGGGGTTTTGGGCACACTGTTAGGAGAACAAGTCTGAGCTTTGTCCCAGTTTAGGCTTTTTCAGAGGCAGGTCATCCAGTGCCCTATGGGTCCGGGTAGCTTGGTGTGGGGAATATCCATCTTTGTTAGAACAGTCTTTGCAGTAAGAGAAGAAATGTGGCTTGAGAGGAAATGAAAAATGGAAAGATCTGGCTAATGAGTCAGGAGACTGAAGATGGCTGTAGTGATCAGACTAAACCTGTTCATGCGGCAACATAATGTAAGTCTGGTTTATTTTATGGTGTGTTAGACTTGGATATCCCTGTTCTTCCAGAGGTAACTTTTGCTTCTTTTCCAGCTTCCTGATTTGTGGAAGCGACTGTGGCATCATATAGTTAAATGATAACTTAAACAGGGGAGGCGAATGCCTAGCTGCTCTTCTGTGCTTTTATGCAATAGAGAGACTTCTGTATAGCAAATCAAAAACGTAAAAGCTTTGTCTATAACCACTTACTTTTGACAGTAATGCTGCTGGCATGTACTGCTTCTGGTTATGAGCTGGTAATGTTGCAGAAGAGGCATGTGTAAGCAGCATGCCTCCTCTGCAATTAACAGTATGTGGCCAACTGGTCCAACTTGTTTGTATCAATAGTAGCTTACTTGCTGTCCATTTTTCTGTGTTATATAATACTGGGTGATCTCAGGAGGATTAGGATGCGGAGATACACTGAAGAACTCTCCTGAGCATGAAAGGCAGTGGTGGCAGAGGTGGAGGGAGGGATTGTAAGTAGTTGAGGTATTGCTTCTGGCTCAGATATTTTAACAATAGCTAGCTGTCTTTGTTCTGCATTTACTTCACTTTGCTGCAAAAAATATTTAACTTACAATATGATGTGGACAACTTTCTTAGGATTTGGAGGTAGGAAGGAAGGGAATACATGTTTAAGCAGCCTTTCCCAGTGTCTTGTGTGGGACAAACAGTAGTGGTCATGAAAATCAGGTAATTACCTGGAGGATTATGGAGAACTAGAAAACATGACTATTTTAGAGTGAATGGCTAATGGTTGTGCTTCAGCTTCTTTGCCTTGATACTGATGTGTTCTTCACTGCCTGCAGTCCTTTGAGTGCAATGCATACCTCATGTGAGGTATGCCTATCTAAAGGCACTTAAAAATAAGGATCATAAACTGCACTTCTAGTGCATTCCACCTTGTGGCCATTCATTCAAATTAGTGGTTGGGTTTGTCTATCCAGATCAAAACCGAAATGGTTGCTGTCTTCTACAGCTGTGTTACCTCTTCAAACCCAAAAGATAGCTCTTAAAAGATGAGTAAGAAATTGTTCTCCTTAAATGGGAGGAGATAAGTGGATCTAAAACTGCTCATGTGGGGACTGCTAGCCATTGTGGTGTTGAAATGTGGCACTTTTCGTCTTGGGCTTTATAAAACTACAACATTAACTGCAGTTAATGTTTCAGTCTAATAAAATAGAATTAGTGATAAAGTCTTGTTCTGTCAGCCTTCCCGATTCCCACTGTTCTCAGAAGTCCATTGCCCAGGATTTAATCCTGAGAGTAGTTTTGATGCATTGGAGTTGAGTGAGGTAAACTGAATGGATTGCGGTGGGGCTAGCAAAGGTCCAGCCATGCAACCAAATTGTGGGAGTGATGATGTGGGAAAACTTGCTCTATCCAAGCTGCTTAAATCCAGTCATGTGAATGAGTACAAAGGAAACTTGAAGCCTGGAAATAGACTGATACTGTAGGGAGGGAGAAAACCTCCAGAGCTTTAGTAGTCAGATGAAACTCTTGGGTGTCCTTATTCTGTGATTTCCTTGTTCTATGATTAGATGTTCATAGGTTGTTCTGCCACAATAGCTGCTCTCTAATATCTAGGCAAGACCTTCAAACTCATCCTTTCCAAGTGATATCAAGAAGGAATCATGTAAAAGGAATGCTTAATCACCCTAAAGAAACCTGCCTGAATTTTTGTACATCTTTTTAGTCCAATGAATTGTAACAACTTTTCAACTTAAAAAATAGCCCCTCCTCAAGGCCAGGTTCCAGAGTGAACCAGGGTGATGTCATCAGTTTAAGGAGAGTGACATTTGGAATACTTGTAATGGTGAGCAGCTGGCGATCTCTGTGGCTTTTCCTCTAAAAGCACACTTCACAAGTTATCTGCAGTTACTTTCCTTGAACTTCTTTGCTGTTCCTTGATTAGGAAGTGCTTATGACTTATTGTGCTGTGTGGGTGTAGCTAGAGGACAGCTTCTTGCTGGCTAATCAACATTTTCCTGCTTTTTTTGCATTATGAAACTAATCTTGCTCAAGCTAAATGTAGCCACCCTTAAAACCTGCTGCACTACTGCTGCGTATCAGTAAAACATCCTTGAAAATGGTACAAGATCAGAACTGTGCTTGTTTTCTTCCCTCTTTTTCCTTCCACCCCACAAATATTTGGGTAGGGAAAGGATCGTGTTAACATATGGATTAAGTGACCTGGGATTTACATATTTTTCTACTCTTGTGAGAAGCAAGGTGTAATAGTCTATGAAATTGTCTTCATTACATCTAATAACATCTGATTTGGAGAAGGTGAGTGGAACCTGTGAGGACTTCAGGTAGCCATGTTTATTGTGAGGCCTTCTGCCGATGAGCAAACAGTTGATATTGCAGTTGTGTACTTTTCAGTCCAGTAGCAATAAGCTGCTGTTGTTCATATTAAGGTATCAGCTGTCTTCTCCTTTTTTCATGTAAATCTTATGCTAAATTTATGTAAGATGAGTCAAGAAATGAAATATGCAGCCATGTGGGAGTTCTCACCTGCCTGATGCTCTGTGTGGAGTTCCTGGAAGCAGAAGTGGCCGCTTGTGAATAGCTGTGGCTCGTTCTGGTACATGCTGTTTGTGATGGCAGTTTTCTCCCTCAGCGTGAGCCAAGACACTGGTAAGACTAAGAAAGCCAGGGCCACTGATTATGCAACACCGGGAATGTTCATCAGTTTAGTGTTTCTACTCTGTTCTTAATGTCTTCTTGTGCATAATGTGAATGACATTTGAAAACCCTATTCTACATGAAAAACTGGGTGTATTGAATAACCAGCAGAGTTAAGAATAGTGTTTGTTTTGTTCAACTTCATTTAATTGTTTCTAGTTATGGTTCTGCTAAATAGGCAGACTGTTGTGTTTTGGGGTAGGTATTTGGTGAAAGTCAGGTTGACTGTAGATGTTAAGAAGTAATTAGAAGATGGCTAACTGAGTGGTGTCACTGAACTGTTGTCCAGTCATTTTGTCCTTCAGCATTTTGAAACAGTGTCTTGAAATTTCTGATTGTGGCATCCATGAGGATGGAGGGTGATGGGTGGGAAGCAAAAACACTGTCAACACTTAGCTGAAGTTGGAGGTGCTTGGTAGCTACAGCACTGCAAAAGTTGTTGTAACAAGAACACAGGTGTACTCAATAATCTAACAAGTGCTGCAGGCAAGAAAAGATTAAACAGATGGGGGGGAAAGGGGGGACAGAATTATTTCAGTATAGCACAGCTGTAAAACTTAGTGCTTTCAGGAGATGTTAGTGGAGAGTCTGCTTAGGCAAGACTTGATATGTTGAGGGCAAAAATCCCAGAAAGCTAGAACAGTGATGATGAACTTGCACAATGGGTCAAGCAACAGTTGCTGTTCAAGGCAGTTTCCTTCTGCTTTAATTCATTCCTAAGTGTGTTTTTTCTTTTCTTTTTATAGCTTGCACACAACTGTTCCTTAACATTGAAAAATTCAGTTCTGAAGCCTCTGTAAAGGCATGACACATCTTGTCTGCCTCCAGTTGATAAGGAAGCTGTCACAAACAGCCTTGAGGAGGTAGACTGTGCAGTAGAAATGTCAGAACAGAATTGGGGAGATATACCAATTTGATATATCAGGAGTTGTATCTTTATCAAAAAAACTTTTAAGTATAAAGCTTTATTTCTCAAACTTCCTTGTTAAGTCTGTTAATTCATTGAGTGCATTGACTTACTGAAGGTAAGGGTAGTGTTGGCAGGACTCTTTTGAAAGAAACATTGTCTTGACATAGGTCTTGCTTTTACTTACCTATTTATGCTGGTAACAGTAGCAGGGCTATAAGCTTGGAGGAAAAAATGGTGCTTATTAGACCAAATGGGCTATTCTCCTGAGCATAGGTGGAATGCTTTAATGTACCCTTGAGAACACTGTTGTCCTGGGCTACATTCTAGAGTGTATTTTATGTGATAAACTGGAGAAAGGAATTGGATGGTAAGTGGAGGACTGCGTAAAGAGTTGCAATCTAATGAATGTGTAATGAGCAGTATTGAGCTAATATTTTAAAAGTTTTATGCTACTGTGCCAGATAATTTTTCTGGAGTCTTATGTGTATGAATTCTTTCTCCATTTATGCTGGGTAATTAAGTAACGCAAATATATCCTTTGCTTTACTATTGGTACTTTCTGTAAGGGACGCCTTAAAGGTATCAGTCCATCCGCAGGATGTATGGATATGCGCCATCTTATTTTTCCCCAACATTCACGTGAATTATAACGTAGTAATAGTTTGAAACTTCACTAATAGTGTGAACTTGGGCTGGGAATTTAGGTCTTGGATATTCCTTAAGTCTCTCTTCCTCTCTTTCTCATTACTTTATCTTGCCTGTTAAGCATTGTTGCTGTTGACACAATTGTGGAAGGTAAAAGTTAATGTGTAGATTTACCATACTGTATTTCTGTACCTGCAAGTGCATTTGAATGTTGATGAAATATAGTATAGATGAATTCTGTTTGCCATTGCAGATAGAATAATAGGATGACTACATGATGGATCCACAAGTTTCCACCACTTCTCAGTAACTCGTTTTCCAGCTGCAGGAGAACAGAAGGACACAGACTTAATGTATTCTGCTTGTGTTCAATGCTGTTTTAACCACTAGCACCAACTCTAGTCATTAACAGCCCTCTACTGCATACTTTAGCTTTTTTAGTCCATTAAAAACTATCAAAGGTATACTAATGAGTTAATCAGATATATTAATGACTGAAATGATTTAGAATTGTAGAGGCTAGCAGGTAGCTCAGGAGATTTTCTGGTTCAAGCCCCAGTTTAAAGCAGGGTCAACCTAGAGCAGGCTGCTGAGGATAATGTCCACTTGGGTTTTGGATGTCTCCTGCTCTGCCCAGAAAGAGTCTGCATCCTCTATGGGCAAGCTGTTCAGTGCTTGTCCATATTCACTGTGGGAATAAGTTTTCATATGTTTAAACATGATATGCCGTCCTGAAACTGGATACCTCTGAGAGTCTGGCTCACTGTTCTTTATTCCTCTCCATCTGGTATTTGTACTGGTTTTACCAGTGAAGATCCAGGTGAAGAAGGTGTAGACTATCTCAGTCTCTTCCATGTCCATAGTCACCAGGTTCCCTGCCCCATTCTGCAGCAGGCCCACATTTCCTGCGTTCTTCCTTCTGCCCTTCTTTTTCCAAATGTATTTCTTAAGTTGACCTAAGTCTCTAGCAATACTCGTAAGTTGAATAAACTTCCACAGTTTTAAAGTACACATTGTGTACTCAGCCAACTTGCTGGCACTTTAAAAAAAATGCTTGGAATGTTTTTTCCTCCCTCTATATTAAGATATAAGTGCTTGATTTTTAAGAGCTTGTTTTCACTGGCTGTTTTTAGTTCTGCTTTTTACACTTCTTACCATCATCAACAAAAACAGCTATGAAGTAAAGATCTGCAAACTAAATTTTTCTGACTTACTGAGAAGTTACCATGCTTTCCATATTCTCTAAGAGCAGTTAATGTCCTTGCATGTAAAGATGCAACTTGGGCAGTAGTTCAGAATCCTGTGTTACACCATGAGTATTTACTCTTTGTTTCCTCTGCAGGCTGTTAGGCTGTAGTTGGAGACTTGCTACGATATAGAGTGCATGATTGAGTGTTCTTTTCAAAATAACTGTTTTATTCATAATCTACTTTCCATATTGTGAGTTGCATGAGAAGGAAACAGTAGTTACTGGAGATCTGGTTTTGGGAAAGCTCTGGATGTGCAATGCCAGCTAAGTTCTTGTTTTGAGGACTTGCCTAAAAGAATGTGTCCGGTAGGAGGTCTAGATGAAGGTCTTTTTTTGACCTTGTCAGAATGCCAATAACAATCAACTATGTCTAGAGTTTGCTTTTTATCTCTAACTTCTAGGGAAGGAACCTTGCACTATCTAAACAGTAGTTTTACATTGATGTTGCATGGGGGAAAAAATGAACTCTGGTGTTGCAGAAGAGGAGCAAAGTGCATTATTTGTCATCAGCATCTAATAAACCACTGGATACTGAAGACAATTGATGGCAGAATAAATGTGTACTAAGGTTGTTGTCTTTGAGTCTGTAGAAGCTATTGCTAAATCTCAAGATAGACCTTTGCCACAGCCATCTCCACATCATTTCTGCAACCGTTGACTTAAAAAGTTTTGTGGGTAGAAGGTTTTTCATCTGCATAGTACTTTACAGACTTTTTAGCTCTTGTTTCCTGTGTTTGTGCTTTACTGCTAACAAGTAATCTTCAGAATTCTAATCTGCATGCAGGCCCACTTGGATTCTAGTGGAACCTGAAATTATAGTAGGCATTTATTTAGAAAGATGCCTGTTTCTTTTGGTAAGTTTGTGTTTTAGTTGAGAGCTAATGGAAGAAATCCTCATTAGTAATGTTCCTTGAGAATTTAATTTGCATGCTGGCATTTACCTTTTCTGTTTGTGGTGTTTGCTCTTCTTTTTGCTTGTGTTTTGCATCAAGGGTTCTACATGATGGCTTTCTGTTGGTGAACTGATGTACCAACAAAAATAACATATAATGTTAAAGGTAAAAATAATCTTCTTGTTACAGAAATAGCTGACAATCTTACTTTTCTGAGCCAGTTCTCTAGCATCACTCTCCTATTTTTGACAAACTCAAGCATTTCCTCATCTTAATTTGAATGATTTCTAAATAAAGGACAAAAATACTAATGACAGAACTGGAAATAAACTATCATAAGTCTTTGAGCTCAGCCAGAAGGTTTTGTAGTACTTCTCAATGTAATTTTTGTAAAAGGGCTCTATTTTGACAAGTTTAGCCATTGACAAGGTCTGTGGGAGAAAATATTACAGCAATACAAAGGCATGATGGTTAGAAATACTTCTTTGTATCTCTGGGAAGACTTTATAGAAAATACCATAGATGCTTAACCATTTTCGTGTGAGAGAGAAAAATCCCAACAGTTAAAAAAACTTTCAATCAACTTTTTCCTTAGTGGACCAAAGTTTGAACTGGAGCTAGTGTTTGTATGGTTTGAGCAAGACTGAAGAACCTTGGACAGAAACTCCTGTGTTGGCTGACTCGATGGATTTTGGCCAGCTTAGCTTTTGTGGCACAAAAATGAACTTCTGTGCTTTAACAGATTTTGACTCAAATTGGGTTTTTTGTGTAGAAGAAACAGCAGATGTCTGTCATCTATTTATGTAGTAGAAGGTGGTGATAAAAAGGTAGAGGACGGGCTGAACCTGTGTAGGGTAGTCTTTCTGAGTAAGTCTGCTAGACCTGTAGCTTCAGAGCAAGAACTGCAGTTGGCAGGTTCATTAAGTTCCCCGGCTTATCAGAAAAACAGGCCTAGTGAGCCCATCCAGGCTTGTATGGCTATTTCTCTTAAGTCTTAAACTCACAGGAGAACTGGCCATCTGTTTTAAGTTGTATATAACTGTCAGTGTTTAAATAACTTCAGTCAGTGCCAAAACTTTGTGTCCTGTGTACCAGTTGAGCTGAGCTAGTGCAAAGAAAAGAAAATAGAATTAAAAGCACTTTGGCAATCTGTACAAAAATGAAGTGTGTTTATAAGCTAAGGAGAAGTTACTATTTTGTGCCTCATGCCCATTAACACTTCCAATAAGCTTGAATCGTTCATTCTGTGAGATTTCCTGGTTGTGAGACAGTGTTACCCCTGTATGACAGATTGCGCTGAGGAGGAAGGTAAGGGTTGAACTCACTGAGTTAACGGATTGAAAGAAATGCAGTATAAACCAACTTGAATGGCAGTGGAACACTTGATGCATGAAAAATACTCTAAAAACTGATTTAACAAAAGAGACGGGGTAGAGTAGTAATCTGGGAAAAGTGAAGTTGATGTAGCATGTTGACACAGCCTGGCATAGCTTCCTTTTTTTTTGAGGTTAAGTTTCTTTTCAGAAGCCAGGTGGTATGGTGCACAGTGTGCTGGGTAAGTATCTGGTGTGTCAAAACTTGATACTGAATGCAGATGATTTTTGAAGAGAATCAGGTAGTCTGAAAATACTTGTTTTAAAAGCAAGAATGAAGATGGGGCTGGACTTCCTTATTTTTGAACTCCAGTTGTCTCCTGATGAAAGCAACTGTTCTTAAACTGAGATATTTTCACAGAAAATAAAAGGGGAAATTTTAGAAGTCTTTTATCTGACAGTTTATCTGCTAGAATTGGGTGAGATTGTTCGTACTGGTATATGAAAGATTACAGGAAACCTACCTGAAGAAACACCTTGTCTGTTGCAGCATTTCTTGTGCCACAGGTTTATTGGAGCAGTGACAGGAAAGAAATGGTTTGCCTTAAATTTGAGACATGAACTGATGACGCTGGTAATTATCAGTAACTTTTTATGCTTATATATGACTATTGCTTATCACTGTCAAATTAGGGATTTCCCATTTTTGTGCAAACACCATATGGTTTGGACTTCTGAAACTTAATGTGCAACGAAAATTTGCCTTTTGAGTGTGTTTAGAGTTGCAGGTAGAACTTCAGGGATTATTGGTATGAAAAAGGGAAAATAGAACTGCAAGGTTGTTGGGTGTTTCGATTGATAGTGCCCTGGGTAATTAACCACAGGGTTATATTTTTTCTGTCTTCGTGATTTGTATCTTTTTGTGTATGTATACTGCTCATAAAGATGCAAGGGGTCATTGCCAAGCTCTAAGACTTAGCACAGTGCCCTAGGTATGGATAGATCTCTTGTGTGGCATCAGTGAAAGAAGTGCTTTCACAGCATCCCAGAAGTGGAATAAATGAGATTTTGCATGAATGTCTTAACAGATTTGAATGTAACCTCCTGGGTCATGGTATCTAGCGTTTGCATCATTAACAGATGAAATCAGATATGTCTGTATTCTGCCCATCTTTCAAGGAAACCCTTTGCAAGTATATCGTGGGGACTGCTGTTTTCTTGATTCAGGTCTTCTGGATTTTTGGTTCCTTGTCAAGCCACTGAAATGGGAAATACTGCAGCTGCCATGACAGGGAAAGGCTTCAAATGACTTTGGCTTACAGTAGAAAGTTAGAAAATTACTTTTCACATAGAAATAGGAACAGTCATCTGAATAACTCTTCAAAACTTGACCAAAATGCTTTGATCATGAAATTGTTAGGGAGTGATAGTGGAAGGTTGAGTCTGTTGCATCGCATTCTTACAATGGTGTAGTTTTACGGAAGTACTAAGTTAGTGCCAGTGATACCTTACATGGATAGCGTTTCACATCTGTTGATACACTTCCAGCTGTTTTCACTCTTGTTCAAATTCTTGAGGTAGGTTTCTGTGTTTAGTTATTAGGAATTAAACAAATTTAACTTTCTATTTAACGAAGCCTCTGCCTGGCTTACGCCTAGAGGTGGACACTCTTTTTCTGCTCTTCTGAGTTCAGGAGAGACATGGACGTACTGGAGAGAGTCCAACGAAGGGCGATGAAGACAATGAAGGGACTGGAGCATCTCTCCTATGAGGAAAGGTTGAGAGACCTGGGACTGTTTAGCTTAGATAAAAGAAGCCTCAGGGGGATCTCATTAATGTATATAAATACCTGCAGGTAGGGTGCATAGAGGATGGAGCCAGGCTCTTTCCAGTGGTGTGTAGTGACAGGACCAGAGGCAATGGGCACAAACTGAAACACAGGAGGCTCCATCTGAACATTAGGAAACAGTCTATATCATGAGGGTGACCGAGTATTGACACAGGTTGCCCAGGGAGGCGGTGGATTGTCCCACCTTAGAGATGCTCAAAAGCTGTCCGGACATGGTCCTGGGCAGCTGGCTCTCGATAGCCCTGTTCAAGCAGAGGAGTTGGACCAGATGATCTCCAGAGGTCACTTCCAATCTCAAACACTCTTGATTTTGTGATTTAGTTGGCCAGGTATTCTAAGAATAGTGTATATGGTGCTTTATTGAGCTGAATTTCAACTTTGGAAAACCTTTGAGAAACAGAAGGTGTTGCTGCAGGAGCAGCTGTGGAAATGAAACATGGCAGGGTCTGCAAAATCAGGCTTGCAGTGAAACATCTTTTGTCTGTGTTCTGTGCGTAGATTCTGAAATCTCCAGTAATTCAAATTCAGTTAACAAGGTTGTTTGGGTATTTTTGTTGTTGAATTCTGCTTTTTGCAGTTGACTCTACATTTCATAGACACTGGGATTAAGCACTAATGTCCCTTACTAGGACTTCAGTCTTTTTTCACTTAGCATATCAACTTGGTCTTGTTACTATGTTTAGAAAACCCCCAAAGCCCTCTTTGCTGGGTAAAAAAGCTGTCTGGATGGCCGAGCCCAGAGAGTTGCGGTGAATGGAATGAAATCCAGTTGGTGGCCAGTCACAAGTGGAGTCCCCCAGGGCTCAGTTTTGGGACCGGTCTTGTTTAATGTATTTATCGATGATCTGGATGAGGGGATTGAGTGCTCCCTCAGCAAGTTTGCAGATGATACCAGGTTGGGCGGGAGCATTGATGCGCTCGAGGGTAGGAAGGCTCTGCAGAGGGATCTGGACAGGCTGGATCGATGGGCCCAGGCCAATTGGATAAGATTCAACAAGGCCAAGTGCCGGATCCTGCACTTGAGTCACAACAACCCCATGCAACGCTACAGGCTTGGGGACGAGTGGCTGGAAAGCTCCCCTGCAGAAAAGGACCTGGGGGTGTTGATTAACAGCCGGCTGAATATGAGCCAGCAGTGTGCCCAGGTGGCCAAGAAGGCCAACAGCATCCTGGCCTGTATCAGAAAGAGTGTGGCCAGCAGGAGTAGGGAGGTGACCGTGCCCCTGTACTCAGCGCTGGTGAGGCCGCACCTCGAATACTGTATTCAGCTTTGGGCCCCTCACTCCAAGAAGGACATTGAGGTGCTGGAGCGTGTCCAGAGAAGGGCGACGAAGCTGGTGAGGGGTCTGGAGCACAAGTCTGATGAGGAGCGGCTGAGGGAGCTGGGGTTGTTTAGTCTGCAGAAGAGGAGGCTGAGGGGAGACCTCATAGCTCTCTACAACTACCTGAAAGGGGGTTGCAGAGAGGTGGGTGTTGGTCTCTTCTCCCAAGTGACTAGAGACAGGACAAGAGGAAATGGCCTCAAGTTGTGCCAGGGGAGGTTCAGGCTGGATATTATGAAAAATGTTTTTACTGAGAGAGTGGTGAAGCATTGGAACAGTCTGCCCAGGGAGGTGGTAGAGTCACCACAACTGGAGGTGTTCAAGGAACATGTGGACGTGGCACTGTGGGACATGGTTTAGTGGGCATGGTGGTATTGGGTTGATGGTTGGACCTGATGATCTTACAGGTCTTTTTCCAACTGTAGTGATTCTGTAGGTCTAAAAGCTGTTGAGACACGTCCGACCATAACATTGATAATTATAGGATTGATAACTGGTACCTTTTTTAAAGGAGTAAATGAAACATTCAAATATGCAAGGCTTGGAAATAAAGCTTCTGTGTAGTGGAGGGCTCCCAGCATCCTAGAGCTCACCTGATGAAGATTTTGTTCATTTCTCACTGTCATCTCTTACCTTGTACTGATATGGTTTAACATTTTATGTCAGTTTTGACTTGGGATATCCTCCTCTTTTTGAAGCTTCTTGTAAATACTAATAGTAAAATGCTAGGGTGTTGAGTCTTCAGTTCTTTTTTTTTAAAAGCCTTCAGGAGCACCTGTTTTTAGCTAGAGAAACTTGACCAATACTTTTTGGTTTTCAGTCTTGTGCAGCACTAGTGTTTGGGAGACACAGCATTGTGGGGTAGAGATGTTTGTTTCATGGAGGTCGTAGTAAGAGCGTTTCCCTCCATAATGGACTCCCAAGATCCCATGATTATGTGCTGTTCAATCACTGAATCACAAACACTTTGCTGAAAACCAGAAGGAACAAGCAGTCCCAGGAGCAGATTGCTCTCTGAGGTGAACAGAATCTGCTAGGTCAGCTTACACAGGTGCAGTTTATTCTGGGTCAGGTAATCCAATTGTGATAGGCTTGCAAAACAATTGATGCCACTTTTCTCCACTTGCTTGTCAAGTGGGTGCTCTCAGCCAGCTGAATCACTTCTACTACTTACTCCTTTCTGAGGTCCGTTGAAAGATTCCTGCTGCTGCTTTTCCGCCACCTGTCTCAATAAATGCAAAAATCCACCCCCAGAATTATACCTCCTCTTAGTGCTTCAGAGAAGAGTCTTGCTAATAATGTTAGTCTGTGTAGCAAATCCACTTACTGTAGTGGATTCTGTAGAGAAGTATAACAATCTGTACTTTGCATAAGCAAATTAGAATGTAACAGACTGGTGTGACAGTTGGGAGGCTGCACCGCTTGCTGTTTTTTAAAATATTGGAACTAAGGATAGTTTTTGGGTTTTGTTTTTTTCTCTATCATTTTGTATTAGTTTCTGGTTTACTGTTTGTTTCCCATCAATGCTATTTCTGCTGGGTTTGGGAGCCTGTGGAGGGTGGTAGGGGGAGAAATACTTGCTATCTGTGTTCTAAGTCAGCTATAATGTGTTGTTGATCTACCTCTCTTCCTTGAGGTTTACCTGACTTCATTCTGAAAGGTTTATTTAAGGATGCTGACTTGTGCATTTTCTTTGACTAACAAGGTAGAAAGCTCAAAGCTCGCTGTAGCACAAATAAAAAAAAAAGCCGTTTATTGATAAAAGTCCTGGAACAAAATGCTTTTTGTCCCTCCACCATTCTGTGTCTCTCCCCAGTGGATTTGTGAATATTTCTATGTGTTAAATGCTACTGCGAAACAAGGAGTGCAGCTGTCAAGAGTAAATTGGTGAAGTTTCTTGTTTTCAGCATAAGTGTCACTTTCCTGTTACCAGAGATGGAAGGGAGACCTTTAACCTTACTGATTCTCTATATAGACTGCTTTTTGAAGCACCTGGTGTGGATCAGTCTTTGACAAAGCTGAAAACATTGAGCAGCTCCTGAAGCTTCTCCTGCACCACATCCTTCCCTTCCCTCTCCCCTTTCTGACATAGAAGATGAAAGAAAATGAAGTAAATCCATTTAACTTAATCTTGAATACTTTAGATTACTTAGTATGTTTTTAGATTTCTGTATTTTGTATACTGTTCTGTTTGGGACTGGATGACTTGCAGTCAATGACTCAGTCAACACTCTGGAGACCAGAAGTGTTTCATAAGACTGGAAAAATGCTTGTAAAGTTTTGGAGGAGGATATGATGAACTTCTTGACACAACCCTGGTCTTAAACAATGACCTTCATAAAAACATACTAGTATATCAAAGGCCAGTTGATGACTCCCAGTTGTTACCAATGAACTACTCAAGCTCAGATCGAGAAGTTCCTGGTGGAGAGAACTCACAGTATTCCAAACTCCTGAGTTTGAGTTTATTAATCTGTCACTGAGACTTGTTGTGTGCTGTACACATCTGTTAATCTTGAATAAAACTTTTACATAGTTCTATGTGGGAATCCCTAAATGATTTTTTCATGTAGAACTGATGCATGGATCGGTTTTTAACCAGTATTTGTCCAAGCTGTATGAAGACCTGGTATTTTTAGATCACCCATAGTCACCTATTGGAAAGATGAGCTTGAAAATCTGGTAGGCAGCTTGGGTTGTTCACGTGATTTCAGTGTGGCTGATCACAAACTCCTGTGTCAAAGTTTGTGTATAAGTTATCTTTACAAGAAGGACTTCTGTTTTTCAATGTGTAAAGCAGGTAAGTACTTCAAGGATCGAGGAATGCAGACATTCTCTGCCAGCAGCCATCTGAAGATACCAGGTAGCATACCCTGTGTGATACCTGCTTGATAATGTATCCAAGAGATTACAAATGGGGAGTGGTGGTGTCTGTGTTGGTTTTACATGCTTAGCTACATACAGCAATCATTCAGTAGCTGATGCTGAGTACAGTCAACTGAAGGATGCTGGAAACTTGGGGCGTGTTCAGCCACTGAGCTCTAAGCTGTGTCACTTTTATTGTAGTAATAAGCTTTTCTTTGTGGTTCATTAGATGCAGCTGCAGTGAATTAGAACCAGCTTAGATATAATTCGGCTGATCTGCTTTGAATGTTCTAGGTATTTTTGTTGAAAGTTACAGGTTTGCTTTCCTTTCAGGTCCTTCCTAGAAAGAATATGTAGTTATGGGAGCTAAACGCACTTTCAAGGGGACACAGTTTTTTGAGTTTGAGCTTTGTTAGTTCTAAAAATTATCCCAACTTGCCTTTTCTTTATGCAAAGGATAAAAATCAGCTGAGGAGCTTGTAGTTTGGAGACACTCGTGATTTCTCTAACCTCTGATACTTAACAGTCTAAAAATAGTTACCATATGGGATGTCTTTATTGTGAGGACAGCCTCTGCTACTTGAGAACCTTTCTGTGTTTAAGCACTTTCTGTGCCTAAACATTTTTAGCTATTTCTTCAAGTAGATGAAGTCGTCATATGGCTTTGAATGAGAGCTGCTGTTATTGTCCACAGATCTAGAAGGAAAGGGAGTTATTTTCTCTGAATTTAGTAGGGGTGGATATGGTAGCATTCTGTGTTTGATCTTTTTTCTACTGGGTCTGTTTTAGATCGCTGTTAAAATGTAAAAAAAACTTCGATCTTACACCAGTGAAAAATGCAACAAATTGTAATCTTAACACCTGACTTGTATGTATTTCAAGCCTGTCTGTTACAGTTGTTTAACCTTCTAGCAACCTACTGAGAATTTGTAGCTTCAATGGAGGTTGTTCAGAGATGCGCCTGACAGACCCTATTTCAGTAGTTGTTCCTGCTGCTGTAGGGAGTTCAAACTGCTGAGAGAAGTAAGAAAACATTTGATACTTGGCCTATGCTGAGTCCTTCTTCCAGTGAGCTGTTGTATACAAACAGAATAATCCTTACAGAGCAGTTGCACATCCTTTCAAGATACACTAATTGCAACCTGTGCCACACAAGTGTGTGCAAGTTTAGATTTTGCTTTCTTTCCTGTGTATGTAAACTATCTGGTATTTTTCTGCTGGCAGTTCGTGGTAGGTTTGGGAGGTAAGTTACCAATAACTTACAGATCTTTCCACTGAGGCACTGTCTTGCAGAACTGACTTGCAGGTAACTTGTAGTGACTGTGCATTTTGTACAGTATTTATTCAGGATTTGCAATAAGAAAGGTTTAAATTCTTTTTTCCTTACTGCTGTTGCTAGGAAGCATACTTGAACCTATTTTTCTGCTACTTCCCCAAAAACGAAGGTTAGAAGCTCAGCATTGACTGAAAGGTCCATTTAATATAGAATGGTATAACATGCCTGCAGAGTGAAATAAATAGATGAACATCCTTTTTGACTTCTGAGTTGATTTAAAGACAACCTAACAACCCTATGTTCTTGTTCTTTTATATTGCACCTGTGTAATGCGACAGTTAAAGTTCTGATGTTTCAGGCAGAGATGTGTGGGTCATTGACACGATGTGTGGGCTTTGGGATTTAGAAGTGCTGGTCTGTGTATTAGGAAATAGGTGGAAGATAGTCCCAATATATTTTGACTTGTTTTTGGTAGCGGGAGAGGAGGTGAAATGATGGCACTGCTTGTAGGAAAATGTAGTATCTTCAAGTAGTTACCTACAGTGTGAAAAAGTAAAAATTATTGTTTTCTGGCTGTGAGACAATATAGCACTTTGTATAACTGACTCCTTTCAAATTTTGGTTATCCTGACTATGAGTTCATTTCCAGAGGGGGATGATTGTTTGTCTTATGCCTATGTCCTTATGTTCTTAGTTCTGCTGTTCTTTTAAATGCCTACATTTAAAATGTGGGCAGCAGAGCTTAAATGAACAGCCTGTCCAAATGAATAGTGTGGAGTAAATAGTTTTCTTCCTGATAGGCTTTCTTTTAGAGCTAGATCGTGGTGACACCTAATGCAACAGACTTTCTCAAACTCAGAGCTGCTTCTATTATAAATTGTGAAAGAATCTGTTCCAATGTAATCTGGATGGCACATTTTGAAAATGGGATCTGTGGAGGTTCAACTCCTACAAGCTACTTAAGTAGTGTACCTTCTACCTTTTTAACTGTTTGGGACTCCTGTATATTTATTGGGATTGTATGATCATGCAGGACAGTGAGAACCCAGCAAGGACTTTGAACAAACTGCTATTATCTGTATTAGACTTCTCTGTAACACTGATGCCTTTTGACCTGTTCTCAGCATGTCTCCAGTGCTTGCTTTCTTTTCCTGCAATAGTAAACCACGTTCTTTACTTGATGCTGGTAAAGTGTATGTATAGCCTGTACCTTAGGAGAACCACTGTCGTCTTTTTTTGCAAGGTAAAAGTGCCAGGAGGAAAGATGCGTACTGTTTCTGAGCGGCCTTTTTTAATTTATTGAAGCCTTTGCTTCACAAGACATCCCCTTCCCTCCCGAAGTATAATGTTCACCCTGTGAAAGTGGACTTGTTGCTGTTTTGGAAGTAATTCATTATGAAACAAAGACAAAAACTTCCAAGCTCAGATACCTTTGTCCGTGTCAGAGGGATGACACAGCATAAAATCCACCATCTGGTTTATTTTGAGGTATTCTTAAGCATTTGAGAGGTCAGCCTTTTGGTGCCATGGCAAATAACATGATTTGTAAGGTCAGCTATAACGGGTGCTAGAGATAAGTAAGGTCTTAACTTTCTGATCTCAAACTTGGATGCTGGGTGAAAGCAGCAACACTTCTCCTGTGCCTCAGGGCCTGTGCGCTGCTGTAGTGAAATGGTGGTAAAAATATGCAGGTTAGCCCCTATAGAAGGCCCATATAGATAGCAAATGCTATTGTAAGTCAGATAGGATGAGCATCACATTTTCCACCTGTTGATGTTCTCAAAGTAAATTTGTGGTTGCTGCTATATGTCTGATTTCTGTCCAGGTTCTTTTTGTCCTGTAGTGTGTGTTACAGGGAAGTTTTGGGGACGTAGGGGACTTTCTAGTGCTTGAGGTGCATTGATACAGGACAGGAAAGCGTAAGTTTATTCAGGGCCGTGTGCTGTTGGACTGACTTGGTTCTTGATATCATGCCATCTTTAGACTTCTCACTGACTTTGTAAACAATTCTCTTGGTTTTCCTTTGATATTAAAGTCTGAAGATGTGCACAGGAGAATAAAATAGATTGAGAAAGATACAATTCTTGAGTATTTGGGAGCTCTGTTGCAGTGGTGTACTTCTGTGACTATGGTTTCTCTCGCTATTGAATTAGGCATATAATTAGTTTTACTATGAAATGAGGTATTACTTCAGTTTTTTGATGCAATGATAGATCTCCTAATACAGTGAAGGCAGCTTTTCAAAACTAATTTGAAAGAAAATTACCTCATCTAGAATTTGCTGTTACACGGTCTAGATTTCAGTAATATGTATATACAATGTTTAGTGGGTTAGACATAGATAAGAGAAATGTCTACTGCATAAATATATCAAGTTGAAGTTTTAATAGGTTTGGGTATGGCATCTAGCACAGGATAATAGATGAAATAATATAGCATAACAATCAAATAAAAACATGTAGGTTAGCCCATGTAAGGAACAAGGGTATCTTAAGTCAATTTAGTGATACGTAGTTTAATGGAAATTGGATTACTGGAAAAAACTAGAGGTGGAAGACAAATTAGATAGTTTTCCATGAACAAAAGTTTAAGAGAAAAAGCTAGAGTGTATGGAAGCGTGCACTTTGGCCACAACAACCCCATGCAATGCTACAGGCTTGGGGACGAGTGTCCGGAAAGTTGCCCCGCAGAAAAGGACCTGGGGGTGTTGGTCGACAGCCGGCTGAAGATGAGCCAGCAGTGTGCCCAGGTGGCCAAGAAGGCCAACGGCATCCTGGCCTGTATCAGAAACAGTGTGGCCAGCAGGAGTAAGGAGGTGATCGTGCCCCTGTACTCGGCGCTGGTGAGGCTGCACCTCGAATACTGTGTTCAGTTTTGGGCCCCTCACTCCAAGAAGGACATTGAGGTGCTGGAGCGTGTCCAGAGAAGGGCGACGAAGCTGGTGAGGGGTCTGGAGCACAAGTCTGATGAGGAGTGGCTGAGGGAACTGGGGTTGTTCAGTCTGGAGAAGAGGAGGCTGAGGGGAGACCTCATTGCTCTCTACAATTACCTGAAAGGGGGTTGCAGAGAGGTGGGTGTTGGTCTCTTGTCCCAAGTGACAAGTGACAGGACAAGAGGAAATGGCCTCAAGTTGTGCCAGGGGAGGTTTAGACTCGATATTAGGAAAAATCTTTTTACTGAGAGAGTGGTGAGACACTGGAATAAACTGCCCAGGGAAGTGGTGGAGTCACCATCCCTGGAGGTGTTCAAGGAACGTGTGGACGAGGCATTGTGGGACCTGGTTTAATGGGCATGGTGGTGGTTTTCTTTGGTTGATGGTTGGGCTTGATGATCTTACAGGTCTTTTCCAACTGTAGTGATTCTGTGAAGCCAAATGGCCCCAAAATTTCTTTTTTTTTTTTTCCTGGATAGAATGATAGCAAAATATGAATAGCAGTATTAACTATGATTTATCCAGTTCTTAAATCTTTTAACAAAGGGTTCTGGCATCTTGGCCGCTGTGTTTCTCTGTTCTTGAATTTATGTTTGTGCAGGTATTCCCATCCACAGAGGTCAGAAACCTTAAGACTTGGGTAAGATTTCTGTGCTGACTGAAATCAAGAGCAAGATTATTTTAAAATAGGAAAATGTCTTAAGTATTCATCTCTCTGAATTTTTAGTTAGATGATACAAATAAAGATTTCTGCACATAAGTCATCTCAGTACAGCATATGGATCTGTCATGTTATATCTGTGTTGCATTATTCATTACTCATGGTATAGCAGGATTAAGAAATGAAGTTCTCTTCATCTGCTGCTGGAAGTCTGTGCTGCATTCATGGAACTGCAGTGACTTCCTACTCCTAGTGGGGCAGGCAGGGAGCAGTCATACTGTCTTTAAGCTTGTTTTTTCTAAAAGATGTGATTATTAACTTCAGACCATTAAGAATGCTACTTAAGAGACTGAATAGTCAGTCTTTATCTGTAATAGGTGTTCAAAGTAAACTGGCTTTGGCCATATTTTTTCATATTAGTTCATTTTGAGTTGCCGGACAAGAATGGCTTGTTGATGTCTTCACTCTTCCTGGATGATGTTAAATGTTCTTTAAGAAGTGAAGTAATGGAAGCCTCATAAGGCTGTAAGTGAAAATCTAAGCTACTTTTGACTGAAGAGGGCAGAAAATGCTGATGAAGTGTTTTGATTGAACAATGTTCCTTTTGCTTTTCCAACCCGTCATGCCCAGCTGTGAAAAAAAAAAAAATTGTGCAGATCAAGTCAGTTGGTGCCACAAATCCCTAGTTTTTGCCTTACATGCTACTTTGAGGCCTTTCACCAATGAAGGAAGGCTATCATATCTGCTGTAACACTGAATTCATGGCAAATTCCAGAGCCAGCCTCTTGCCCTATCTTGCTAGTTGAGCTCTTGTCTTACTGAAGATCTCTTCTTCTCCAGAAGGTTTAATGGAAGGTTTAATTTTTCCTGTGCAAAAATGACTTGATTCTATGCATATATAATGGTGCATGTTTTGGTTTGGTTTAATACTTTTCCATGTTGCACATAAGCTTTGCTTGTCATCAGTTTTAGAACTAAAAGAAGGATGCTGTCTCCAACTTGTGACATGGCTGTCTGTCAGGCCAGTGGTAATCTGGGCTCATGCAAGCATATGAGTGCACAGGCTTTGTGTTGCTGTCCCAGCCTGACACCACTTTGAAAGGACTTGTAAAGAAGGGTATGGAGGAAGGGAGAGGCTGCTGGGTTTTGACTTTCAGCTGCTTGCTTTTTTCCCCTTTTTGTATGGCATTGAGGGTATTGGTTGCTTAGCTAACTAGCTGTGTACATGAGGGTTTAAGGGGTAGGGATATTCAGTCATGCAACTTCTTCCTTGCCTGCTCTACATTTGAGATCCAAGTTTACTGTGAAAGAATAAAAACTCCCCTGAAGGGACGAAATTGAGGGATTCATCCTGCAGTTTGAAGGGTAGGGCTGTGATGGAGATACCAAGTTCTCAAAATCTTGCTCTGTGGGTCTGCTGGGGTGTGCCTCTGGTGGAGCGTCTGTGATACTGCCAGGTTTTGGGCCCAACCATCTCTCAGAAGTGTTCCTCTGACCTTGTATTCTTCATCCTGGAAGATGAGTCCTGTCATCCGTTTCTGGGCCCTCCGTTGCACTGAGGAAAGTTGGGTGCATGAGGGACAAAACCTTTTAGCTATGTTCTCCTTCAGGGAGAGGAATGGGAGGGTAAATGGAGTAGCATGTGGCCTTGAAGTTGACACATGCTTTCTTGATCAGGAAGAAGCTATCTAATTTTGTTTTTAAATTTGGGCATCTCTTCAGAGTCAGACTAACCTGGTTTGCTTCGTTTTCCTGGCTGTTGGTAAAACTTCAGCTTTTGAAATTGCCAGTGGGGCAAAAGGATGTAACTGCAGTGTGAAAGAGGAAAAAGTTTTACACAGTCTGACTGGAATAGTGAGGTAAATGCTGAAAAATTGAAGTAGGCATCCTAGCCAGTTCAAGTGGAGCAGGCGCTGTATGTCTAAAAGTGGATGTTGACTTTGAAACCCTTCAAGCTATCAAGATGCTGTATTTGAAGAGTCCTCAAGTTGTCTCCTTTCACCCCACTGAATCTGTTTTCTTCTGTTATTCTTAGTAGGCTCAAGAGGACTGCAGATGTATAAGGCTGAAAGGAAATGTCTGCAGTAAGATACAGTTACTTTCTTGCAGGATACATCTGCATTTTGACAGAATTGTATTGCCTTGGAGAGCACTTTGCTAGAAGGCTGGGAGGTAGCACTTGAGACTGGGACAGCATGCACTAGTGTTTAAATGAGTAAGAGCACAAACTGTAGTTGGCAAGATTTTGTGAATGGTAGGGTGCAGTTGAAAAGTCTGAGCATATCCTTTCCTTTAAACAGTGGGCTCTTTTAAAGTATCAATTAAATCTGGAATTGTTCGCAACTTGTTTGAGGCTTGCTATTTGTTTCAGGCCTGAACAGCTGTCTGTGTGATCCAGTGATAGTTTTGGTGGAACTTTTGCTGAGTATCAGCAATATTGGCTGTGTTCCTACAGGGTCAACTTGACATGTAGTTAGACTTTTAAATATAATAAAGGTAGTTGTTTCCCCTCAGCTGGCTTTAAACTTTTTTAAATGGAAGAGGGCAATGAAAAGGAGGAGTGTAATTTTGTGCTGAGTTCTTTTGTCCTGTGCGTAAGCTAATTAATGCTGCATCTTGATGCTCTCTTGCTCAGGGAATAAGTTGTTATGTTGGTAGAAGTGGTTATGTGTCAAAATTGACCTGAATAATTAGGAGCATAAAAATGGTTTTACTTTATTGTAGTCTCACTTGAACTGATCACTTAACAGAATGCAGGTGTTTGTTTTCTTTACAGAAGACTATTAGAGTTGATATTTTTAGTATGGTTTCTATGATAAATTACCCTGTACATTTCCCTGCCTTTACACCAGCTGACAATGTAGTCAGTAATTGCAGTCAGGCAGAAGAGCTCCTGTGTATCATCTCTAGGTTACTCCATTGTCAAACAACATCCTTACCTTGTTGTTCATGCATTATTTTTCCAGAACTGCTTGCAAATCTTTATGCTGGCTTCTTTCCTAATACACTAGTAGCATTAGTGCGGCATTGTTTAGAGCATCCCATAGGTTCTTAGTGTGTGTTACAGGAATGCCAGGAGTTTCCAAAAGCATCGCATACTGTGTGGAGACATTTTTTAATCTGTTGTGCTGGTTTTGGCTGGGGTAGAGTTAACTTTCTCCATAGTGGCTAGTATGGAGCTGTGTTTTGGATTTGTGCTGGAAACAGTGTTGATAAAGCAGGGATGTTTTAGTTACTGCTGAGCAGTGCTTGCACAGAGTCAAGGCCTTTTCTGCTTCTCACACTGCCCCACCAGCGAGTAGGCTGGGGGTGCATAAGAAGCTGGGAGGGGACACAGCCGGGACAGCTGACCACAACGGACCAAAGGGGTATTCCAGACCATATGATGTCATGCTCAGCATATAAAGCTGGGGGAAGAAAAAGGGAGGGGGGTGCATTTGGAGTAATAGCGTTAGTCTTCCCAAGTAACCGTTATGTGTGATGGAGCCCCGCTTTCCTGGAGACGGCTGAACACCTGCCTGCCAATGGGAAGTAGTGAATGAATTCCTTGTTTTGCTTTGCTTGCGCATGTGGCTTTTGCTTTACCTGTTAAACTGTCTTTATCTCAACCCATGAGCTTTCTCACTTCTACTCTTCTGATTCTCTCCCCCTTCCCACCGAGGGGGAGTGAGCGAGCAGCTGTGTGGTGCTTGGTTGCCAGCTGGGCTTAAACCACGACATCTGTGTATATATTTTTACATTCAGTAGATAACTTGCCCTTTCTTCCTTCTGTCCTTTTAGTGCAGTCACCAGGACTATCAAGCTCTTTTCCTGATAGCAGAATTCATGCCTGTACTGATGGCTGTTTCTTATTCAGCTGTCTGCAGTTGTCCACTTGTCTTCTCATTGCCTACCTGGAATGGGCAAGTCTGTCTAGTTGCCTCGTCACCCTTGCTGAAAGCTTCTGCAGGTTAACTTTTGCAGCGCCACCAATCACAAGGATGTATTAAAATCCTTTTGCTTAAATCCCATATGACTCTCTTCATATCCATCTTCCATCTCCTCACTCACTTTCCCACCATGCCTTTGAGGCCAAGGTATAGAAGTCTTAAGCATTATTACTTGTTTAGTGATTCGTATAAGAGCCAGTGTGGAAAGGTTTGCCTTCTAACATGTCACCTTAGAGAGGCTATGTATTTGAGTTTTACTGTTGCATAGGACTCCTCTGCTTTCTGGTCTTAAGGTGCCTGTGTTTACATTAGTAACTTTGTAAGCTACTTTGAAAATTTTGAGACCCCCTTATTATCAGAAGCTAATTCTAAGTTTTCTGTGAGGTTTTTTGTTTTTGATCAATATTGTATCATAAAGTTCTTCCTCATAACTTCACATAAATCAAGAGGTATTCTACTTACTGGTTGGTTCTTTTGGACTAAGTGAGTTTTCTCCTGGAGCAGTAGCCTAATCTAGTTGGTGCTACAGATTTTTTCAATAGTGTAATGGAGGGAATGACACAAATGAGAGGACATGCAAGTGGGGAGTGCTGCTAATGGAGAAATGCTAGTTTGTGCTGGTTTAAAATAACAGTGAAAACACATCTAAGAAATTAGCATTGTTTAACCTGTTTGTGCAGACTCACCAAGCACAGTATGTGCTGTTAACACATGGACATCAGAGTAACCATCAAGTGCTCCTTGACAACTATAGTTCCTACAGGGAAACTGAAAGAGTGACTAGTGTTTTGTTTTGACAAGTAAGGTTGTTGACTGAAGTGATGCCCTCTGGCCTGTATGTGCCTTTACCCATTAAGAAGTTTGGTATGTCCTAGCAGCCTATATAACAGTTTTTACATATGCTGCGTTCAACAGCCTCTGTTCTCTTTTATTGTACAGATTTTTTGAGCATGCATGAATTAACGCTGTGCTTTTATGCTCATAAGGTATTTGAGTATTTGAAGAAAAAAAATGAACCCTTCAAATTAACATGCCAGTAAAGATAAAAATCAGTAAAGAGGAAACATTAAGAATTGCAGCTATTCAAATTACAAATGACTGTGCACTTACATATTTTTTTGGAGGTATTAAAATTTTTTGCTGAGTTCTGTTTTTTAAAGCAAAATTCAGCATCTAGGTTATGTCAGGGCTATTGTCTTTCACTGAGCCCTCAAATAATGGTGGCTTTTCTTTATTTAAGGTGTTTAGCAACACTCCTCACAGACAATAAACAGCTTATCTTTGCTAAATTAACTTCATTACTGTTGTGAGTCAAAGTAGGTGGTATAAATCCTTTGTAAAACACACTCGGTATTTAAATTTTAAAAAGAGTAACTTTATTACAAGCTGAGACTAAAGTTCTAGTTTAGACCTTCATATGTGGAAGATAAGATGTAAGGGGTGTCCGTACTCAGCTATGGGGTTCTGCTGTATGGTATTACGAAAGCAAAATCTGTAACATCTGCTTATCCAAATAGCAACATGTGATAATTGTCGCGTGCTTCCACTGCACACTCTGTACCCAAGAGGAAAAAGGGCAAATACTGAATTCATTGAAAGTCTCCTGGTGTGCAACTCTACAGGAGGATTTTCAGGAACTGTTTAGGATCACTTAGGATTTTATGAAGAGCATTGTATCAGCTGTGACCCTTGAAGCTGGAAGCATCTCGTGGTGCAGCTTCAGTTGCCTCTGAACAGTAGTAATCTTTTGGTGGAGGCAGATGTGTCTAATATCTAGTGTCTGGGCACGTAGGTTCAGGGTGCTGATTTTTCTGTCATCAACTTTATGTAATAATGCTATTTAGAAGTATGTAGCTTAACCAGGGCAGGCATCTGTGCAGTAATTTTGGTGTGGTGTCTATAAATAGTAGTAAATTATGTTTATAAAACCTATGTGAATTTTTTTTCCTCAATGACAGGGATGCATAGGTATGAATCAAAACAGGTGGTCAGAAGGCTTTGGCCAGAAGTGTAATGCACTAAAGGCTTCTCCCTAGCTAGCATATGCACCTGAGGTGGTAACGTTGGTTGAAGGCTTTTCTGTTTTGTTGTCTCACCTTGGTTCTGTCTTCACATTGCCAGGATCCAGCCTCAGCTTCCATTTTCAGCTGAAAACGAGCAGTTTAATATGCTACATACGAAAATACCTGTTTTGCAGGGAAATTAGTAGTCTGTTGTTTTGCTGGTCTTCATCTTGCTAACTCCACTTTATTTTCTAAAGCTCTGAAAAATCTACTGTTGATATAATTGGAACTCTTCTATGGCAACCAGAACTAATCACATAAACTATATGGCTTTTTTAACTCCTGATGTCTTTAGTCTTTTAAAAAAAAAAGCCTAGTTGCTTGTCTGCTAGGCAAACCTTACTCATGACTGACTTGAACTGCAGCTAATTAGAAACTCGAATGCACAGACAGCGTTTAAGAGTGTTTGGATTTAAAATTTTAACTGTGCTTGGTGAATAAAAACTAAGTTTATTGAAAGGTAGGTGGCTCCCATGCACCGTATGTTTAAAAAATGGAACCACTCACAGTTTGCTGAACTGAACAACTTTGTCTTTAGTTCTGCTTCCTTTTGGGACTGTAAAGAAAGAGCAGATTTCCTTTTCCAACTTCACTTAATTGTTCTCCTTAATTTGAATGTATTTTAAGAAAACTTACATTTCTTTAACAGGCATAGAGCCCTATTTCCTGAACTTACTGATTTCTTCATTTTCGAATGTGGTGATTGTTGAGCTATTTTAATAATCCACAGTGTAATACGGTCTCTGAGGCTAATAGTCAAAAAACTGTACTAGCTTTTTAATGGTACTAGTGATTCTTCAGTCGTTCAGTATTTTAAAACTTTTAAAACTATTCACAGCTCAAATTCTATGTTAATGTGCCATTTTAATCTTCAAATACACTGTTTAGGCTGAAAAGTGATTTTTAAAAGTTACATCTTTTTTTCTTTTGTGTAATTAGCTATATCCCTTATTTCTTTCAGCTCAGGTAGAAGTGTAAGTAAAAGGGTAAGAATTAGTTTTTCAAACTACAGGTGAAAGAGCATTCTGTACAGCTTTGAAAGTAATAGAAATGGTAAAAGAACTGGTGGAACAAAACTTAGTTTTGAGACATAAAGTTGTGGTAGTTAGAGAACTGACTTGTACATTGATGTAAGTACCTTGTGGAACACTTCAGTGAAGATAGATGTGTTACGCAAACTGGAAGTACTTCAACCGAGAGGTGCTCTTCGCTTTTTTGAGAAGTGCTGCGATACTCAAGGGCACAGTGAAGTCTATGTAGCGAGTACACTGAGTGCATGCAAGTAAGGAGTGCTATTGGAGTTTTCTATCCGCAGCCCATGGCTCACAGGAAGCAAATAATCTATCACGTCATGCTGCTTTGAGAGCCATGGAGATCCAAATATATCATCTTATGCACACGACTACAGTCTGTATAGGACAGAGAATTTTGTAGACTGCTACTTTAGGAGACTGTAGGGAGACTGCAGTCTCCTTAATAAAGCTTGTTTGGACTTAAGTCAGTTAAGACTTTCAGTTTTTCTTTGTTATAAGCAGTTCATCAAACATACTTGCCTGTATACAATGGGAGAGCTTCAGAACTGCAGTTGTTAGCATTGTTTTTGGGTTGAAGCTAGAGACAATGGTTTGCAAGTTTGCAGCTGATACCAAAGCCTTAGTATTTTGCAGAAAAAGAGACGATTAAAGGTCTTTATTAACCTAAGTTAGATATAAAGACCAGACATGGAGTCAGCTAACCCTATGGACTTTGGTAGCAAACAGAAATGAAGACTCATTTGCACTGTTTTAAAACAGGAAAAGTTGTTTTGAACTATGTGTTGATAAACCCCGGATGCAGCAGCCTTCCACAATCTGAGTTCATTTTTTAATCAAGTTTAGACTTACTTCATCTGTTAACCAGGGGCAAGAAGCATCTGTTTTATTTACACCAGTCTCAAGCTGTGGCAACAGTCAGGAGTCTTCCTATTTGTGCCAGTACTATGGTTACGTTTAACATCTGGACTACTTGTAATCATCTGCAAATGGCCCATTAGCTTTTGTGGTATACTCCTAGCACTGTTCAATTCAAATCCAACTGGGTTTGCAATGATGTTTTATTTAAAAACAAACAACAATGTGCTTGGGGACAAAAACATCCTTGTGAAGAGCTTGCTCTTGCATTATTTTACTCCAGTTCTTCCACTTGAGAAATCCTTGACTCTACTGCCACTTTTAGGTCCAGTGGTACTTTTAAACAGCTTTTGCAAGGAAACTGACTGAATACCATCTGTGCAAGATTTTAATTTACTTAATTTTTAAAATCTAGGATTTTAAGAACAGGCTGGATTGTAGCAAAATAGCTTGTCATTTTGTGTATTTTTTGTGGGCTGGGACGGGCATGTAAGGGGAGCTGGTTTTCAATGGTGCATGGTCATCTTATGTTCTAATGGAAACTTGACTTACTGCGTTTTCTTCCCTTCTTCCTTCAGTCTTGAAGATTTAAAAATCTGTTATGTGGTATAGTTCCTTATAGGCTTGGTGTGGTTCTGGAGGTAGTTTCCAGGGTAGATGTAGGGGTAACTAGACTGCATTATCTTCTAAATCTTCTTAAAAATAAGCATCTTACTTCCTCTAAGAAAAATAACTTTAGAACTGAATTTGGAAAGATTAGATTGGAATTGCCTCAAATCCAATTAAGCCACACTGCATGGACGTGCTGGGAATATAAATGCAATTACTGTAAATTTGTACAAACTGATTTGTTGCATTATCTTGCTAATCTAACATACGGTACTTTTTGTGTCCATATTGCAGACGGCAACTCCAAACTAACATGGCAGTCAGACTGTGTGATGTGGCTTCTCTGCTTAGAAGTGGTTCGTGGGCAGCAGAGCCTTGGACTGGGGTCTGTGGGATTTTTCTTAAATTCTGTAGGCTACTTTTTTACATGTTAATAGTGCTGAGGCCATACCAAACTCTTTAATCTCCTATTTGGAATGTTAACTCTCTTCTATGTTTCATTATAGGCTGTAGGTTGTGTCCCTATTCTGTGAGAGCCTAGAGCACACTGGCGTACCATGACAACTTTTTCTATAATATGGTAATCTTCTGTAGAAATTATACTGCAGTGGCTTGCCTTTCTTCTAATGTCAATTAGATTTTAGTACTAATTCAAAATACCCGGTGGATAATTGAAGAGTAGTATTGTACTAAAATGGTTTTGGTATGGTCTGAATACTAAATTGCAGTAACTTTAAAAACCTGTATACTGTGTATTTGATTACTATTTTAAAAGTATATTTACAAGTCTTATTCTAAGAATTTGTTTGAAAACTGTAAATTTATCTCTTAAACTATTTTTCTGCGTGGAAAATATTTAGTAACTGCTGAAGAAGTGCTTTGTGTTTTATGAACAGTTGTATTCAACCTATCAATGGAATATGCATTATTTGTAAAACATATTAGTATCACTTTATTCAGAGCAGATGGTTCTATAGCTGAGAAATGCTGTAATTTCAGCACACACAGGCTACTGCAGCTGTTCACTTGAATGTTGGCTTAGGATCTCATTCTTGCCACCTGAACATGAAAATAAATGTGCAATTAAGTGAGGATTGTTTGTTGTCCTTGCTAAATCCTGCTAATTTTGATCAATGAGCACTTTAAATTTGAGGAAAAAAAAAGGGGGGGGGGGGGTAGCAATCCTAGAGAGCCTCAGTCAGAGCACAGCATTTGTGGCTGCTATCTCTGCCAGATATACTAGTGTTTTGAAAAGTAATTTATCTTAATTGGGATCATCTGCTTTCTCATCTTTTCAGCAGACTTGTTTCATCACAGTGCCAGGAGCAGGTTACCCCTTGGAATTTGTCACAAGGGAAGAAAATGTAGTTCCAGTTGTAGCTCCTCAGGAAAACTAGATCACATTTTTATATTAAATGTTCTTAATAGATGCATCTTCCCTTTTTTAAGTTGTGCTGAAGTAACCTCTTGTAAAATACTTCTGTATTGAGAACATAGAGATGTGTTCCCAGGAATGTCTGAATTGTAGTTCAAGACACTCAACTTACCCCCTCTCGTGTTTTTAGGAAATTCAAATTTGCGCTCCCTGAGTACAGTTGACCTAATCAGCTGTTTGGGTATGCATTGATTGCATATGCTGCTTTGGACAGGATAGTTAGGACAGAACCTCCAGAGGTCCTGACGTTACACTGCGATTTTTAGAATAGGCTTTTTTGTGTGAGAACTCCTCCTGGAAATTTAAGTATGAGGTTGGATTTCAATGATTGGTGGATTTTTTTAGTGAAACTTCTTGATGAGTCTTGCTTCTGTGATGAAATGTTTATTACTGGAGAATTAATTTATAGAATTTTTTCTGTTGAACGCTGTCCTATATAGTTGGTCTCAAAGAGGGTAGGCTGCCCAAGTCTCAGCTATTAGACTGACATTAAAAATCCACTGTATTTACCAACTGTTACCATTCAGTGACTGACTGAGATGGCAGAGAGCCTATTGTGCATTTGGTAGCTTGTGGGCAAGTACTGACACTTCAAATGATTGCTGCTGTATCTGCCAATCATACAGTCAGTTACTTTGGGATGAAACATAGTAGTTCCTGGAGTGTTGATCACTCCCTTATTTTGATGTCTAAAAGTAAATCAGGTTCAAGTATCAAATTTACCTGTTTTCAGGGTGCAGGGGAGGGACGAAGTGAGAACCAGGAATTGTCAGTTTAATCAAATAACAGCATTTAGAAACCTGCTTCCAACCTGTGGTGACAGAAGGTTGACTTAGAGGTTATCAAGGAAGAGTTTATGTTCCATCCCAGCACATTCCTATATCTTTCAAGTATCTCTCTAAATTACGAATCTTGCTTTCTGGTATTGCTTATGAGAAATGTTTCAGGATGCAATTAATACCCACCTCATTTTGAAAATAACCAAATACTATCACTTTAAAAGCTACATTTCATATCATTTCAGATATCAGTTGTAAGTTAATAGAACTGATTACCCTTGCAACAGGCCAGTTCTGCTTGGTATCTTCTATACTAGAAAGGCTGTGATGCCTCTAAATGAAGGGAATGGGGGAGGATGGAAACTAGGCTTTGAGTGTTGACTTCACTGAGAGAGTTCCTAGAAGATTTTAGTGACAACTTTATTTGCCTGTAAGTTTTTAAAGTATTGCCTTGACTAACAGATAAAATCCTTCTGTATTGGTGGGGTTTTTTTGCATATAGAGGCAGTATATGGCCCTGGCAATACCATTTCTGCATAGTGACAGGTCTTTTAGATTCTTGTCTGGACTCTCCTAATAGATGATGAAATATGAATTTTGATGGTTCTTGTTTTCTGTGTTTTTCAGCAGGTAATTGCTGCCATGGAAACGCAACTGTCTAATGGACCAACTTGCAATAACACAGCCCATGGTTCAACCACCATAAACAATTGCTCATCACCAGTTGATTCTGGGAACACAGAAGACAGCAAAACCAATTTAATAGTCAACTACCTTCCGCAGAATATGACACAAGAGGAACTGAAGAGTCTGTTTGGCAGCATCGGTGAGATAGAATCCTGCAAGCTTGTCAGGGACAAAATAACAGGTATGTTGGTTTGGGGATTTTCTTCGTCTTTTAATTTTCCAAGCAGTGAGCTGTCAGATGGTGTTTTTTAATTCTCTTAAATCATTGAATAAAGGCAGAAGAAACCGATGCTGATGTTGCTGGTCAGGAGGAATTTAGGTTCATCGTTGTCTAGATTCTACACCCAAAAATGAAGTGTCTGTATTTGCATTTCATCAAGTTTTGTATGAGTGCTGTAAATGCTAACAGGGCTTTTAAGTCTTCTGAGCTTTAGAATCTTTGGAAAGAAGATTCAGATGTGGAAAAGCAGATATTTATACAAGGTTTACTTGAGTTTTTATTCAACTCCATTAGAGTCATGACTTCATTAGCCCTAGCTGATGCAAAAGTTCCTTTTTCAGGGAAAAAAGTGGACTTCATTTATTCAGCTTTGTAGGTAAAGCTGCTTTTGCATTGCAGCACTTGAGCAATTTCTTTAGGATGCACACTTGAATCAGTATGTGCTGAAGAGTGCAAGTATGAACTGCACTGTGATTGTATTCTATTAGTACTTTATTTTAGCAACAGCTGGTGCACAGCTCGCATGTATTTAGACCAGTTGTTTAACTTTGAAAGAACTACCAGATGGATGCCTGCGCTTTAAAACAAGAACGAAAGGATGGTTGGCAAAGTTCAGTTTGTTTCATCTCCGTTTTTCAACACTAAGCTCAAACATTGATGTACCACTTATGTCAACATTTCATTAGTTTTGTTCGGAAATGTTGACTTTGGTACTTTATTTCCTGTCTTTTTTTGTAGAGTCCTCAAATACCCAGCTTTCAAGAACACATCTAAACTTATGGTTTTGGTTGCAACTCTTGAATGTGCTGGTTAGCTTCTGCGTGTTTAAAACTACACCTCTTCGAGGCTGCATGTTCTTTATGCTTTGGTTTAAGGGATGGAAGCCAATACTTTCCTATTATTGAAAGATAGTGGCAGAACATGGGTATTTTTCTCACTCTAGATAAAAACTTTTTTGTGGTTCAGTGTTCCCTGAGCAGCAACAGTGGGAAGACAAATGCTTTAGTTGACTCAGACTGTGTGTGGCTTCAGCCCCTATGACACATATTGTGTTGATGGCTTGGGTATGCTGAAGAGATGTGTTCCACAACTGTGTACATGAATAGTGGAGGACAAGGCCTAAAAACCTTCAGGCAGCTCTGGCACCAACCCCAGGACTCGTCTTTGGCCTGCAGTGCACGCTTTCTTCTCATGGCTTGATGACATATTTGCTCCTCTAGCATGGCAAAAAAGTTAATACCACCTTTTCCCACATTGATGCAGACAATGCTGTGTCGCTGGTACAAGGATGATGCTTAAACAAGAATCTGGCAGCAAAAAGATACTAAGGGGATTATTTCCCAAGTGTTTAGTTCACTTACATCTGCACCTGCTGAGGGTGAGCAGAGTGAGCTAAGTTAGGGATCTCTTGCCCTAAATTTGACAATCTCATCTGCTGCGCAGTGAGACTGACTTTAGTCAGTGCCTGTACCTTTTTTGAAAAATACAAAGTAGTTTAATTGCTAGTGCTTAAACCTGCATTCTGCTAATACACAATCAGTGAAAATACTGATGTGATACTGAATAATCACCATCTTTGAAGTTGATTTTTTTCTGTCATCATTCTCTGCATGCTGGAGACAGCATTGTGATCGTGTCTGTGCATGGTATGAGAATAATCTGTTACCTGTAAAGGGATATTTTTGGTATTGGTCACTCTTGATTATAGGTCTTGGCTACTGTCCTGTAAACAGTTTTGTTGTCAAACTACACTTCTGTGTCCCCAGTCACAAGGTGGATTCTCAAGCCCTACTTCTTGGACCTCCTGCAGTTCAACTCTATAGAATATCAGTCAATTTTATGTTTGACTTCAGGTACCTTACAAAGTAGAAACTAAAGAAGGAGAAATGTCCATACTCAGGCCTAGAGAGGTGATGCTATACTTCTGAGACTGCAAGAACAGGATTTTTTTTTAAGTCTTGATCTTTTCTGCTGACTATTCTACACACAGTTTGTTAATTTGAAAGCAAATTTCTCCAAAACAAGGGAATCCTGCCTGAAGAGTATGATTTTTTTTAAGACTCCTGCCAGAACATATACCTCTGTCTTTGTGAATTCACTAGGCTGTACTTCGTGGCTGTTCCTCATTTCAATTAGTGATTGCTGACAGCTTACCCACCCTGAGGTAGGGACCATTTAGTGGTAGAAAATGAGTCAAGCTAAGAGGCTGCTTAAAGCCCAACACTGAACTTTTGGCTTCCTTCTTATTGAATAGTCTCTGCCTGACTTCTGTGCCTTTGAATGAAGGTTGCTTTGCCTCACCTTTGGATCTGAATGACCAGCACTTCTTCCCATAGCAAGTGGCTTGCTCTTAAGACATGAGATAGTGGAATGATTAAATCTGTAAAGTACCCTGCTTCAGCGTGGTAGCCTTGGCTACTGAAACCTCTGCTTTTAGTCCTCCTGGGCTGACCAGATCTCAAAACAGTCTCTGCTCTTCACTGTGAAGAATATCAAATATGCTTGAGGATGCCAAAGAAACTAGGCTGGACTGATGCCACACCTTGCTGTCTTCAGCTGGTTGATGCAGAAAACAAGCCTGTCTTCCCTAGGTAATGACTTCAGTGCTTTGAAACAAAAGGTCCTTTACTTAGCTGTTTCCTGATTTTTTTTTTTTTTTGTTCCAGGAGCGGAAAGATAAAACTGCTACTTGATCAGTTAGTGGGGATGGCTATTCAAAGTGTTTATCTCTGTCTTGCAGATCTGAGTTAAGATATTTAGCATTCCTTACTAAAGTTGCTTAAGGATTACATGCTTCTCCCAATTAAGAGGCTGCTGCAGGCACTCAGAAGTGAGCCTCGAAGTCTTAATGATGGATGTGCAAATTGCACATCCTTACATGATGGTTTTGATGTTTTATGTGCTAGAAGCTCACATTGCTGCTACTTAGTGTCAAAAGACTCCGTGCCTGGCAGTAGAATGGAGCAAGACTTAATTGCAGACCTCTTGTTTGAAGGTATGATGTCTTCTGTATAGCATAAAGTGATGCCTAAGAAGGATCCTGAATTTAAATTACATTCTTACTAGGTGAGAACTCCAGGGTTGGAACTATTGGAGATATAGTTGGTGTTTCTCCTTTACCCAGAGAGTAGTTCCTCAGCTTTGAGGCATACATTCAGCTGCCAGCAAAAACATTGCATCAGTCTTATTCCAAAAGGTTTTAGTATAAATGAGATTGAGAAGTGTGGTGGCTGACCTTATAACTTCATTGGGAGCAATACTTGTTATTTAAGTAGCCTGGAGCAAGATTACCTTGTGTTTGTGGATGCTAGGGAGAGAATGCTCTAGTTCCAGTCCTGTTGTTACTCATTTTCAGGATTTCTACAGAGTTCTTGAAAAGCAAGTTTTCCTTTTTCTACATTTCAGAACAGGGATTGTTACCAGGTTTCTGTGAAGGAAGAGCTTTGGTATGAGTTTCAGAATTACATTGGCTTAATTCCTGTGTTAAAACAGTGAATTTTTTTTTTCATTTCAGATGAACTGTCATGAGTACTAGATGCTTGGTGAATACCTTTTAAGTGATGGGAAGTTTAGGGGAGCATAGAAATTGAAACACACTTTTGTACAGGCAGAACTGCAAATGAGAATTGGTAAGGGGCAGAGCTTCAGTCTGTCCTTGACTGTCTAATTCAGGTTGGTCCCCATCAGTATTGAATGCATTCTCTGGCTACTTCATGAGGTGAAACTTCATTTATGACATGCTGGAACTGAGAGCTGTTTGCCAAGCAGATGAGATGGCTCCAGTATAGGAATGCTAAGAAATCTGGTAGTATCTACATGGATGAATGAAATGAAACATGCAGGTGAACCATTTCTCAGCAGTGAAACATCATTTGGTGAAGAAAACAAGAAATTCTAACTTATCTGTCCATATTAGCATGCAGTGTCAGAGTCAGGGAGGCACCCTGGAGTTCACTTTTTAATTTCATGTGAGCAGTCTGAAGCCCCATTTCCAAAGGGCTGTTTTAATAGTTTCAGTAATGCTTTTTCCATGAAGTGGAATTTGTTAAAACAACATCTTAATTGTTTCAACCAACGGTTATAGTTCCTTGCAGTGTATTGTCAACATAGTTTGTGTCCCTTACTGATTTTTATCCAAGGGTTTTGTTGTGAAGGAGGTAGGGGAGAAAGTTGAACTGCAGGAGGTTCCTGCTGGTCATATCCAAGCATGCAGTTCGTGGGCACAACTTGCTGTTGGGGCAACATTGGTAGCTGAAGGGAAGTTTACTTGCTCAGCTAATGGAAAAACACTGGAAATGTTTTGCTGTTCTGTTGCTTTACTGAAGGTAGGGAAATTATACTTTGGTACTAATGAAGATTTTAGAGGGTGCTGAACAAGAGTCTTTTCATGTGAGAATCCCATCAACAAGAGCACCATCTGAAAAGTGGGGCATGAATGTCACTTATCTTCACTTGCTAACCAGAGAATCTCTGGAATGAATCATTGTGCCCAGATATTTTGGAGTCTATGTTAACTCTTATACGCTTTTGACAGATGCAGATGTATGTTACTACAAGGTACAAAGCTACCACATGAACTAATTACAGTTGTACAATAGCTGGGAGACCCTGGTCTCAACAAAGCATCATAACTGAATTCTTATCAGCTGCTCTAGATAACTGTTTAATTTTCTAAGTGCTTTTACATATTTAAAAGCAGCAGATGACATTTTGCTTAATGTTAAGCATAAGTAATTATAAAAATTAAGCTAAAAATACTTTACATGTAAGGGAAGAAAGTAAAATGGGATGGAGTCTAATTATTAAACTACCCCTGTTCAAGCAGTTAAAAGCACAAGCTTTCTGCTCATGCAAGGCAGATGGATTTAGCAGCTGTTGACAAAATGCAAGGGACAGTAGTAGCTACCACTTAAAAATGAACCTTAGTATGGCAAACTGCATTTTCTAGACCTACTTTTCTGAAACTTGAATATAGGTAAAAATGTCAATCAATGTGGTGTCCTTACAAAAAACAAGACTGCACTTCTTTTTAACACCCACTGGTTTTACTGCAAATTCAGTTGTACAAGTGGAAGATGAATGCACGGAATAATGTCTGTGATTTCAGCCCTTTGCTTCTTTGTCATTTACCCTGGAGTGCTTGAGTTGTTAGCTAAACTGACACTTTGTGGAATTGAGACTCTCATTTCAGAGGGCAGTTGAAATCAGATGTCATAAATTCAGGAGAATTTCTTAGTTCTCTTGGCTTCAAAGCTCCTGTACTGTTCTCTTATTATAATAATCATATGCTCATAAAATTCACAACTTATTTTCTCTGAAAGAGAACCTGTTTGTTGATAGGTCAGTTTTTCTCGTCTTTGACAAGTGTGTTTGAACTAGTAACGATGCATATATGTAGACTTTGTGGTTTAGCATGCCTGCTTGTACTAGCTAGAAAACAAGGCAGGATGTGTTTAGAGATCTGGCTTGGAACAGTATTTCACATCTGTAGACTTGTGTAGCTGTGAAGTCCTGGTAATGGAGTGTTCCATTTAGTATAAGGAGCCAGGTGCTCCCCACCTGAAAGTTTCATTTTGCATAGCTTTCTGGTGTCAAACTTCCTGCCTTCTAAACCTGAAGACAAAGAGAAAGTCTTATTTCAGGACATTTCTTGCTGATAACTGTTACATGGGCCTGTTTTTCAAACTTGATCCAACTGCCTTACTGTGAAGCTTATGTGTTGGTTGAAAGCCAGATCCTCTTGCACAGCTTTTCCCAAAAATCTGTGTTCCCATTTGGCCTGTGGCTGGTACCTATCACATTGCAGTGGAGTCTGTTTATGGTCAACAGTATAGGCTCTCGGAGTAAAATTCTTCAGGTTCTATTATGTGACCCTTAAATGTCATAGACTCTTACAATCTAGAAATAGTACAGTGTGATAGACAGGCACATAGAGGAAGGGTTACATTTCTTTCTCCTTCTGTCCTGTCAACTTCAGTCTTATGGAAACAGGTGTATATACCTTGTTTAATTGTGCATATTTCATCTTGCCCTCTGCAGATACTAATTTCTCTGACACTTGGAAGTGTTGTCCCATTACTTTTTTGCTCATAGTGCAGATGCAAAATACAGCACACAACTCAGCAGGTGTCTAAAACTGCAGTTCTAAAAAAAATTGCCTAAAAGTTGAACACTTCCAGAAAATTATTGATGCAGCTGTAGGCAGTATGTTTGCAATTAGAGTTTGTACAGAAATAGTTTTTAGTTGTTAATATTAAATTCTCGTGCATGTTCTCTGTTTTCATTGAAGAACCATGATAAATGCAAAGGATTCTGGTCACAGAAGAAAACAGAAAATGTGTATGGAGTTGGACATGACGTCATCAGTGTTGAGCTTACGTTGTTAACAGCAGTAATAGTTCTGGTAACACTGGTCATAATTCAGTATGTGCAACATATATGCATATAGCTAGTGCAATGCTAGGAGGGACTCTACGCTGTCAGATCCTTGGTTATAGAGTACTGTCCTCTAGTGCAGAGTCTGAGGAAACACCTGGTGACAATGCTGCATTGTAGTCTGCCCAAACAACTGAGGCTGTGAGGTAGAGAAGGATTTTTCTTTCTTTGGGGTAGGTGCTCTCTCTCAGCAGATCATGGGTGAAACACTGAGCTCTTATGCTTGCTGTGACTTCTACAGCAATCTTCTGGCAATCAAGGGAAAGATACCATGTGTCCTCAGTGGAAACAGTAGTAAGTGTGTTGTCTGACTGGCTGCTTAAATCTAGAACACGTGAAGCTCATTAACCTCTGTAGTTTTCTCTACTTCTGTCATATGAATGCAAAAACTCCTAGTCCATGTTAGTGTCTGGCAAGAGCCAGAGCTATTGGAAACCTTACCTCTTGTCAGTGCTACTGCAAAGCTGCTGACTTTTCTGAAACTTGAAGTTTCAGAGTGATCTCGTTCAGTTGAGCCTAGGCTGGCAGTTTCTTTGAAATCTCTTGTCACTGCTGCTTTGAACAGCGTTAGCTTACTCTTCAACCCTAAATCTTTTACTTGCCCTAGAATTAGTCTTACATTAAGGCATCTAAACTAATCTTACAGGAATATGGGAAGAAAGTACAGTCATATACTTATGCCTTGATCTGAGACTTTAGACTCATTGCCATCTTGAATAGGAGACAAACTAGGCAAGTTGTTTTCCTTTTTTATGTCCCACAGGAAGCAAGAGGAGACAAATAGTATGGTATATCTGTGGAGTGGCTTAGTCTGCAAAATGACTATCTATAGTGTAGAAAGTTTTAAACATTCCCATGACAAAAAATGAAATTTTTGAGGATGATAGGGCAGTGAGGAGCTGGAATTGGAGGTATTTGTTTACATAGCACAAGTGCCTGATACAGGGAGGACCACATGAATTGAACAGACCACTACAACTTTGCCACTTTCCAAAAGAGTTTTGCTATTTTTGTGAAACTCCCCAGCTCTTTTTCCTTCTCAGCCTTTACTGCTAATGAACATGGTGTTTGCAGTCTTATGCCACTCTAATCCATCAGATACTTCTGCAAGGCTTTGAGTGCTTTTGGAGTGGGAGGGTAGAGTAGTTTGGCAGCTAAAGAAGCTAGGTGAAGCTGGCCGCTCTTTTGCGGTGTGCTGAGTCTGTAAGAGGCAGGGGTTCTTGCTAGCTGCTGCTTAGTGGTGTGCTGAGATAAAAAATGAGTTCCAGCAGCCTGAAAATTTCTGATTTGGGCAGGGATGTGGACAAATGATATTGCCTGGCAAACTGTATCTTGCCAGCAGGCTGCCTTGTGCAGACCTTGACTAAAATGTGAAATCAAGAATAAAAACCCAGTGGGATTGGAGGCAAATTTATATTTATATATGGTGACTGTTTGATCTCTTCTCTGGAGCAACGTGTTTAAGACCTTGAAGCATAGATTTTTCTGGGGGTGGGTGCAAAGGGTAGGGTTGTTCTTAACATCAGCTTTTTAATTTTCAGGATAGTCCGTGTTTTGAACTCTGCAGCTGTTAAAATGGAGTCTCTGATGTGCCCTAGGGACTCGGTGTGTTGTAGCACAAAGGTAGTAAAGTAATTTTGAACTTTGCATGCTTGCTTTAAGGAAGTGCAACAGCAAAGCATTGGCCTACTTAGCTGGTGGTTGGAGTACTGTCCTGTTGTCTGGACTGCAGGAATAATCCTGAAGGAGTTAAGTTTTCAAACAAGCCTTATGTGTAGATCCAGAGGACTAATAATGGAGACTTGTCTTAAGCCTGTTAATATTGTATCCTATATTTACTCTTCTCTGATTCTGCATATTGCTATTTAATGTTATTGAGAAGGACTTAGCAGCATTTACTATGCTTTTTCATAGTAAACTGCATAATTTACTGAACTTTGCTTGTCTCCTGGAAGTAAGTCATGCAAGCAGGTGCCAATAAATGAACATGTTTCATCTTACGTTACTCAAGATAGCACTTGATTGTTTTTGCATTTCCACTTGCTTTTCACTCTTTTGCAGGCATGACACTGTTTTGACCTTTCAGAAGTTTATAGGCTTTGTTTTTACAAATAAAAGGTAGCAAAAAACTGACTAAACCTGCATAGTCTGTTCCAGGGATTCAGTTAAGTTGCCTAGTTAGTCAGTTCTTACTACTGTCATTGTGGAAAAAAGCTGTTTTTAAAATGGTTACGGGGTTTATTCATCCATATATTAACCTGAATTAATGAGTTGGTCTCATCATACAGTGTAAGCAAGGAATTGATGTTTTAAAACTGGAACTCTTTTTATAAGGCTAAATATGATTAGGGACCTCTCTGTAGTGAATCAGAACATCTTCATTAAATCACTCTGCTTTTCAGCAAGCACTGTGCTTTTTGAAGATTAATGCAATATATTTTGTCTTGCACTTTTCTGCAGACAAATTAAAATTCATTCTTGTCAGTGATTGCAGTAACTTACAAGAAGCCTATGAAATCATTAAGTCTTGCAAATTGGCACGGGTCCTCTAGTGACGTGGGATATCTTGTGTGCTTTTAGCAGAGGGTGCTCTTCGCTTCCACCTGGGGAGTCCCTAGGCTGCATGTTTGGCATGTCTTATGACTGGTTACGCTTTCATAGGTGCTTGTTGGTATATATTGCTGTTATGTCCTAGTGATTCTAGGCCAGTTGTTTGATTAAATGTTAATTCTAGTGGAAACTAGTGTGTGTTAAGAGACCTCGAGTAATCTGAAGTTTTTATAGGCATCACTGCCTTTCAGGGTAACTGTGCTGTGAGATTCGTGCAATGTATTTATAATAATCAAGGTGCATTTCAGTGAAGTCTACCTCAGTGGGGTAGCAGTGTTACTGAACCGGCGCACCTTGAAGCCCTTTTGCTCCAAGGATGTCATGTGGATTATAAGGATGTGGGTATCCCTACAGAAAGTGGGTACTTCCTCTTAGCTACCACAAGCAGCATGGTAAGTAGTGAGACTTCAAGCTGCAGATAGTCCTAACTGGTTCATGGTTGGTCTATTACTTATTGAAGCACCTAGTATATTGCATTATAAAAGCAAGACCTTAAATACGTGCAAGGAACTTTCTTTAGCTTCATGTATTTGTGCTGATCTTGCTATATGAAAGCGCTTTATTTCTACATTTTATCTTCTTTCATCATGGTACACTTCAACTGACGGTTCTTAAAACAAAAATTTGCCAGACTGACATCATGTTTCTTTGTGCACAACTGCAGAAAAGGATTTATTATACTGTTTTCTGTGGATTTTTTGTCTTCCTGGAGTATGTCAAGTGTGAGTAAAGTAGGTAGAAAGTTGTGGAAGGCAACAGAAGAAAAATGCGGAAGCCTCTGGTTTTACTGACATACTACTTTAACTGACATATGAAGGGAAAATAACTGACACAAACAGAGCTCAGATCCTGCAATTCATTTTGTTTCCTTTACCAATTTTTGTAAATCTATCAACTCCCAGAGTTACCAAAAGCACAGCTGTGTTATCTTCAAGCTTTCCATACTGTTGACCAGTTATTTCAGTTACTTTGTTTTTACCTTTTCTTACTGGAGACATTTGGTAGAATTGACTAAAACAGAAGGACACTTGTAATCTGAATTCTTTCCCATCTTCTGATTGTCTGGACCTATTGAAGATAACAGTTGCTTTTTTTCTTCTGGTCTTTCTAGTACCTATGGCTTCATGCAAGTTAAGCCACAGCCCTTTTTGAAATGCATTTGAAGGCTAATGTTGCTGCATAATGGGTATGAATTCTTGGATCTGTAGCAAGATGCATTGATTATTCTCGCCTCCCCCTTTTTTTAAATAATAAAAAAGCTTCCTTCCGGAAAGATTTTGCTGTGTTCCTGTAAGAATTACTTTGTGGAGACCTATTTCAGTTTCAAGTAATGAAAACATCAGCTTTTCTCAGCATATCCTTTTGCTGTGTATAGTTACCAAATACAAGGAGAAATGGTTTCTTTTCTACTACTCAGTATTGCAGATTAATAGTTGCTCTTGTTTGTTAATCACAGCTATTAAAACTGAAAGAAGGATATTCGCCTTTGACATACTTGCAAGGACATATTTTTTGAGTTGACGGTTAACACTTAGGCTAGGGAAAGAATTTATCTTTTGACAACAGTTTATCATTTTGTTACTGTTTTTCAATCATCAGTAAAGACCAGAAAAAACCCCACGTGATTGAAAGCAACACTGCAAGTTAACTTTTTGCAAAATGTGTCCTGGGGGGGAAATAGTTTTCAAAATTTTATCATGGCACACTTCAGGATGTCTTTAAAAAGTCTGAGATTAAGTAGCAGATAGAGTCTGAAAGAAAAACAACAAAAGCCCAATAATAGTATGTGATAGTGTGAAGTTTGGGAAAAGAATTTATGATCAATTGTCATGCTAGTTTTTTAGTTGAATGCACAGATTACTGCATGCTTCTAAACACCCCAGTGGTAGAATTAAGATGCTTTAGACACCTGCTTATTATTTAAGGTGACTAGGTGGTACAAGAGGGCAGAATATTTAACACTGCTGGTTGTATTCCTGACAAGGAACAAACCAACTGCAAAAGATGGAACTTCTCAGCTGCATAGAACATGTTGCTAATAGTGTTAAAAATTAAAGGGTAAAGCCAGCTTTCAAAAAAGTAACTGATTTAGCAAATTCTATTGTATACTTCCACCTTAACATAGAAAGGAGATTCTACTTGTCACATGACAAGCTAGTTTGTAAGCAAGCATGCTTTCTAGGTCAGTCATTGTTATTTCAAGGAGTTCATGGTTGTCACAAGTTACGTTTGAACATGAGAGGCCATAACAGGCAAGTCTATCAGTGTTCAACTTCCTGTAGTGTCTATAAGCAGATGTCCTGTTGCTTTTGCACAAGCCTCTGTACTCGGCTCTGGTGAGGCTGCACCTTGAATACTGTGTTCAATTTTGGGCCCCTCACTACAAGAAAGACATTGAGGTGCTGGAGCGTGTCCAGAGAAGGGCAACGAAGCTGGTGAGGGGTCTGGAGCACAAGTCTGATGAGGAGCGGCTGAGGGAGCTGGGGTTGTTCAGCCTGGAGAAGAGGAGGCTGAGGGGAGACCTTATCGCTCTCTACAATTACCTGAAAGGGGGTTGCAGAGAGGTGGGTGTTGGTCTCTTCTCCCAAGTGACAAGTGACAGGACAAGAGGAAATGGCCTCAAGTTGCGCCAGGGGAGGTTCAGGCTGGATATTAGGAAAAAGTTTTTTACTGAGAGAGTAGTGAAACATTGGAACAGGCTGCCCAGGGAGGTGGTAGAGTCACCCTTCCTGGAGGTATTCAAGGAGCATGTGGATGTGGCATTGTGGGATGTAGCTTGATGGGCATGGTGCTGTGTGGTGTTGGGTGGGTTGGTTTTTGGTGTGTTGTGGTTTGTTGTTGTTGTGTGGTGTGGTTTTTTTTTTTTTAGGTTGGACTTGATGATCTTACAGGTCTTTTCCAACCTTAGTGATTCTGTGATTCTGTGATATACCTTCCCACGTAGTCTCTGCTTCGAGCTGGTTTTTCGGGCTTAAGGTTTCCTATTTGGATGTGGTGTGTCTGTTAGTAATCCTCAGTTAATGTCTATTCTGGTTTACTGAACATCTTTGATCAGCTTTGTATAAATCTTAGCATCCACAATATCCCCTACCCTTGACTTTCTCTGCCTGCTGTGGGGAAGAACCAGAGCTGCACCCTCATTTTTGTATCTGACATCAACAAGCTTGTGTTAATGAAGCAGCAGATGATGATGTTCCTCACATGTGAAGAACCATGCAAGATGTAAGGCAAGGGGATGGCACTAAGTTAATAAAAGGGTAGAGTTGAACCTGGCTGAGATGAAACTTCAGTTTCTCTTCCAGAAAAATTCTGATTTTTTTAGGATAACTTACAGCTATGTTAATAGCTATTTAATAACAGACATAATCTTACTGTATGGCAGGATAAACTGTTAAGTACTTTGATCAGTGTTTGATCCTTTTCATTTGGTCTTCAACTTCCATTTTTTCCACATTCAGAGCAATAGCTGAGAAACGGTGTTTGGGAGAAAGGCATCAAAAAGTGTAAAATACAGAAATCTAGTAGTGATCATCGTTTACAGGTGTTTTCTTGCAAGCTGCCTAGCTTGCTAGATCAATAGTGTTTGAATTACGCAGGTGTTCTGGGGGCTTGTCTCCCAGGAGGATCACCCTAGCATATTGTGGAGCATTCCAATGTCTTGAATTGCAAATCCAGACAAACAAAAGGTTTGAGTGTTTCTTACTGCTATATCTGAAACTCTTTATCAGACTCTTCATGCTCCTGAAGTTGGACTACAGGCCAGAAGTGCTGTTGATCTTTCCTGTGGCCACACTGGCTTGCCTTCAGGACATCACAGACTGTGACTACTTGCAGTTTTTAGGTTGATCTTAACATAACGCTGTGTCTCTTACGCAGTGCCACTTCTACTTTTGTGTGGTAGTCAGGGAACACATCTCCACTCTGAAATTTTAGACGACTTGTGAAAAATGACGTGGGTCCATGAGATGAATTCAAATGACAGCCTTTGTATGTTATAGGCTTGTAATGTTGTCATGTATGTTTCTTTTAACAGCATTCTTCCACCAGTGTGTGCAACTTTGGGAGTGATGTAAGGCAGAGTAAAGCCTGACATCAAAATGCTGTGAACTTGACTTGTCCTGTTTACAAAGATATGAACCTGACTTGTTCTTACAGTAATTTAGTGGATCTTTACCAACTAACTTCATACACAGAGACAGAAATTTATGGCTTTAAACAAAGTTATGCTTAGTTTTTTAAAACAGTGTTTGATGTTAAATCAACACTTGCATGACTGGTGGCAGAAAATTTGTTAATATTCACTAGAAAATGGACTATTCTCTTTTAATCAAAGACTGGTCGACAGACCTTTGAGGAGTAAAGCACTGAAGGCAGCATACATAGCTGAAATTAAATTATAAAAAACCGAAGTCCCCAGTCTGCTAGAATTCTTACTTTTTTTTCCTGTAGTCTTACAGGTATTGAGTTTCAGCTCCTAGACTTTATTACTTAATGTCAGAAGCATGTTCTTCACTGTCACATATTGATAAAAATAGTACGTAATTTTTTTGGAAGACAGGCTTTTTTAGCATTTCTTCTGTGTGATATTGTAGTTCTTGCTGGTTACATTTCTTTAATTATTTTGCAAGAAGATCTTTTTTGCAGAAGTTGAAATAGCCTGAAATGTCTGAAATGTCACTGATGAAATCAATGACTATTGTAGAAGAATCCTGTTTTTTAAATGCATGCTTATCTTAAATTTTTTTGATTGCCCTCTGTGGAAGGTAAATGCGTGAATATGTATTTGCTATTGAGATTTTTAATTTTCTAGTGTATAATTAATGTGTGCTTGTGGTAAATTTTTGTACTAGACCATGAAACTAGTTTTATAGCTTAGCGGTATGTATTACTTTTCAGAGGGGTTATTAGTCAAATGTAAGTGTTCTTCTGGGTTTTTTGCTTTTTATTTAATATGCATATCAGGATGATAATTTGAAATTGAATGATAGTTTTGGGTTCTTTTTCTTCTAAGAATTAGTACTAATAGTACTCAATTAGTGGAGCTACTTTTCTTACATTACTTTTACCTGTTAAGGAGATCAGAAGTGGAGGAGGGGAGGTGGAACTTAAAACCTAGCTCTACTTGCTCCTTAAAATGAACCAGTTTGTTTCATTCAGTCTCACCTTTATAAGAAATTGAGTACATATTGAAAAGGTTTTAAGAGCTCAGCTGATTGTAGTATTTGTTTTGGCTCTAATTTTATTTTTTTGTGGAAAAAGCAATTACTTGCAATTGTTGATTGCCTATTCTGTTTGGTCTGCAGACCTTACAGGAATGTTTAAGAATTCCCGACAGGGTGCAGGATTAGCTGGGTACTCTGGTAATTTAATCAACAACTACTTCCAAAAGGTAACTTGCTCAGTCCTTGGCATTAGGTATTTAACAGCTCTGACAGGAAACAGCAGCCAAGGACTCCCTCGTGTGGTGGGTGTGCCAAGCTTTCAAAGGCGTCTCGCTGCATTGTTAAAAGGCCTTGGTCTTGGTTCATGCAAGTAGGGAGAGCATGTTGAAATAATGCCAGTAGCAGACCCCTGGAAGAAATTCAGCAGCAGAAACTCTTCTGGTACCGAAGTTGCTCGTTTTGCAGCAGCTGTTGGTCATCTGGTAATAATACCATTGTGTACTATTGGAGCAGTGCTGAAAAAAATACCAGCTGTGTGCTCAAGCAAAGATAAAGTTCTACAGTATTGGCTCTGGATATTGTCTGGGAAGACAGGCTTCTCACAATCATGCATGTAGGAAAATTTATCTTCAGTCGTAGCTATTTAGAGAGGAGAATCATGGGGACACAGATTCAGTAGACAACTGGACAGCAAGAGACTTCAAGAGCAGTAGGCTTGATATTGGCCAGAAATTTCTGGGGTCAGACTTCATGTTTCTGCCCAAAAAACATTCAGAGAAGACCTAGTGATTTACTAGGATGCTTTAATCAGTCGTGAAATAAAACTACCATACTAATCATCTGCTCTCTAATCATGACGTTACACAGAAAATAACATGCATTCTTTTTTAGGAGTGGTGAAAATGTTGAAAGACTACTGAAAATGCAGCACTTGAGTTCACTGTGCGTTTGTAACCTTGCAGGGACATTTTCTGAGAGATTCAGCTCTCACAGTATTTCAGAAGTAGCTTCTGAAAGGGCTTACTTAACAGATGTTAAGTTAAAGCTCATACTTGTCTACCTTTCAAGCCTTTGTTTTAATGTGTAACAGATTGTAAATGACACTTGAGCACTTTCAGGCAAACTCTTGTTAACAGGACTGCATAGTTCAGATGACTGAACTCTTCTTTACTATGCATCCAGCCCAGTAGCATTGAGTAAAGAGTTGAAGATGCTGCCTTTGGCACTTGTGTCTGAAAGAGTATTTCTTCTTGGTTCTGAGGTGCCTACAGGCTTTAGGGAATGTTCCTCCTGAAACTGAGTGGTAGCTTGTAGGTTGAAAACATAACAGAAGCATTTTACAGCCATTCTGCACTTCAGGGTCTACTATAAAATAGACTGTCATCCTTTAGCCACTACAGAAAGGAGCAGCTACACAGAGAGATTCATGCATAACTGTCTAGTTAAGAAGTTTTCTCTTGTTACATGCTGTGGTCCCACTTTTTCATTTACTTTCAGCTGCATTCCAGATTTACGGGTATAGTAGTCAAAAGGGAGAGAATCTGTTTAACTTGGCCTTCAAGGAAGCTGTCTGATCTGAAGGCTCTTGTTCTTTCTGTCCTTCCTTTTGGAAGTGCAGCATGGAGGAATTTAGCTGTTATGTGGCAGATATATTAAAGCTTTAGAAGACAAGCCACTGTCTGTGGCTGCTGCAGCTGCTTCCAAAGATAAAAAGGAAGTGAAAGTTGGAGAGTATACTTCTTGCAAGAAAAGTTGTCAGGCAGGCCACTTCCCAGGGAGGTTGAGAGGAGAGGCTGTAAGACATCTTAATTGCTGGCCTGGTGTGGTTGAGCTAAATGGCCTGGTTCAGCTGTTTGTGTAACTCCTTAATATAACAGTAGAATCTTAATGCAGGTTTGTTGGAAAGAACAAAACAGGCTTGATGGGGGTAGATAATTTAGTTTGGAATGTCAGTTTTTCTTACATTCTAGTGTAGTTGAATTACTGTTTGGAAATAAGTTTTGCATTTCCCAGAGAAACAGGAAGCTTAGCAGACACAATAAAAATGATTTGAGAAGAACAAACTACTAAGAGGTGGTAATTACGTGTCAATTATCTAGGGAGAGTAAAACCTTGTCATGTAATCCTGCACTTGTCTAACTGTTCATTACTACTATGTACAGGTGCTGCCCTCAGCCCAGCTGACACATAAATTGCTGCCTTGGACAGGCAATCACCACTAGCAGTCCAGCCCTTAAAACTGCCTGTCAGTAGACAAATGATAGCAAAGACACACCGCCAGCTTTTAGACTGCTAACACTTAATTTGAATCTAGAAAAAGAATTGTGCCTCATTTTATAATCTGAGAATATGATCTCTAAATGGATAACAAAGTAGAGGGGGGTGTGTATGCAACTGAGAATGGCAACAGACACTGCAAGAAACAAGTGATTTCAGGTTTCCCTTTCAAATGGAGGAGATAGGCTGTATTTACTGTGGAAGTGCACTTCAAGTGAAACCTTTAGACTACAGCAACCAACAGGAACATAGGTGACCTGTTGCTCCACATTCTTACTTGATAATGTCCTATTAATTGTCCTATCTAGAGCAATTACTATTCTTATGTGATAGGTCTCACTAGCTAGCCTCCCAGCACTTAACTGGGGGATGCCTCAGAACGACGAGGCTGTTCCGTGCAGCCAAAGTGTTTCATGCATGAACACTTCACCAGCAGAGGACTTTTCTAGGTAGTAAGATGCATCAGTGTTCAGGCAGCTTCAGTACTTATTTCTTTTTCTTTCTTTCATGTCACCAACTCTCTTGCTTCTCTCCGTTATGAATGATTTAGGTAGTAACACGGCAATTGCCTAGTCTCTAGATCTGCTATTCCTCCCCACGTTTGAGAGCTTCGCGTAAGTAATTAACAGTGATCATGTGAAGTGAGCTGGCTTGTAATTGCTTTTCAGCATTCAGTAATTCAGCAATACCCTCTTTTAGATGGTGTAAATAGCTGTGCCTCATGGAAACGTGTAGTGTAGTGATGCATTTTTTTTATCCCACAATCCTTCTGAGTTACCTTAAGGAAAAATTAGACTTGTATTTTGCTAAACAGCCAGTTAAGTTCCTCGATCTTTTTGTCACTACTTTACTTGTGTCATGTCTCCAGTAGTCCAACCTAAGTCTTCATCATGATTTTTTAATTCTAAAATTCAGTTCTTGCAACAGGACTCTGCGATAATCTGTCTATAATCTGTCTCTTTAAAAATGTTGAAGCAGTTGCTGGAAATAACCCAGGAGTCCTTTCACATAAATAAGAGTTCTAGAGTGAGATTATTCCTATTCAAAAAGTTGAATGTTTTTTTTGTCAGAAGGAGGAAAATGTTGTTTTACCAATTATATGAAAATGTCTCTATTCTGTTTTAAGGAATATTGCTGCTACTTTTAAAAGCAAAACATTAAGAATGGACAACAGGAGTCACTTCTGTTACATCTACTTTATATGACCGTTTTCTCTCTGGATAACATGCATTTGGGACTTCGTCTGAATGTTGTATAGTAGAGGATTTTCTTTGGGCTTCTACAGCTGTGTGCACTGTTTAAATAGGCTTTGTTTATAATAAACAAGTAAACACTTGTGAAATAACTTGGGCAGGACAGAACTAGTTTATTTGATTCTTCCTCAGAGTATTGTGAATTAGAGCCTGTGCATTTTTAAAGGAAAAAAGTCAAAAAAGACATTTTTCAAGGCACAGTAGTAAATTCAGGAGCGCTGTGACCATGGCTATACCTCCCTACTTGTTTATTTCCCTCTTTCTACTTGAAACTTTTGGTCTTTTGCTGACTGGTGCCTGTGTAATCTGTCTACTTTTCTTTCCTAAATACTGAATCACTGTATTCTTTACTTGCTTCTTATTTAATGTTAAATTACTTCATCTGCACTTTTCTAGTGTGCATGTGCATCTCTTGAGTAGTCCATTCAAAGACTGATTAGAATCAAATTGTTTGAAATTACTTTTTGCCCCTCTCCTCTCAAAACCCAGTCTGTATATTGACTGTAATGCCAAAAAGTAACTTCATGTTATCTAATAAATTATTCTTTAATTAATTTGTATCATCATATATGGTTGTCAAGTGATATATATATGAAGCTCATAAACTTGAAACATTAATAAGGGAAACTGTTCCATTTAAGTGAGTAGTATAGTTCTTTCCAGTTCACTTTTTCTCATAGGCCACATACTTAAAGGTTGAACATTTGTCAGTGACCCACTTAGTGGCGGATATAGCATACCTAGGTTCAAAGAGATGTGTGACTGAAAGAATTTTTTTGCCACTTATGCTTGAATTTGACTTTGTTGCAAGTGTCAGTTACATAAGACATAAAATGTAATTAATGAATATGAACTTTCAAATCATAACGTTTGCTTTAAGTCCTTTGCTGTCTTACAGGCTTGAGATGCACTTCTACTGGTGTGTGTGGGTTTTGGGTTTTTTATCAGATTTTGTTGAAGCAAAATTCAAGTCAAACTGCTTTTTGTCATTCATTTCCTCAGTCCTTCTAGGTAATTCTGTCATTTTGACTTTTCCTACTTCTGGTGATTTCTTCTTTTACCAATCATTTAGCTAACTGTTGTTTTATTCTACACTACATTGTCTAATATTTATAGTGTCCCAAGCATAAAATCTAGTATAAAGTGTGCAGAAACTGCTTTAAACAGTGCTGTGAAATAGCCACAAGAGCTGTTGAGAAGAAGCTCAAGTCAGAGTTTGAGCATGTAACTTCTGAAGTATTGCTCACTTCTACAAATGAGCAGAGTATTTGCCTTGAAGGTGGTGAATGTTTTCTTCTCACGGGCACAAGTAATAACTCACAAAAATAAAACTCCAGAGCCATTCCTTTTTTCAGAGTAAGCTAAACTTAATACTGTTTATTGGTCTGAGTTACAGAATAAATAGTTGATGTGCACAGATAGTCTCTTCTTTGTGTTGAGGTTGAGTAGGCCATAATTTTGAAGATCTAGGAAAGGCTGAACTGGATATTCAGAATACCTAAACACATAATAGTAGACAGAGCTCCAGGACAGCGCACTTGGAGAGGTGTCAGAGGTTTTTCAGACTGTAGTGTCATTAAGCACAAATTGGAAAAACAAAGCTGAGGCAAGAGCCAGATGAAGCTGCTTTTTAATATACATTTAAAACTAAGGATTACTAAAATTGTGGACATTTATAGTTTTACCTTCTGTCTTCCATCACCTGGTTGTGGACACAGATGTAATCTACTTTAAGTGTGTTACTAGACTGGGAAACAAGTGTGTGTTCTGCATGAGATTTCTGTCTCGGCAAATGAAATTTGGTGTTGAAGAGGCACAGATGGAAGAGTCCAGAGCTGTTTTCTATCCGTGTTCAGTTTAATCTTCGGCTTCAGGCAATACAGATTAGTCATTACAATTAGCAAATAATGAAGTTCATCTTTTTAAATATTGTAAGTGGTGGCTGATGTGGTTTAAGTGCATCTAGTTTCTACTTGGATCGTCTTGAAAGCAAAAAGTTTAGACATTGAGGAGGAGGGGAAAAGCTGCACAGAAGGAGAACTTGTTTGAATTATAGTGGCCATGTATCTTGAATGTTATTTGAATAAAATTTGTGTGCAGTGGGTAGGCTGCTCTTTCTCTATCTGAAACCCACAATCAGATGGGACTTCTCTTTGGCTTGTACTGCCGCAGTGGTATTAGCATAAATTTGGACTGAAGTCCTGTACATCAGTGAAATGTTTGGGAAGAACTGAGCTTCTGAGTTCTTGTAACCCAGTTGGCACTTTTCCACCAAGCAAGAAATACCGTCAGCTGTCAGACATACGTTGCAATAATTGGGATGTCTGATGGGTAGTTTGAAGTAGCTGCTTCTACTGCATTTTGTGAAACGCTTGTTTGGATTTTCTAAAACTCAGCCGTCTGTATAAGAACTGGCAAACCTCTTAAAAAAGCATCTTCCCTTAACAGAAGCAGGAAGACTTAAGAGTGGTCCCTCAAGTATCTGATTCCAGATACTGGGTTCAATTTTCTTGCTTATTGAGAGCCAAGATTCATCTTTCTACATTCTGCTGTGAACAAAGTGATTTTGACTCTGAATTACTGATAATGTGTAACTGAACCACTAATCTTCAGGCAAAATTTCAATCTCCCTAAAGAACTCTTACCTTTTCTTAACCTTTTCAAATATATAAGGCCTTTGGAATGTCAGATCTGGACTCCTTTGAATTTTAGATGATAGCCCAAATTAAACAAAACTCAATTAAATAAAAGAAATCATTCACAGAATCACTGAGGGTGGAAGGGACTTCTGGTCATAATCTAGTCAACTCCCCTTGCTCAAGCAGGTTCTCCCTGAGCAGGTTGCCCAGGACCATGTCCATTCAGACTCTGAGTATCTCCAGGAATGGAGACTTCACAACCCTCCTGGGTGGCCTGCTTCAGTGTTTCACCACCCTCACAGTGACAGCTTTTTTAATTGTGAAATTGAAGAATAAACCTGCAGAAATGAGTTCAAGCTTGTCCTGAATAAATTACTGGATTTAGTTTATGTAGCTTCCTAGGTTAGTCTACTAATATTCATCAAGCTTAACTAATAGAATCTCTCCAGAACAATTGGTCATGAATGATCCTTTTAACAGATGAGTATGCTCTTTGCCTGCAGTGGTATGGGTGTTTTAATGGGAAAAATAGATCATATGAACAGAGGGGTAGTAGAAATAATTTCTGCACATCTTTGTGTTCACTCTGGAATTAGTGAATAGCGTATGGGAATGTCTTACATAAAATCTCTAAGAGAAAGCTATTTCAGCTTCTTTAAGGTTGTGGTTTAAATGAGTTCCTTTCTAGGAGATTAATAACACCAAAAAATCATCATTTCTGTATTAGGAGAGAAGACTAAAATAAAAGCAGTGTACAAAAAGAGACATTCCTTTAAGTTGCTCTTTTTTGGAGACACTACTGGGAAGAATTCCTGCAGACAGTGGGAGTGATGGAGGTGACAGGTATAGAAATTTCTCTACTGTAATCAAACTAATAAGGAAAAAGGCACTTCTAGGATAAGGAACTTGGCTATATCTAGGTAGAGCTGTAAAAGAATACAGAAATGCTTCTGCATATTTCCATATTGTTTGTTACAGAAACAGAGAATTGCTGAGATTGGAGGCACTTCTGGAGATTGTGTAGTTCAGCCCCTTGCTCAGAGCAGGGTTGTCTAGAGCAAGTTGCTCAGGACTTTGTCCAGTTGGGTTTTGGATGTGTTTTGTTAATAACTTTGCATAGATTAACCTGTTCATGGCTTTATCTAGCCAATTTATTTGTTTGTGTGTGCTGTTTTGGGGAGAAGATTGGGAAGAATGGGAGTAGCTTGGAGGGGTGGTGTAGTGGCAGTGTCTTAACTTTTGGTGCTATGGTAGACTAATTTGTACAAAATGATGTATGCCAGCAGTGGTGGGCTTGTTACTAAACCCTTTCTTGTCTTAATCAATTACAAACTTCCCATCAGTTTTTTGCTGTATTTACTATTTCATACATGCCATATAGATACCATACAAGAAATTGATACAGCATAGGTTCTTTTATCTTTCCTGGCAATAAATGAATTTGCCATATGTGCTTTATGTAACATTATTTGTCCTTTATTTTGTTGTATCTCCAAGCTAATATTTCCAACTTAGATTTTGTGAATTGGATATACTGGATGCTTCCCTTTGGCTTGTTGACTGGTTTTTGGACCTTGTTGTTTCAGTTTCTAAAAAAAAGGTCAAGGAGTATGTAGGTAGTATGTAGAGTGTTTTCTGAAAAGTTCTGTGCTAATGAAGGATAGTATTCATACTTTTGCTATGTTAAATTTTTCTACCTATTTTCATTCTTATGCACTAAAAATATTTTTAAAGGGATATTCTGAAGGCATCCTAGTAAGGATGATATACTTTGGGTTTTGAAGTTGTCAAGAAATGACTACTCATACACTCTGAAGTGTTTAATAAGAAGTGCTTAGACAGAATAAACTGTTAGAAACAGGCTGTGGTTCAGTGATTAATAGCTAATTAAAAATGCTTTATGTCCATCTGTCATCTGAATTACCAATGCTTAAAAGAACCTGAAAATATTGTATCTCTGGATGATATTTAGCTCATGACCAGTTACTTGTACCAGTTGTTTGGAATATAGGAACAAAATGAGACTTTAAATGCCTTGCTACTGAAAGGCTCTATTTAGTGTGTGAATAACATCTGTAGAGATGTTTGGCTTCAAATTTGGCTCAAATTCTGATATTGAAGTATATTTGGAACACACTTATTTCAAGTGCTGGTCCAGAATTTTGCCACTATACTTTCTATGTTAAATTAAAAAGGTCAAAAGTGAGTGAGTAGTGTATTTTTGATGTCGTCTTAACCTTGAAGCTCCTGCACTTCCTCTAATGTCTAACAGATTATAACAAACTTCTGAACCTCTTTGCGCAGCATTTTTGAAGTCTTTCATTAAACTGACTGTAGCCATTTCTGTGTTGAACCTAGGGCAGTCCATGGGAATGGAGGAAGCTAGTTAAAAAACACTAACCTTACTGGAAAAATTAGGTGTAGTGAATCTTTAGAAATTTTTTGAGGCAGATACTGTTCTTTAAGATAAGCAATGTTTGCTCAGTGTGTCTATATAGGTTTTAAACACTGTTAGTTATCCATTGCGTACCACTGCAGTACTAATGATCACTCTTCTTCCTTTTTTTAAACAGGACAGAGCTTGGGTTATGGTTTTGTGAACTACGTTGATCCCAAGGATGCCGAAAAAGCTATCAACACTCTGAATGGATTGAGACTTCAAACTAAAACCATAAAAGTATGTAGTGTTAATTGTGATTTAAAGAAACCAAATTGTTTTGACTTGTTGATCAGATGTGTGATTTGTTTTCCCTTACCAAGTCTAACTTCCGCATTCTGCTAATGTCAGTAGAATAGACTAGGACTTCACCATGTAGCAGGTGGTTAGTTCTTTGTAGTCTGTTTAGATCTAGAGAGGTAAATTATGATTAAGTATAGAAAAAAATTGATTTTTTATGCACTTGATAACATTTTAGATGTGAGCTTGAATTGTTTTAACTGAGAAATTGTGTTGATGCTTAGTTGCAGAAATGCAATGTTTGCATATAGTCTGAACACTGCACTATATACTTCCTCCTTACTTTCTCAAAGAAGATGGCATAACTTGCTTATTAATACTCCCTTTTTTAGCTTACTAGTGTCTTGTTTCTTTTACAAATCCTTAAAATGAAATGCTGAAACAACTATTTTTGTTGTCTATCAATTACGGGACTCCAAGGGCTCTAGTATCTATATCTGCAACGCTTGGGATTCCTGGTTTTCTGTTTGTGTTGTGACTCCTGCATGTCTGGTTTACTAAAGTAAGTTTCTTGAATTTCTAGAAGGAGAAATCTTTAGTTTTTCTCATCTACTGTCTTATTCCATTATCAGAAGAGTGAGAATATTCATTTGAGCACTTATTTAGGGTCTGAAATCTTGAGAGAGAGGACATGAAATAAAATTTATTGGGGAATGCAGACTTTTGAACATGTTTCACAGGTGTTGGTGACTGAAGGCAATCCATGTTCCAACCAGCCCATTATTCCTCATTAAACAGCAGGGTTTGCTAGCTGATCACTTGGATAGTGACTACCCTCTATCTTGTTTGAGGCACAAGATAAAGCTCACCTCTAAAAAAGTTTGAACTTAAGTGATGCAGAGCCACTTAAAGATGACTGAGGCAAAAATAAGATGGCGGTAATTATGGTTAGAATGCCCTACCTGATCTGCATTCATAAGATTTAATAAAGTGTATTACACTATTTGAAACTTAAAAATACTGCTGTTTAACAAATAGTGAATCATGGTTCACAATAATAGTGGATGAAAGACATGGATAGATGCTTTGCTGCAGAAAGCTCACTATCTGCTTCTGGCAGACTTCTTGCCCGCAGGCAGTCTCTTCCATTTTCTGCTTTGGGGAAGTAATTTCATGCTCCAGGTTTTTTGAAGCTGTCTTTTGGGTGGTGCTGAGAAAGGGAATGGGTTGTGTCCCAGTAGTATTGCAGATATGCTGTATCTTTTGCATTTAATGTCTTGGATTGGACAAAAAAATGCATCTGTCCAGTGTGGTAAGTTGGAAGTTTGGGTGACTATATAGCCAGGCAAAAAAGGTTGTTGTTACAGAGAATCAAGCCAGGTCTCCCAAATCAAAATGATAAGGGAATATCCAGTGACTTGCTTTATGCTGCCAGTATATGAATTCTTCATCCTCTTTCACCTTGCTAAGTGATTAATAGTCACTGTATTTCTGCAACTAAAAATTGATTGTAAAAAAAAAAGTGTTGGGGGGGGGAAGTGAAAATGGAGTTGACAGATGTGCATGATGATACTAGTGCTTTTCCTTTTCTGCCTTCCCAGGACATGAAAGTAAAATTGTAGGTTCACCAGACAGTGACCCTTGCAGTAAAACTAAAGGTTACATGTAAATTTTCAGAGATTTGTACCTTAGATGTCCTTAGCTAAAGAAAAATCTGAAACATTTGAGTTGTTACAAGCCAAAATGATGACCTCTTCACCAAAATAATGAAAATCTCTGTTTAGTTAGGAAAAAAATTATCTGTAAATGTTGCTTGTTCATGTTACAGGTAGAATTCTGACTCTACCGACATTCAGCCCTGTTTAACTTCAGCAGCATCTTTCACTGTTAGTGTACGTGACTTGAAGGGAGTCAAGCAGTTTTTCCCTTCACCTTTACTCTTTGTCCTTCCTGGACACAAGCTGAGTTTCAGTCCAAGTTTTCGTGACTGGATTGTCCCAAGATGCTATTTAAAGAGGCGGGCTTTACCTGCTTCCACACTGCAGAAGGGGCAGAGGCTAAGGGGATCCTTAATATGTTTTAAGACTAAGGTATTTGTACATTGGACAGTTGCTTCTCCCAATAAAAGAACTAAGATGTCTGCGGGGCTGTGACTCGAAAGGAGACTTATCAAGAATGTCTGCCTTTATCTGTGAACCAATGGAACTGCCCAGCCTACTGTGAAGCACTTCGTAATTCACATATTCATCAGATCAGATATTGCCTGGAGGCAATACTGAGCAGAGGTGAAGTTGATGTCTGAGGCCTTTGCTGCCTCTGAGGGCCATAGCTGGGGTGGAGGGAGTCACATAATGAGATCTCAGTGCCAGGACCTTTGCAGAGACTACTTACAGTTCATGGAGCAGTGTTCCCATTTGTCCAGGGTTGATACTTCAACTTTAAAAAAAAAATCTTCAACAAACTCAGAATGCAACCCTTAGATTTACTTTCAGCTTTAAAAAATTGATATAATTGAGATTATTATATATACTTTCATGTGGAAAATGATGGAATATGATAGTGTTAGTGGGTATTTTGAATTCAAAAGAAAAAATCAGATGCTTGTTCTCTCTGTACATTTTTGGGACTTCTGTAGAAGTGTTTACGTAGTTCACTAAATTGATGGTTCAAAGTGTTTGTTTCCTACAAAACTGGAAGGAACCTTGTTGGTTAGGTGGTGGACTCTCACATTGTGGCTGAACTGAGAGCATTTCCACTCAGAGGGAACCATCCTGATCCTGATGTGTGATGTTCTAGATTTGGGCCATGACACGTACCTCTGATCCACTGCTTCTGTACTAGCCTGTTAGTCATTGGATATATTTCTCTGATCCCTAAAAGGGGATGCCACCTACTGTTTTCTTGAAGTAAAATATATTTTAAAAGTAGATTTCCAAAATGCTGGCTTAAGATTTTCTTTATGGGTAGTGATATGAAAACCTACTACCTGATAACTTTTTTAAAAAAGAAAAACATCCTGTGAAATGCTTTACTGAACTACTTGCAAAGCACCTTAACCAAATTTCAGAGGCATACCTCCAAAGCCAAGTCATAGCAGTCTTAGCCTTGTCTAACCCGGTACCAGTTGTGTTGCCTTCTGATTTGACCTGAATATTAAAACTGTGAGGTGGGTATGCATTGATGTTGAAGGCATATCTGGGTGTGTTAGATACCTGAACCCCATCCTGCTAGGCAGTATACCTACACATATTAGATGGTGCCCTCTGTGGCGTAATTCATGGTTTCTTTGCAATGTAAACAGGCTTATTTGTATTGCAGGTAGCCTGTGAAGTTTAAGCTTCATTTAATTACGCACATTTAGTGTGAAAACAAGTTGTATTTTAAAAGTGGTAAAACATTTTCTGTGGCTTCTCTTTCGGAAGAATCTGCTGCTGGGAAGCACTTTGGTTCTCTTCTTTTTAAGAGCCAGTGAAAATGTGGATTTCCGTGCCTAGAGTGGATTCCCCCCACCCCGCCCCCGCTTACCCACTTGCTTGTCCATGACTCTTTTGATTTGGCTTGTCCAAGAAAGATCAATTCTTCCCAAACGTGGAAAACTCAGAGGAGCAAACAGCATACAAGAGTCAATGACTTGCACATAGTGACAAGAAAATTTGATGCGTGTTTTGTTGTCTTGGCTTCTGCTTGGGAGAGGGGAAATCCTCAGTGGTTCCCCCTCCCTTACTCCTGAAAAACTCCTTAAAAAAGACATAGGTGAATTTATTGCATGACTATCTGAATAGGAATATCTTTCAGTGTGGTGTAAAAGACTTCTACATTAACAAGAAAGTGTAATAAGATTCTCTGTCTAAAGAGGAGTGGGCAAACAAATAGCCTATCCCTGAACTGACGTAGAGCTGTGTAAGATCCTGAATAGGAGACAGCTTTTTACCTAGATTATTAGAGGTAGCAGGAGGACACAGGAAAATCTTTTTGGCTGCTTGGATGATGGACATGGTCTTTTGTGTATCGCAGCTCCCAAGGGGACACTGAAGGTGGCAGTAATGCAGTGCTTGTTCCTCCCTCGCCAGGTGAACTGGGGCTGAGGAGCTTCCTGCTGTCCTGTCCCCAGCTCTCCAGTGTGAGAGGGTCTGAAGTGGCAGAGGGACTCTGACTCCAGTGGAGAGGGTCTGCATGCAGGAGCTGGCAGACAGTTTTCTTGCTCATTTAATGCTGGTGATACAGGCATAGACACTATGCAGATATGGATTGGAAAGGGGAAAGAAAATGGTTTGTCCAGGCTAGAGGCCTAGGAGTTGTCCTTTTTTATAAGATAGCATTGATTATAGAGCTGTGTTTTACCTACCTAGTGCTTTTTAAAAATGAGATTTAGTAAGGTTTCCTCCTCTTTTAAATTCTTTGGACTATTAGGGTGTTTACATGGGTAATTATCACCTGTCAGGGGAATAGAGATTTAAGAAATTTTTATCTAAAGTATTAAATCTGTAGGTTTTCTTCCCACTCCTTTATAGCTTGCATATATTTAAAAAAAAAAAAAATCAGGCTTAACATGTAACATCCTGCCAACTTCCTGTTGGAACGAAGCTTGACGCATTCTTTGGCTAGAAGCACAGTTGTCCTACGTTACCATCATCACCTAGTTAACTGCCCTACTGTAGAAAGCTGTGTAATGACAAGAGCTAGTTATGACTTCAACTGAAGAGTGAATGCTTGACTGTCATGCTTTACAAATGCGCAAAGTAGTGCAGTACAGCAAGGGAAGGCTTGGGAGTAAGGGATGTGCCACAACTTTACCATCATCACCTAGTTAACTGCCCTACTGCAGAAAGCTGTGTAATGACAAGAGCTAGTTATGACTTCAGCTGAAGAGTGAATGCTTGACTGTCAGCTTTACAAATGTGCAAAGTAGTGCAGTACAGCAAGGGAAGGCTTGGGAGTAAGGGATGTGCCACAACTTCATTAGTGTCCTCTGAGGCAGAGTGTCCTTAAAACTTGACATTATGCAATGCAATTTCACTTGATGTCTTGAACCATTACTTAGGTTTACAGTAAGATTCATTTTAAAGGAATTGTGCATAATGCAACTGCTGAAGTTCTCCACCCTTATGAACTTCTACCTATGATAGTACTGTTGAAAACACTGTATTTGCTTAATGGAAACTAACAAAATGCTGAAAGAAGAAGCATGCTTGTTTGATTTCTGAGTTAGTGCAGCAGGTAAAAGATTGAGATTTTTCCTGTCTTCACCACTGATACTTGTAGAGGAAAATTTTGGTAGTGTCACTTTTTGTAGAAATTTTTTCATTAACTAATGTTCCTGGGGAGCAATGAAATATATGTGAGTTGTGTAAAAAGTCTATTAAAATACCAGAGGCAAGTGAGCTGTGAAGGTGAGAGAAACCCTCCTTAACTTCTCAATTTGTTTTTCTTCCAGCACTAAAGAACATTGTTCTAGTGAGTAGCAAAAGGGGATCCTATTTGGAGGTTTAATTAAAGCTAGTGAGTTTTACTGATGCTATCAATCAGCAAAGATTGAGAGAGAGAGGGGGCATGGTGCCAGACCATTTAGTGGTCTTGACAGGGTAATTAAATACCTCAGGAGTGTATTCTCAAGGTAAAATTGAAGTGGTCTAGCAGATCTGAAGCCGAAGAACAATTTGTCTTGAAACAAAGCTAAAGGTGTTTTTTCCTGTTAGATTTCTGCAGGAGTTATAAAAATGGTAATTATACAATCTTTTAGCTATATTACAGTTAAAGCTTTGACAGCATTTCCATTTTAAACCCTGTCCCCACCCCACACATGCCTTTTCATCCCCAGGTAAAATTTGTTCTTCCCTGAAATTCAAATCCCCTCAGACTTTGAATGTTACTTAACCACATTAAGCTGGCTGCTTGCTTTTCATGTTGCTGAATAATATTGAGAGGAGGATTCACTTCTGAATGCATATTGCTGTCACTTCCTGTAAACCACATTACAGCTACACGGTTGTTCATTAATGCCTAACCACTCTGAGGAAAATAATACAGCATGTCACACTGAACTATAGAATGTGCTAATCTCACCTGCAGCAACTACATAGCTTGTTTTCTGTTTGGATCCCGAGTGCTGTGTTGCAGCTGACAAGAGTTTCTTGCAGGAGTCTGTCCCTGCTTTCCCTGGGGCAGAGGATCCTTAGATCAATGGAGCTCACCCTAAGGCTGCTGAGCAGGTTTGCAGCCAAAAACCTCAGTGGTGCAGTAAGGTCCTTTCTGAGCCTGCGTAGGGGGTTTCTGATGCAGAAATGGAGTTGTTAGGAGGAGCCAACAGTACTGTTTGGAGCTGAAGGAAAGCTGCAAGCATTGCTCAAAAGCCAAGCTCTAAGCAAGCAAAAAAAGCCAACAAAAAACTGCTTGATACTACTGAGATCAAAGATGCATCTTCCTGTCCTCTGCCCTCCCCATGCTATGGAAAGTCCTTGAAGTAGGATATGGCTTTCTGCATGGGTCCAAAATGCTGCAAATGCCAGGCATGGATATCTGTCTGTTTGGGTTTTTTAAAAACCAAATAGTTGTTTTCTCCATAAGAATGCCTTTACTATTGTAAAATATGGCTGCACTTATTTTTGAAGTTATGGAAGTCTTGAGACAAATTGACCTCTAAGCTAGTGGCTTTCATGTTTTTTGGTATATTAATTAAATATTGACTCTGGGTGTCTTTCATCGATGCAGTTATAGTTTTTCCTGAAAGGCTGCAAGATACTGCAGTGACATGGTAACTCTTAAGTGTTTTGTGCATTTCTATAAGGTATGTGTCTGTGGAATGAATAATGAAAGAGACACCCAAGGGGCATGCTTGCCAGTGTCTCTATCAGCAGCAGCAGCTTCCTAGACACAAACACAGAGAAGCTGAAGTCTACTTGTTTCCTTCAGAAGAAGGGAAAACTCGTGAACTGATTCACCTCAACTCCAAAAACAGAAGGAGATTTGGTGTCTGCTGTTTTGAGATTTTGTTCTTGTTTCTATTATTCCTGTGGAGGGCTGGATATTATCCTGTGTACTCTTGTCCTCTATACTATGAAATGGTATGTTTTTTTATTGGAAGTGCCTGAAACTTGTGGTGCTCATACTCACTGTTTGGGCATGAGTGGGGAAGGAGTGTTCAACAGATCAGAATCAGGAATGCAAAGTATGGAGGAAGGACTTTGAGACTATGAGAAAGTGAGATGTAAGAAATTGAAAATGTTTGGAGGCTGGATCTCCTTCTGTTTCTTTCATTTATAATTAAATTCTAAGTTAAGTATTATTTTTAAAGAGACAATGATAATTACAACAGCAAATTTAAAAATGTTCTATATTAGTCCTTTTAAAGGCAAAACAGCAGAATTGCTATTCTGTAATTGTAGTGCATAATTCCCAATTTAGTGTAGAAAGAGGTCAGCGAACTTAATTATTGTCTTTCTCTTAAAGTAGAATGGTAAGCTTCTAATAATATAGGTAAACTGTTGTACTATCTCGAGCACTTCTGGGAAAACCTCTGGTTCCGTTTTCATATGTAGCAGGATTTCCAGCTGTTTTCTGTTGTTAACATGTACGTACTATTTGCATTTGCTTCTGTTCACCAAATGGTATTTTGGGTCTCATGTATCCACTTCAGACCAAGTCTTGTGAAAGCCTATTTCTGGTGTTCCTTTGTGGTACGTACAGTAGCACAAAGTCTTCCTCTTTGGGCAGTGTGCTGTCCTTAATCAGTTACATCCTAAGGAATACTCCTGGTCCTCTTCCTCTCAGTCATATAAAGACTGGTCTTAAGTCTAGATTTGTCCTGGAAGAAGGCTGTGGTAAGATAATGCTAGCATAATAGAAACATGCAGACTTTGAATCTAGTAAAGAGAATCAGAAGAGGAGAAAAAAAAACCTTCTCAAAAACCAGAAACAAAACACAGAAAGGAACACAATTAAGAGCTAGGAACTGAAGCTGCTAACTGGAGATGAAGTGCCATGTCAAATTAAAGTTGGAGAAGAGCTAAACAACAAATGTGGTGAATTCTGTACTTCAGTTATTCTCCGCATGCACTCTTCTCTTACAGTAGAATACATGTGTTTAGAATTACCTGAAGATTACAGAATTAAATTATGTTCTAATAGAAACAATGCAGTTTAGGGCCCATTCTAATAGAAACAGTGCCGTTTAGAGCCCATCCAACCTAGTCATCATACCTGTCCTTTCTGATCTTAACCTTTGCAGCGAACAGCCTGTTTTGTCTTCATCAGTGCTTAGAGCAGGAAACAGGAGGAAAGCCTGTTCACCCTTTGCAAGGTCAATCTTTGTGGACACTTAATCGAAAATTCATTGAGCCATCCTTGCAGAACATGGTAACCATTGCTCAGAGGTGTCCTCTGGTTTGATTGCTCTTTCTGTCTCTCACACTGCATCTCTGAGAACACAAATGCAGCTTTTGCATAAGATGACTGTATTCAAAATACATTGTGCTACCATTTTACACTTGTCTCTTAGCCTAAGCAAGGCCAAAAACAAACTTAGGAAGACTGCTTTTTCCTGTAGCGTTGAAAAGTCCTCATCTGGTACTGTGCCATGCTCTGTAAAGATCCTTTTGCTAATTTTGGTCATGGCTTTGACTTTTTTCAAAGTCTAGCCAGGAAAATTGTAAGGACTTCAGAGTCTGTGTTTTAAGCTCTTAAGGCATATTCTTAATCTGTCACTGCTTCTGAGGAATGTTTTCCGACAGCTGGTAGAACCATGTAAACATACAAGATACCTTACAAGCAAGATCAACTTGATCTGTCCTTGCCTGCTGAGTCACAAGTTTATCACTCTTACCTGAAGTAAATTCAGGTACCTTTGAAACAGCTGCCTGCAGAAAATTCTCTTACAAATTGGAAGAAACTTCTTTTAGAGGCTATGTTCCTCCTGAGAATTGTGGAACAAGGGATTGTTTCCTGGTAGCTACTGAAAGTCAGAACAGGCCTGCTGATGTAATTGAAGCACCTCCACTACCCAGAGAAACCTGTTGCTTGCAGACAGCCTTGTCAGACATGCAGTGGACTCTAGTTGCTAGTTTTCTTTGGCTTGTAAGAGAACTGAGGGTATAAATCCTTCTGGAGCAGGTTTAGCTGCTGGGAACTGCTACAGAGAATGATGCCTGAAATCCCATAAGGATGTAACTTTTCAACATTATGACTGCTGCTTTTCAAAATGAAAGATGGTTCTCTTGGATAATGCAGTGTTATCCAAGGGTATGAGACTGAGCTAGAATCAAAGCTCCTTGAATCCAAAGCAAAGGGCATCCATCTAGCTGGGTACTTTCAGCATAGGGTGGAAGAGGGGAAGGGCCCACTAAAGTCTCTTTTGAAACTATAGCTCTGATCAGGCCTGTTATTGCTATGTGTATTGAATTTGATACCATTATTGATCAGTATTGCTCCTGCCTAGTGATGAGAACTGGCCATATTTTATTAGAAAACTCATGGCATAATGGCTGGCTTGACGATGACAGGGAAGATGAGTTGATGACTTACTGATGAAAGACCAATGGATTGTCTTACCTATGTCGACATGAGTGCTCAGGCGTTTTACATAGTGAGTCTTCAGCATATGGAAAATATCTTGGTTTCACAAGGAGGTATGTTGGTACTTCATTTCAAGATAACCTCAGGAACAGTACTGGGAAAAACGCTTCCCAGACTGGAGAATCGCATGCTTTTCTTACAAAACATTTCATCTCAAGAAGAATTATGGGCATTCTCAGCTTCTCAGTCTGGTTGTCTTTAATGTCTCACTGCTGGTCTAGGCCTTCATCAGTCTTCTCATCTAGATGAGACCTGCTCATGGTCTGAGTTCCTCTTAAAACCTGCTTTGCTGTGCTGAACTTGCTGCTGCCTGTGCTTTAATAATGACTAAATCATGTCCCATTCTGAGGAAATTGCGAAGGTGAGAGGGAGGAGTGGATTAAAAAGGTGAGCTGGGACTTAGAGCCAGAATTGAAACCAGATTTTTCCTTAGAATTAATGCTGATACAAATAACCTGAGTAGCTAACTCAGTTTCCTAGCTTTGCTGAGGAGCTAGGGCTTGTGACCTGCTGTCTGCTGGAAAGTGGGGTGAGCATGGGCTGTGCTGCAGGAAGGTAGCCAAGTGGCTGTGATGGTCGTTTTCTGACTGACGAGTCAAATATAGAAACATGGTCAAAGAGGAATGAAAATTAAAAAAATCTTTCTGAGCTCCAGTACTCGTATCAACGATGCACCTCTCTGTCCAGTAACTAATCTGAAAATTGATGGAAACCTCAGATGCTGGAGATCTTGCATCCGGTGTCCATACCGTGCACTAGCATACTTAAGAGTGAAGGTGATAAATATATAAAGGTGGAAGACTTTCCTGTGAGCAGTTACTTATCAAAAGCTGCAAGAGACTATACCTGTAAGGAGACTTCACTTTATTTCAGTGGAAGTTACCTGCAGAGGGGTCATTCCTTAGTTTTGAAAAACACATCCCTGTGTTATTTTTTCCCCCAACTCAAAAACCTTGTTGGGTTCCTATTTGTGAGTCTTAGTAGGTGTGTTGTGGTATTTTTAGCCTACAGCTCTTCGGCAAATTCATATTATCTAGGTAAAACTATTCTAGTTCAAAGGAAGAGCTTTATAAAATACAGGTACTCCTATGTTGGCTCGTCATGCTCATGTGAAGTGCTGTGCCCATCAGTAATCATTTTGACCATCGTATTTTAGGTCTGCTTGTATAAGAAGCTTGTAAAGGAACTGGAGCTTCAACACTGTTTTACCTGAGCTGTTGATTTGGACATGGAAATGCCTGCCCTGGTCAGTGTAGCTCTCCTTGTGTGCCAGGGTTGTAGGTGATCCTTTGTCAAGAGTTCGTGTAGCAGCTGACATAATTACTCTGCACTGCAATGTCCTGAGATAATTACTGACTTTACAGGTCCCTTATAAATATACCCTGTTCCATGCAGTCCTTGAAGAGAAAGCTCTGATATCAGGGCAGGATATTGATCAGCCATTTGTCTCTGAAGTGTAGCTCATCATGATCTCCCACCAGTTACTACTTCATGGCCAGGTCTAGTTCTAATTGCATCTGGTTTGTGGAAGAACAAACTGTCAGGTTAGTCCATTCATGCCCTCAGCTGTGTGGGCACAGAACAGACGTGGATCCCATGGCTGACCTCAGGGCTGCAACTGCCAGCTCTGACAGCTACAACCAGTGCCACTCTTTGAGATGTGGACTAAAATAGCAAAACCTCTTCTGATGGTAGTGCTGAAAGGCTGTGACTTCTTTGTCCAGTTTTTGAAGGTGTTACCTATTGCAGGGCGGGCTGTAAAAGCAAAGCCTGTATGGGATATGGTTATATTAGCTTAATCTACACACATAAGTGAAACTTATGTGTTTGGAGTAGTGTGTTTTTGTAGTTCCACAGAGTTGAGTCTAAATTGCCTTTAAAGAGGAAAGACTATTGTGTTTGCAATTTGCTTTGCCCACAGAAACAAATGCTGCTGCAAGCTTGGACCATGAACTTAAATGCAGCACAGCATGTATGTGTTTAACAAGACAGTCTTGGTATACTGGGAAAAGTGGCCTTCAAGCTTTGTTTGGAATAGAACTGTCTTTCATTTGAGGGGAGACAAAGTAAACTTGATGAATATACAGCAATGTACTCTCCTGTTGCAGACAACAACCTATCACTGGCTAGTGACAGCTGAGATCTGGTCTCTACTGTGTGTTGCAGCATCTTGTTACTAGAAATGAAATTAAGAAGAGTTCTTGAGTCACGGCATCTCATATACTAATTAAGTGCAAGTTAAGACCACTGCCTCGCACAATGGTCTCTGGCTTTGTTACAGCAATGTTCTCAAAGAATTATGTCCTTGTTTTTATTGTGCTTGCCAAGGGGGCTTATATATTCCTAATGTATTCCTCTTCCCAGTAGAAATCTGTCTGGTTTGCAGGAAGGTTTAACCCATTTTCATCTGCACAGACTGGGTGGTAATTTATTTGGATTTTTGCCATAAGGCAAACAGTGTTCTAAGCTGAAAGTTTACACTGGAAGTTATTGAATGAAAACATTTACTGAAATCCTGATTTTAACACTTGAAGATTTCATATTTAAAGACTTACAAGAATACCTTAAGTAGAGGTGTGCAGAATTTCATATCACTTTTTCCTACAGTTCTTGCTGATAATACAAACACTCTGTTTGCCCTCTATACTACTAATAAGCTAGAAGATAAAGATGGAAGTATGGTGCTGAGGCGTCTAAAGGTAGTAGCAGATAGTAAGAAACTGAACCATTCATTTGTAGGTGTTAGGTCTCTTTGTTCTTTTTGGCAACTTCTTTGTTTAACCTGTTTACTTTAACAGTTTTGACTTGAAAATTGCAAATCAGTTCATCTTGATGTTAACAAATGAAATATTAAAGCAGTGAAAATACTTGGATTTGGTGTTGTAATGTTTGCATTTCTAGAAACAAATGTCTGTCTTACTAACTGCAGTGGAAAATTCCAGTAAAATTGTTTTTAAATTGGTGTCTTCAGAGCAGCTGTGTTCAGTGTGGTACAGCGTGTGTCACATTAAATATTTAAAAATGTAGGCTTTCTGGCTGCTTCTTGCATTGTGTTCAATGGTCTTGACGTTGCATAACCTTAATGTTTATATATTAAATATTCACCTGTGGAAGTAATATTTTAGCACAGCTATTAATTCAGTGCATTTGTATATTGTTTGAAGAGATTGAATCTAGAACTATTGGTAAGTAATTACTGGACAAGCAAACTGACAGGATACAGGTAGGGAGATGAATCTGGACAGTCTCTGCTTTAAATCTGTATCACAAGTGAAATAGCTGGACTTTGGCATCAATAACGAATAGAAACTGTATATCCCATACTCCAGGCAAGCTTCTTTTGCATGGGAATTAGTTCCCTTATACCAGTAACATTTTGTGATGTCCTTGTTTTTCTGTAGTGATGCTGACTTGCATAATCGGATCACTAGTAACGGATAACTAGTAACACCAAGGAAAGTCAAATTTCAGTGACATTGGGTTTCTGAAATTCTATGTTTCTTTCAAATCTGTTGCCTGACCAGAACTTCTGGTGCTTAGCAAGATGACTAGAGATAATGTTTGGATATTGGTAACAAAGTTCTGATTTCTGTTTGTGTGTTATTCCTGTGACTAATGTGCCCAGATTCCAGTACGCATCAGTCAGGACACAGGAGTAGTCACTGGGATACTTTCCATGTAGGGTAATCTGTGACTGGCATATATATGTTCTTAGATATGAAAAATAACTTGTAAACACACTTCAAGAATTTAAAGGGAATGACACTGAAACTGAACTTGTAATGGTCGTATTTACTGGTTAGAGCTTACTGCTTTCATTTGCTTGCTTTCTTTAAATTGCATTCAGTATAGGCCTTGACTGCTATGTCAAACTGTATTCCAAACAGCATTTACCAGCTAGGGCATGAGCAATAAACATCACTGGATCAACTGTCACCGTGAAAGAATTCATGCTCATTTGACAGAGGAAAAGTGAGAGGAGTTTTGCAGGTACTGCTTTATATCTTGACAGGTACCAGTTCTGTAATGTAAGGTAAACTTGCAGTAAGTTACCAAACATTTTCTGTGGATTCCCCTCTTCTGGGGGGCTCAGAGTGTGTTTATATCCTTGATGTGTGACAGCACATGCAGCAGTGTGAATTCCCCTTTGGAAGACAGTGTCTCTATTTTGAATTCCTGTTGGAAGGAATAGGGAGAACATGACTGTTATCACTGGTTTTATACAAAAAGCTGAGTCGGAATCCTCTGACTTGCATTTGTTACCTTCACTTAATTTGTGTTACTTCCAGAGTCTGGGTAGAAGTCCATTTTGAAGAATTTCCTTAAGACTTATTTTTTTTGTTGCAGAATCACAGAATGGTTGAGGTTGGAGGCACCTCTGGAGGCCTCTAATCCAACTGCCTGCTCAGAGCAGGTTCACCATAAGCAAGTTGCTCAGGCCTATGTCTGGTTGGGGTTTGAACATCTCCAGGGTTAGACTCTACAATCTGAGTAACTTCTTCCAATGCTTGACCACCCTTTATCATAAAAGGTGTTTTCTTAAGGAATGAAATCTATATGGAATTTCCAAATGAAATTTCTGTGTTTCAGTTTGTGCCCATTTTCTCTTGTCCTGTCACTTGATATTACAGGAGAGAGTCTGGCTCCATCTTCTTTACTCCATTCATCAGATTTTTATGGCTAAGATCCTGCTGAGCTGCCATTTCACCAGACTGAGCAATTCCTGCTCTCTCAGCCTTCCCTTGCATCAGAGATGCTCCAGTCCCTTAATCACTTTTGTGGCCCTTTACTGGACTCACTCTAGTTGTAAATATCTGTCTTGTACTGGGGAGCCCAGAACTGGAGACAGTCTCCCAGAAGTGTCTCACCAATGCTGAGTAGAGAGGAAGGATCACCTCTCTTGATCTGCTAGTAATGCTTCTACGAATGCAGCCCAGGTGGCTGTTGGCCATCTTTGTTGCAAGGGTATTTCTGCTGGCTCATGATCAGCTTGGTGTCTACCAGGACTCCGAGGTTCTCTGCCAAGCTGCTTTTCAGCTAGTCAGCTCCCAGCATATACTGGTACATGGGATTATCCCTCCCCAGGGGGAGGACTCTGCTTTTCCTGTTGTTGAACTTCTTTGAGGTTCCTGTTTGCCCAATTCTCCATTTGTTGAGATCCCTCTGGATGGCAGCCCAACCCTCCAAGGTTTGTATCATCTGTGAAGTTTCTGAGGGTACGCTCTGCCCCAACATCCAGGTCACTAGTGAAGATGTTAACCAATATTGGATCCAGAATTGATGGAGGCTGGTGACTAGCCTCCAACTGGGCTTTATGCCACTGATCGCAACCCATTGAGCCTGGCAGTTCAGCCAGTTTTCAGTCTGTGTCACTGTCCCACTTAACTAGTAGGTACTTAATACTTATCTAGTATGTACTTAAGTACATGTAGGAATACTTAATGTGCACTTTGTGAGGATGTTATGTGTTAAGTCTTACTAAAGTTGAGATAAACAACATCTGCTGTTCTTACCTTGTCCACCAAGGTAGTCATGTCATTGTAAAAGACGATTAGGTTGGTCAGACATGATTTCCCTGTTATAAATCCATGCTGACTACTTCCAGTCACCTTCTTGTCATTCATGTGACTGGAGGAGATTTTTGTGACTAGTTGCTCAATCACCTTCCCAGGGATTGAGTTGAGATTGACTGGCCTGTAGTTGCCCAGAGAGCAAAAGGGTTTCTTGCCACTCTTGGAGATGGGTGATAACTTGTTTCCTTCCACTCCTCAGAAACCTCTCCTGTTCCTCATGACCTTTCAAAGACAATCAAGAGTTGCCTTGCAATGACATCCATCAGTTCTCTCAACACTTTCAGGCCCCATGGACTTTTGTCTGGGCAGTTTAAATATTCCTCAGTGTAATCCTCCTCCACTAAGGGTAAGTATTGCTTGTTCCAGACTTTCTATTGTCTCGTGGGCCTGGGATCCCTGAAGGCCAGTTGTACTGGTAAAGACTGAGGCAAGGAAAGTACTAAGTGTCCTGTCCTTTTCTGTGACCCTGGTCAGCAGTTTCTCTGTCATGTTCAGCAGTGGATTCATGTTTTTCCCAGTCTTCCTTTTGCTGGCAATATATTTGTACAGATCTTTTTTTTTGCCCTTCAAATCTCTCACCAAATTCAAATCCAGGTGGGTTTTAGCTTTCCTAACCTCATCTGTGCATGATTGGACACCATTTATATATTCCTGCTTTCACATCCTGTACACGTCTTTATGTTGGAGTTCAATTCCTTGTCACCCAAGCAGGCTCCTAGACACCATTGCTTGATTTCCTGCTTGCTAGGATGGACCTCAGGCTTAGAGGTGATCCTTCAATCACTGGAGATAGTGAGCAGGGACCTCAACATGATTTCCAGCTGTTCTAGCAGCTTGCTTTGTAAGAACTGTTGTATCTACACCTGTGCTGCTGGGCTGTGGTAATCGCCAGGGAGGTCCATCAGCATTATGTATGGGTAAGAAGGAAGAATTTTAACTTCATTCTCAACACTACTGAACTTGAACTCCGGATCAGGCCAACCTGGTGCATTAGTTATTTGCTTCTAGCCTGCCTTAGCGTCACTAACCAGGAGGCAAGGAAGTTCCAGGTATTAAGCATTGCCTCACAGGTCAATTGTTTGACTTAAGGTTTTTCTTTGCTTTAAGTGTGTGTCCTCTCTTCATACAGAACACAACTCTCTTATTTCTGCTTACATTGTACTTCCTCAGTTTTATTCTATCTAATGTGTTAAATCAGCATGACTTTAACAGCAGGGGGCAGCTGGAGAGAAAGTCCAGTTATTGCATTAGATTGCTTAGAAAATGGAGCTATTTAATCTATCAACATCTATAGAACTACTTCTAGAGCAAAATCTAGATAGTTTGGAGACTGGGAAAACAGTAGCACCATCAAGTATGACTTAGGGGTTTTTGACAGGCCTTTGGTATCTTCTATTCATACAGATTCCTTTTGTCCTGTTTGAAAGGAGTTTGTGAGGCTTACATTCTGCAGCCTCTGTTCTGAGTGCTTGCAAGTGTGCATGCTTATTAAACAGCTTAGTAACAGGTATTTATCTGAGTTTAAAGCTAGTGTAAAGTCCACAATACCTCTTTAATCTTCAGCAAACCATGGGGGTTTCTCAGTGAAATGTTGTTTAACCAGCAGTTGCGTAGTTTCCTTGTTAAACATAAAGTTAAGTCACTGTTTTTCTTCCTTCCTTAGCTGGTGGTCACTCCCGGGTATTCTGACTTCCCTCCAGAGGACTTGACTAAATGCATATGGAAAGAAAAACTGGTCTGACAGCTTAAATAAATAGGACTGACTAGAACAGTTTTCAGTGTATTTCAATTCCAGAGAGAATTAAAAACTGACAGATAAAATTGAGATGTGCCCGCCATGCATGCAGCTATACATCTAGTTTAACTATAAGTAGCACCTGTGCTCCCCTGCTTCCATTGGCATCAAACTTTACATTAATAACAGTTCAACATGTTCAATTATGAAATGGACTTTGTTGCTGTGCCCTCCTACCATGTTGCTGTGCCCTCCTACCATGTAGAGTTAAATCTAGGGGGTGGAAGGGTTCCTTTTGAAAACAAATACTTACCTGTTCAGAACTGCTTGGTTCTGATAATTCAGGATTTTGTGTCTACTCCTGTCCCCTAGGCAGTCTGTGTTCATTCTTTGGTCTTGGTCTCCTGAAGGTCATCCTGTCAAGTGTGGCATGGAGCTTTACTTCTTAAAGAAAGCTCACAACTAAGTGGGCAAGTTCGGCAAGTTCTTTCATTCCTTAGGTGGTGTATTTTTTTTTCTACCTCTTAGGTAGCCATCACTGTCCTTGCTTCTTCTTTGGCTGAATGCAGGCAAGCTTTACTCTGTTTTTCTGTCTCTGGTGCGGCTTACCTCTCAGACTCTCTGTGCACCTGGGAATATCATAAGTGTATATTTTTGCCTGTAGAAGAGTAGGAAGATGACTCAGGATCAAGAAACTGTTCTTTCAAATATGGGTGTGTGTAGTTTGAGGGTTGAATATACAGAATAAAAAAAATTTGGTTTCAAACACAACTTGGAAGTATTGGGCTTTGGCTGCACAGCCATATAATGGTAGCAGATTTACCACTTAGAGGAAAAAAACCCCTGTTTTTACGAAACTTCGGTGTTAAACCCTTCAGCACAGAACTGGCAAAATCAGTCACTTGACCCAGCTGCGTCAGAATCTGCCATACAGCTGGTAGCTGAAGTATTGTTCATCTTCTCTTTGTCTGACTTGCAAGACTGTGCTTTCCCCTCATCTTTACTTCTGTAGTTCCACTGGTACTTGTTGTCCTTGACTTTGCAAATACTCATCTAAAGAAAGGGCACGGTTAGTTAAAAAAGGCAACATGATACAATGCTAGGATCTCTCCTTTCTTTCTCTAAAAGAGCTAACGTTGCTGATGTGATTTGGACTTGAGTATTGAATCTACTCTAGCAAGTTTTAAGAAATCGTAATTATGTATTTGCCTTTCCTGAAGGACCTGGTAAATATTTCATCTACCTTGTGAACAGCTCTTGGGAATCAAGTATTCTGTCACGTGCAGGAACATGACTGCTGTTCTTCTAACATCTATTATGTGGTGTCTTGTTTCCAGTAGTTTACAAGATCCCATCTTTGCTGTAGTTTAAAGTGGTGCAGCATAGTATATGGATAAATTACTTATGATGCTGCAATTCTGATAATACTACAGTTCTGAGAGGCTTCCTCTGGCAGGTTACAGGCACTTGAGTCCTGAACACTCCTGCTGTGTGAATCTGATTCTAGGTAGTAGTTGATATTGTCTTCTAGGAATAATCCCATGTTGACTTTCTTGAATAGCAAGAATCACATCAAAATAGAAAATCTAATCTATCAATTCCCAGCTAGTCTACAAAATGAACTACTGCTTTCTGTTCGCACTGTATCTTGGAAAAAATCAAAGAGATATCAAAGACATTTTTAAAGAAAAAACAACCCAAAACTTTTAACTTACTGGCAAATAATCCATTGTCAGTGTATGTGACTGGATTATAGAAGAGGTCTGGGAAGCTGAGGTGGAAGGATTTGTTCAGAGTCACATAGAGATTCCTGCCATGACCAGATGTCAGGAATATTTTTTTGGTGTTTGGTGGGGTCTTTTTTTGATTGGTTGGTTTTTTACACTTGTGATAAACACTGAATTCACTTAAAGGGTCTATGGCTTTCTACTTGGCATCTTGATGGTGGTAATTTTTGTGAGCTCTTCTCTGGACAGTTCCCTACTGCATATTTCTAATAATATAAAAAAGTGAGGGGGCATGTAGAAGAAAGAGGACTAAGTAATCTTTAGTTTAGTGGACTCAGCACCAGTGGAAAATAAACTGTTCTTCAGTGTGGCTTTACTGGAGTTGAAACAAACTGTATGGAAACTGGGAAATTCTGTCATTCCTGGTGTAAAATTGGGCACTGGCAGCTTTCCTATTACGATTAAATTTGCACATCTTCAGAAAAAAAGAGTAAATCAGGAGAAAAGGCTGAGGTTATTCTCAGCTGCCTGTGTGGGAGATCAGAAGGTATTACCTGGAACCCAGGTCTTTAGCTCTTGTGCGACTCTCACGTTAAGAGTAAAGCACTGTGGCTTGCAGGGCTTTATGTTGGATAGTGTGTTATCCTGGACAGCTACAGGTTTTGTAGGTCAGCCCTGTTCAGCCAGCTTTGGAAGATACCTTGCACAAAGCCGCTGGGTAGAATGTGGAATGATCACAGCAGTGTTCAGGGTACTGCTTGTTTAGTCTCCAGAATGCTCTAACTCAATTGCCTTTTTTGTTTTACTTCCACAGGAGTCTTAAGAGTCTGCTGGTCTGCATGGAAATGAGACAGGGGGAGGATTTGAAAATAGATGTCAAAGGATCAGGCAAAAGATATATTTACAGAGTTCAGTTCCAGCTGCCCAGATGTGGCTGATCCTGCATTGCAGGGAGGGAATGAAAGGAGATAAATCTGACCACTTCTTGAAGCTCCTTTTTACCTTTACATTTTGTACAGTGAAACCCCCAAATAAAGTATTTTGTCCTGTTGTGTTCCACAAGCATGAATGATCTGTTCTGATCTTTCCTATGAGGATAAACTGCTTGTACAGATTTCAGTGGGAGATAGTGGAATCTTCAACATGCTGGTTTTGTAGCATGTGTCTAAGGGTTGCAGGATCTAATTGTTAATCTTAATAAAATATTTGCCTGACCCTTTGAGGCAGTAGGTAAAAACTTCTATCCAAAAGGACCTGAGAAGCTCACTGTTACTTGACATTTTGTGGTAAAACTTCTGTGTTGCAGAAATTGGCAAACTGCTGAACAGCTGAAATGCAAGTGGCATTCCTACTTCTGCAATTCATTCTTAGGCCTATAAAAGTGATGTAGCAGAGCTCGCCTTGACCTCATGACTGATTGTGTATCATTTGATAGCAAGGTCAACACATGTACAAAGGGCTCAGCACTTGAAAAACACTTGCAAATGTCTAAGTGGACTCTTTGGACTATCTTTCTGTGTTTTGACCTAAATATCTAAGTGAAATCTTTATTCCTTGAACTTTTTAATGCTTTTAATGATAATTAAAAGGAAAACATTCTTGGAGCTCCTTAAATTTTTCTTTTAAATCTTACAGTAAGCTGAGAACACTTTTTCTCCACCAAGGCTTGCTGGAGTACGTACCTAGCTTTTCTCCTTTATTTGAAAGTAGTCTTTAAATTATATATGATTTCACGTAGTCATCCTCTGCTGTGTGGTCTATGTTGCGTTCCTTCAGTGTTTTCACAGAAGCCAGCACCAAAAAAACTACTTTAACTGGCTTTGCAAGGTAACTTTTCTGGCTGCCCTTAAAAACATTTCAATATCTTGGAATAAATGACACTGTCCTGTTTTTAAAGTGTTTGATATCTAGGGTTTTTTCCTTTCTTTTTCGTAAGGTTTCCTATGCGCGACCAAGTTCAGCTTCTATCAGAGATGCAAATTTGTATGTTAGTGGACTTCCAAAAACAATGACCCAGAAGGAACTGGAACAGCTCTTTTCCCAATATGGACGCATTATTACTTCTCGTATTTTGGTTGACCAAGTCACTGGTAAGTGGGCAGTTTTGCACTTCCTCTCACTTTTGGACTCACAGTTTAAGAAATATTTCACCTTTCAGTACAATAGTCTTGTCTCTAGAATATATTAAAGGTGCATGTAGGCCAGAAAAAGCAATTTTCTGCTGGAATTGTTCATAAATATGCATGGACAAAAATAGATTGTGGAGTGTACTGAGCCAGCTTGAGTAATTTCCACCCTGAAGGTGCAGGTTTGAAGCCTGTTTTATGGCTTGTAATAAATTTACAGCTGCTATAATCTTCCTTTCCAAGCTGCTGCCTGAAAATAGTCCCTGCGCGCCTTACAAAATGCTATTAAACACTTTTTTATAAAAATAAAATTTTATGCAGAAATGCACAGCTGGTTCTCTGAGGCTAGGATTACAAAAGACTCAAACTGGTAATTGCTGTTAAGACTGTTTTCAAGGTTGCCTCATTAACTTTGAGCATGCTGAACTTTGAGTTCCTCAGGAGCAGATAAGTTCTGTGCTTACAGTGCCTTAAAGAGCTAAGCTCTAGCAGGTTAGCTGTGTGGTTACCGTATGTGTCTTAACCAGTGAGTGAGTGTCAGTGATACTCTGGTTACTCTTCAGGTTTGGACGGTAATGGATGTGTTTTTGCTGGCTCAAATGGCTGATCTTGAGGAGCTTTATAATTTTCTGCCTCACCTGCTTCTAGCAGGCCTGTTCTAAAAATAAGCAGTCAAATGAAATGCCAACTACATGACAGAAGTATTGAGTGAGCAAAGCAAAATACACTACTTTGGAGAGCAGGGCTCTCCAAATTCTCATCTTTCCAAAAAAACTAGGGGTGGGGGGTGGAAGAATTAATTTACTCACATAATTATTCCCTGAATAATAAGCTAGCTTGGATTTTTTTATAGTTGTGACTTTGAAAAGGTACATGTCATCATGGGTGACAAACAGCTTTCAGCTGTAGGAGGTCATACAGTTTAAAAAATGGTCTTACTTTGAAAGGACTGTGCATGCTGGTGTTTGACACTTGCTTGACCTCATATGTACTACTTTGCAATTCCATTATATTAACAGAAATCTCAAAAGTGACGCATACTTACGGAGTGTTTTAATAGTGTGAGTTGTTGAAGAGTGTAGAGAGAGAGGGAAAGGAAAGCTAAAAGCCAAATAGTGACTTGCAGAAGCAGCAGATTTGCAGGTCAAATTTCCAGTCTTTGTGCAATGAATAGCTGTTTACAGTATGTTCCTGTATATCCATGCATAGAAATGGTGGGATTTGACAAATGGGCCAAATAAGTAAACATAATTAAACTTCTAAATGTGTACTGTAATTCTAAGTACTCATAAATCCTACTATGTGCACAGTAGTTCTCTGGCATAGACTGTTGTTCAGGTTTAAGCTTTCTTCCTTCCTCCTTAGTAATTTGAAAGAGGTAGACTCAAAATGGTATGAATAATAAGGTTGTGACACAAATTGACAGATGAAAAATACAAAGTTGAAGCTGTGACATTTGCCTTTTTAAATTTGCCTCTTTCTTACGCCTGCTCATTGTCACTTCGATGGTTTAAATTGTCATTGTTTATGAACAGAATATGTTTCTTGTTGTTAATGTTTTTCTCAAGAGAGGACAAGTGCCTAACTTATCTGTTTATTCATGAACCAAAATATAAGGGGCCTCTAAACAGATTTAGAAATATTACAACGCATGCTGCTAACTACTGTGGGCTGTAGTAGCTTTAATGTTAATTGGTTCAAGTACTGACTGTTCAGTGTGTTTATATTTAAGCCACAGTATAAATTCTTGAGGTGTGATGTTCCTAAGACCTTCCATAAACACTTGCTGATCCTTTCTTATGTTGTCTTTGACTATTCTGTACCAAAGAAGAACCTATTGCACAAGAAAAGTTTCCTTCAAAAATAACACCTACAAAAGTGTCGTGATATGCTGAAACTGAATCTTTTACTTAGAGGTAACCATGGACTGCTAAAACAGGGCCATAATTCCCATTAGTGCAGTCTAGAACCTGCACTCCATTCTTTGTCCTCTCAGCGTATTTGCTCCAAAGGGAACTTTAAGGGGTGCTGCAGAACAGCATAAGTAATTTCTTGCTGCTAAGGTTTAGATGACTAAGCTATTTACAGAATTTCTGTGAATTTAGATACTGCAGAGTAGCATGAACTGAACAGAGGTTGCGGTGTAGCTGGTTCTGAGTTCACTTCCATCCCCCCGAAAATTGCTTTGTTTCAGAATTACCCTTTTGGCTCTCTGTTTAAGTTGTCTCCACTGTTTTTTCTGTCAGCCTTAGAAGCTTTCTACTCAATGTAGAGGTTCATGAGGGTGCTCTCAGGGCATGTGTGGGACAACCAAGGGGTCAGGCCCAGCCAGCACGGGTTCAGGAAGGGCAGGTCCTTCTGGACCAAGCTGATCTCCTTCTATGACCAGGTGACCTGCATGGTGGATGAAGGAAAAGCTGTGGATGTTGTCTACCTGGACTTTAGTAAAGCTTTTGACACTTGTCTCCCACAGTATTCTCCTGGAAAAACTGTCGGCTTGTGGCTTAGACAGGTGCACTCTTCGCTGGGTAAAAAACTGGCTGGATGGCCGAGCCCAGAGAGTTGTGGTGAATGGAGCGAAATCCAGTTGGCGGCCGGTCACAAGTGGAGTTCCCCAGGGCTCAGTTTTGGGGCCGGTCTTGTTTAATAACTTTATCGATGATCTCGATGAGGGGATTGAGTGCTCCTTCAGCAAGTTTGCAGATGACACCAAGCTGGGCGGGACATTGATGTGCTTGAGGGTGGGAAGGCTCTGCAGAGGGATCTGGACAGGCTGGATCAATGGACCCAGGGCAGCTGTATGCGGTTCAACAAGGCCAAGTGCCGGGTCCTGCACTTGGGTCACAACAACCCCATGCAACACTACAGGCGTGGGGACAAGTGGCTGGAAAGCTGCCCCGCAGAAAAGGACCTGGGGATGCTGGTTGACAGCCGGCTGAATATGAGCCAGCAGTGTGCCCAGGTGGCCAAGAAGGCCAACGGCATCCTGGCCTGTATCAGAAAGAGTGTGGCCAGCAGGAGCAGGGAGGTGATCGTGCCCCTGTACTCGGCGCTGGTGAGGCCGCACCTCGAATCCTGTGTTCAGTTTTGGGCCCCTCACTCCAAGAAGGACACTGAGGTGCTGGAGCGTGTCCAGAGAAGGGCGATGAAGCTGGTGAGGGGTCTGGAGCACAAGTCTGATGAGGGTCTTATGAGTCCCTTATGACTGAAGGAACTGGGGTTGTTCAGTCTGGAGAAGAGGAGGCTGAGGGGAGACCTCATCGCTCTCTACAATTACCTGAAAGGGGGTTGCAGAGAGGTGGGTGTTGGTCTCTTCTCCCAAGTGACAAGTGATAGGGCAAGAGGAGATGGCCTCAAGTTGCACCAGGGGAGGTTCAGGTTGGGTATTAGGAAAAATTTCTTTACTGAGAGAGTGGTCAGACGTTGGAATGGGCTGCCCGGGGAGGTGGTGGAGTCACCATCAGTGGAGGTGTTCAAGGAACATGTGGACGTGGCATTGCAGGACATGGTTTAGTGGGCATGGTGGTGTTGGGTTGATGGTTGGACTTGATGATTTTATAGGTCTTTTCCAACCTTAATGATTCTGTGATGTATCTTATGTCAGTTAAATTTTTAAAAAAAGGATTTACAGTAGAAAAGTCTTACTTCTTTGAGAAAAAGCTCAGTTCTAATAAGCTCAAAATTATCATGTGTTCATAGCAATTGGCTATGAAAATCAAATGTAAACATCTAATATTCCAGAGTCTCTGAATTAATTATTATATTCTTCCTTTACCCTGTGCAGGGGTATCAAGGGGTGTGGGGTTTATCCGATTTGACAAGCGAATTGAAGCGGAAGAAGCTATCAAGGGCTTGAATGGCCAGAAACCTCCAGGTGCCACAGAGCCCATCACTGTAAAGTTTGCTAACAATCCAAGCCAAAAAACCAATCAGGCCATCCTTTCCCAGCTGTACCATTCTCCAAACAGAAGGTATCCGGCACCTCTAGCTCAGCAGGCTCAACGTTTTAGGTAAGTCAGATACATACTTGTGTGCAACTGTGCTGGAGGCCACATGTTCCCATGGGCCTATCTGTTTCCCTCCACTCTTTACATTTGCTGCTTGTCTGCTTTCTGTGTGTAAAGGGAACACATGAAAATGTTGAACTTCACCTATGCTCCTACAGTACAGCTAAAAGCAAAAATGCATTCCATCCTATTGATGGCATTTCAGTATATAATAAACCTACTTAGAGTTAAACAGAGTTCTTCTACACAGTCACTAAAAAAAATCCCTTTTTAAAGGTTATTTCTAATTTCCTAGCTTATTGTTGATTAATGTGCAAGTTGATTCAGTTAACATTGACCTAGGCAATTCAATTTTCTTCTTAGCCATATGGCATGCCACAGCCAGCCTTCTCTTCCCCACCCCCTATCTTTTCTCCCCATTCTGGCTTTCAGTTTTTTTCCTAATTATTTGTTTAAATCTTGCATGCCACACTTTGTCTTCTCTTATTACAAACTTTTGTAATGAACATTATTCAAGTATTTTCTGCATGTGTTTCTTGCGGATATATGTTCCCATCATGTTGAAATTACAGCCGTACAGTTCCCTGTGATATTTAGTGTATTGAAAAGGACAGATGGTGAGAACAAAGTGAAACAAATACTGTATTATCTACATTCATGAGTACTTTGGATTTTTTCGGTGATTTTGTGTTTCTTCCCACCCTCTGCCCCGGGCCATGTGATTGGAATGTGTTAAACAGTAATAAACAGTTTCTATTTTATCTTTCAAGAAATAAAATCAGCTGGCACTTTGCTTCAAAGAGTATATACCAAACTTCAAAAGCTCTGCAACGACTACCCTCGCTTTTAGGCTGAACATTCAGAGTTCATGGACTGCACTTCTGGCAGAACTTTTGAATTCTTTTCTTCAGGCTTACATGCTGCAAGTGTCTCATGTGTGTAAGGTCAACACTAGAGTAGGCTTTCTGCCCCAAGGGAATGGATAACAGGCTTTATTCATTTGGTGGATTTTCTTACCATTTCTTAGGGAATAAAAGGGTTACTTTAAAGTGTGCTGAATACTGAATAAAAGTAGGCTTGCCATTGTTCCATAGGCAGAGCATATGGGCAGAGGTTGCACTTGCAGGATGGGCCCAAGCACATTATGAAATAAGATCCTGAGGGAGCCACTGTACAGCCTGTGTGTTAACAGCATTCAACATATTCTGGCACATCTGGCCTGTTGACTCCTTGAGTTCTTCTGAGTGCACTTGTTCCTGGATACGTGGCTGTATTCAGCATTACTCTGATACTGGTTGGGATAGCATCTGTATTTAACTGATATTCCAGGTAGATCCTATCGTGATTTGTAAAAGCTCTCCAACTTTTGGAGTTTTTTCTTTGGCTAGCACTTAAAGTTCTTTCCAGTTAAGTAATTTCAATAGACTACCTCTATCCTGCAACATTAAGCTTTGAACCTTAAAAATGTCATTTGATTGTTTATGATTTTTTTTTAAATGAAGTGTATTTTTATGAATGCCCATTTAAATTTCACTGGTACATTTTTTTCTGAGATACTAGGTGTAAAGTGATTCCTGAAACAACCATTCCACTTAAAAGTATAATGGTAACAAAAAGCACTGAGTAGGTACTAAGTCTGTAGGGAACAGAAGAGAGAGTAAAATCTTTCCACTTTTATCAATGTGGAAGGAAGAACAAGGTTGAACTGACTGGTCAAAAGGTAAACGGGTTGCAGACAAAATTAGGTATTTTTTATAATTTTTTTGAGAAGGCCTTCAGACTTCTGGTTTTTTGGGTTTTTTTTAAGATCTTTGACAAATTTTAAATTTTTATAACTGTAGAGGGAAATCTGTCTTTTTTCATTTTCTAGGTCTTTGTTTTGCTGTCATTGCAACATTCCAGCCCTGTTGCTGACTACATAGTTCAGATTGCATGGATGCTTCAGATCTTTCATGTCTTTCACATGCAAGAAATCTTAACTGTTGACATTTCAGACAGGATTACCTGATGCAGTTGCCCTGTCTCTGCTAACAGTTGATAGAGGCCTGAAAACAGAGTCAGCATAAACTTCAGTGGTGAAGTACAATAGGATCACTACAATGCTGCTTTTTTCTTACTAAGAAAAATCTTGAACTGGACTTTGAAAAGCAGCTATATATAATTGTTCCTCATTTTCTGTAGGATGTGTAACTTAAAGCATCTTTAAAAATTGTCCAGTGAATGCCCCTGAGAATTTTTCCAGAATATTTTTAAGTTGTCCAGGTAACTGATGAAAACTGTTACAATGATACCATTGCTGTATGAAGTCCTCAGCTGACTGCTCTACAGCAAAGACCTGTAAGTGGTGGTGTTTCTAGAACTCTTCACCTTTGTCTCCACCCCCAAATGTTAATGGCAGCAGACCTCTGTCATCCACACTAGGTCTACTGATAGTAGTCAGGCATTTTTAATTTCCTCTTTTCTGCTCTTTTAGGGGTTCAGTGGCTTTCTTGTCAATGCATCCCGCCAACCCTGCGCACTGCAGAATCATAATGCTCTGTAGTTTGAGACCTTTTACTTAGCTGCAGACAAGACCAGATATTTTCTCTTCAAGTTTTTGTGCGCAAGTGTAGTTACATTACTGCAGCACTTGAGTTTGGATTCTGTATACCAGTAGTAGTTCTTAAATCCTATAGCTCATTACTGGAGAGAAATCACAGTAAGGTACAGATCTGTAAGGCTTTTAGCTGTAAGCTAAAAACTCAATCAAGTGTACCTTTCTTACCCAAGCTCCTATTTTGTGGAGTCCTGAAGAGAACCTTCAACAAGACTTTCTCTTCACATGTCTGGGCTTTGCCAGGAAGAAACCAGAGCTGCTTTAGGGCAGAAATTTTCTTAGAAGCACTTTAAGGGACGTCAGGAATACTGTTACTAGCTTTGGTAGGCACTGCATGTTCTGGGTATTGGCTATGTAATTCCAAAGGGTTTAGAGTTGTGGTTGCGTACTACAGTTTAGCAGCTTGGGGGAAGGTGAGGGAAGAAACACATAGAGAAAGCTTACAAACTAATACATGTCTGTGTGTGTATATTTTAAAACCACTTTTCTGGAAAAGAGTAGGAGAAGAAAAATCTTTTCTTGCAGTTCATCTTCTAACATTTGTTACTCCTCCAAAACCGTGCATCTGTCTGGGTATTCATGTCAGCAAACTGTCAGAAGCATGAGTAAAGTCGTCATCCAAAACAAGTTAGTAATGTGGAGAATTTCACTGAGGTGGTCACTGATTGTAACTTTATGCTAACAGTGTTTGACTTAAGCTGAACCTCTGGTAGTGGTGCACTTTCTGAACTATGTATGGTTGTGGAATCTACACAGGAACATCTATTTTGTATTCACCAGCCGTATCAGGTGTAATAAGGTGCCACAGGTCTTTCAGTGGTGATACTTCAATTTTGCATGAGGTTCTGTACAGTGCAAGGGATGTGGCAGTAATATACCAAGCTTCCTTAAGATGAAAGGGTGGAAAAGTCTCAAGACTGAACACTTTGCTAAATGTTTTGCAGGTTGGACAATCTGCTCAACATGGCTTATGGAGTAAAGAGGTAATAAAGGACTACTAGGTTCATAATAACCAAATTGTTAAGTATTTTGCATACTCCTACTTATTCAGTAAGACTTATGTTGGATTTTTGCATGTTGAGATTTCAGCTGAAATTGTTCATTTTGGTGCATTGTGCATGAAAGAGACAAACCTTTTGTAGCAGTTTCTTGGAATTCCTGTTTCAAATGACTTACTAATCCTCACTGGTTTTGTAGCATGCTTTTCTTTCGTTTCTCTATGTGACTTCGTTTCAGACAGACCTAGCATGGTTCTCCCTACTTGTGTATAGTATAGTACATAGTATTTGTGCAGTTGGGGAAAAAAATATTTGTGATGTTACC